>NC_135969.1:35321097-35625197 GCF_053455715.1 Rhinoraja longicauda
CCACTTAGAGGGTGCTATGGAATTGCAGTGTAGCACTCCCTCCCTTATTGTTCCACTTGAATGCCAACTCAAATCACTGGCATGACACGAATCTAAAACTTTCTGACTCATAAGTGAAAATGCTACAAACTGAGTTACAATTGAAACTTTTGAGTACAGCCTTTGTATGAACTGTTTGCGTTGTTTCCTTGAGGTCTTATTTCATCTGCAATTTGATTTAGGTTTAGTAATTTGAAACTGCCAACACAGAAGAATTGCGTATTCAGAGGGAGCGATCAAATAAAAATAAGCTTTATTTTGTCATTCTGTTACTATGCAAAATGCCTTTTTCCATCATCTGTGCCAATTTACTTGGCAGTATTAGCACAATCTATTTGAAAGTGAAGGTTAATATTAAAGATATCTGAATAACATGTCGGAATATACTAACCCTGAAAACACTTAGGGTTTCTAGATGGTTCATTTGTGTTTCTGATATTTTCTATTTTTAAGATTCATGTGAAAAATGTGCATTTATACAGGATATATTAATGACAATGTGAGTCAACCTGGAATGAATTCTCAGTGTTGGCTTACTTAAGAATACTTTCTCATTTTATAATTGTTTTCAAATAAACGTGTGTTATGTGCTAGTCCCGCAGATGCATGAAATGACAAATATTCCTAATATTCTTCCTGTGATATGTAACAGACTACATATCAACAGAGGTGCTTGCTGTGAGGCCAGTAATACAGTATGCACCGATTACAAAAAGTCATTTTGAAATTGATTCTTTGTTGCCTGCAGAATTGATATTCAAAGTTTTGTTTGATTTTCTTCACGAGAGTTAAAACATTAAAGATAATTTGTTCTTTTTTTCAAAGTGAGGGATATTTAGTAACCTTAATACAATAGCCCGTTCTTTACAATCTGGTGCCTTGATCTCCATCAACAAAATAAAATGTGCCAAGAAATTGAATTTTGATAATCCATTGTACAGAAAGTATGTTTTAGTAACTTGATAATTGCATTGAAAAATTCATAACTTTGGATTAGAATTCAAGATGCAATCAGCATCAGGGGTCTTAATTGATCCATTTTGTTTGAAGCTGCTTTGCTAGCATCAGAACAATCTTCCAACTGCTTTGATTAAATTCAACACCGTTAGATTCCCTAACACTGTCAATGCTGCCAAACCATTGTTTTATCACACACATTTTGAGTTTGGATGCCAAAAAAACAGTTTCATAGCTGCTCTAATATCATAGAATTAAACCTTAATGCCTTAGGGGTGTCAATAAGGGAAGTTAATGAGACAGTACAACTAGTGCCAACTACCCAATCATAAGGACAATTATCATATTGCTGTACTGCCTGAAGATAAGTCACTGGTTTTATCGGGGAAATTAATGGTTTAATCATCTACTATCACTGGTGACAATACCATAAGAAGCTCTCCTTAAACAAAGTGAATTTGAAATACCTAGAAACACTCCGTTGTAAGCCTTTCAGATTATTTATTTTCCTTATGTTGAGTTAAAATCAATGAAAACATTTGAGTCAGCCATGTCAGAGTGCTGTTACATAACATTAAGTACCTGAATCACACCCACTGCAATGAAAGAATGAAATACAGATATTTATTCAACTGCTTGGATGTTTCTTTTGTTTGCATAATATTGTGGAAAATACCAACTCTCTCTCCTGTGTGATGTTGAGGAGAAAGTTGAGGCTCAATTCTATTCTAATACCACACATATTGGTTGAATAAAAGGCTGCACTGTACAAATTTAAGACATTTTCTTTTCCTAATGGATAGTAATTGATATCTGGTCATTCATTATATAAATTGCCCGATGAATACATATCACACCAGGGAACGCCTCATTTTACTTCTGATTCAAGGATAACAATGAGATCAAGGAAACCATGATACTTTTACTTGCCTCTACCTCTGATGCCCTCACTTAATAAAAAAAAAATCAAAATGCTTTGGTTACAATCTGGGATAAATCTTTTTTTAATCTTCTATTGCGACAAGCTTCTAAGGTGGAAGTAAAAGTTTTTTTAATGAGCACTGGGACATTCAATTATCCATGTGTTTTATTTGTCACAAATACCCTTGACTAAGAAAATATGTCAAACAGTGTCCCGTTAAGGAATGCATCAGATCTGCAAAAAAACTCACAATCCTTGGAGTCTTTTATCTGATAAATCAATCTTCTTTCTTTATCCTCCAGATGTAAGCAGAGGCATGATAGAGTTCAGCCTAGCTAAATTATATATATAAATGCCTGTGTAGTTAGCCCACAGGAACGTGGGGATGGCTTATTGCATCTATTACAACTAACTACAGGCTCCAACTGAGGTCTTGATTTGTCTTGCTGGGCTGTACTGGCAATTGGGGAAAAAAAATACAGTAGCTGTGTCCCTAAGCGCCATTATTCTCTTTGTAGGTAGAATGATGAGATAGATTTGCATGTAGTATTTTGTTTGGGGTTGACTGTGTGATCAATAGGAACACATTCACTGCTGCAAGACTAAAGAATACTTCAAGCTGTGAAGCTGGCTGATTGATGATAAAGCAACAGATTAAAGGAACAAATAGGAAATCAAACTAAGGATGGTAACTGAGAGGCTAACGAGGATAACACAACCAAAATATAGGAAAATCGAATTAATAGCAAATGCAAAAAAAATCTAAAATAAAATCAAAGCAGGGTATGTATAATGTAATCTAGAAAAATGGTGAATATAACAGCAAGGGAACAATAGAAACAACTAGCAAATCCATTAACTGAAAATACTTAAGTGAGACTCTGGCTATATTATGATTTTCAGCATTTCATTCGGTACCATTGTCATTCAGTATTTATTGTTAGTCTCAATGATATTGTTGAAAGTTATTTTTTTAATCTTTAAATATTTGATAAAATTGCAAATGAAACTAATGCCACTTTGATGCTATCGCTATTCAGAGAAAGTATTGTGTTAGTTTCCTCAAAATTATTGGCCCTAGACTTCATTGGTATAAATATTTTATGTTCGTGGTGCAAGGTTTTATTTAACATTTATGTGTTTATTTTCAGACAGTTGAGAAAAACTTGTGCGTTATTTGCTAAGTGTTTATATCTCTTAAGGATTGGTGGAATCAAAGGAACTAAAAGTAAAACAAGAACTGTTCAATTACTTATAACTCCAGAAAATAGCATCTGAATGTGAGTTTATCAAGAAAGTCTGGAATCACTTTTAACATATATTGTGTAGTGTGATTATGGATAAATATCAA
Source organism: Rhinoraja longicauda (assembly GCF_053455715.1). NCBI lineage: Eukaryota > Metazoa > Chordata > Chondrichthyes > Rajiformes > Arhynchobatidae > Rhinoraja > Rhinoraja longicauda. The sequence goes on from NC_135969.1 coordinate 35,324,367, forward strand.
AAAGGTAACATTAAAAAGTGCAGTAAAATTATAAAGGTAGAAATGAAAACTTGTCATGATAAGGGCCAGACCTATTCCCTTATCCCTAACCAGTCTGAAGAAGGGTATCGACCCGAAACGTCACCCATTCTGTCTCTCCAGAGATGCTGCCTGTCTGGCTGAGTTACTCCAGCGTTTTGTGTCTATCTTCTCTCTAAGGATCCACTAGTTTTACAATTTATACCTAACCTGTAAACATCAATGGTCACATATCGTGCTATCATCTGGGTAGAATGCTAAACAATCCATACAAAATGGACAGCTATATGGGTAGTTAGGTATTTTTTTTATTTGTACAGCATGGCACTATGTCTAAATATGCACAAGTTTTGGGCAAACTCAGCTGAAAGAAGTCAAAGCATGTCTTGTGTTTGTTGATGGTAAAGCACAATGTGTCATTCATTGGTGAGAAATGCAGGTAACAAACAATCTGACTAATCCAGGACCCTGTGACAGGTGAACAAATGAAGTAACAGAACCCTTCAGAGTCCACAGTGTGAACAGGGCAAATGTAGAATATAATTAAAATCGATGTGAGATTTTTTTTTAATGTTTTTTTTTGAAGTGGACATGTTGTCTGAAAATCCAGTGGGAGAGCCAGGAGGAAATGTAATAGGAAACTTTATTCTCCGACCACCTCTCCATGAATTCCCTGCATGATCGCAGCTACATCATGCAAAGAGCAAAATCACGTCTATCGGCTGAACAGGGAATATTTCGAATAAATATTCCAATCCCACTGCTGAACCAACCGTCTTTGTTCTAAGCAGGAACTGAACGTGGCGAGCTAATAATGTTAATAATCTGCACATCAGGATTATGGAGCGGACACTGCGCATTGTCTGCCCACCGGCAACACTTGTGAAAGAAAGCCCATCCCAGCACTGAGTTACAATACAGGCCCACACGCAAATAAATGGCTGTGTTAATGATAGCCAGTATAGATAGAACATAACCGCGGAGAACCCAGGCGTGCGAAGATAACACACGATATCAGGATAACTCATGCACCGAATATTCTCACACCCCTGATACCAACACGGCTGAGCGCCTCTATGTTGAGTTGAACATTTACGCGCACGATCCCCCCCAAAATAAAAACTCACGCCAATTTCTGACACATTGCCGATGCATCTTCACAATTGTTTATATGCTCCCTCTGATGCATTAGTGAAATTCCAGCACTTTAAACACTATTTTTTGTTAAAACCCTGATGCTTGCACTAACAAACGCGGAGACCCGGAGTACAATACTATTGGAGAAGTGTACGCTCGCAGAGGTGCGCACTTCTCTTGAATAGTCCAGATGTGGCAGATAGCGAAAGGGCAGCACGCTGACTAAATTAATAAATCTTTTCATAAAATCTTTATAATATCCCCGGCTGAAATAAGATCCAATTACTTTGCAACCGTAAGTACCACGGAGACCTGAACGATTGGATTAGAATATGCGGAAAAACCCCATTTAACTGTGTAATTTTAAGTTTTCACAGTTTCTAAAAAGATTCTCAAACGAGAGGGCAGTGGTTTTGAATGAGCGCATGTTAATAATAATTGCCAAGTTACCCACAAGGTGTTTAATCTTCAGTTAAACTCGGTGATGCAAAACAAAACCTGTATTGTTTCCAATTTTATTTCACATTGAAAATTCAACATTTCAGGATTTAGTTCGGTGTTGGCCGAGTGTGAGTAGGAAAAATGTAATTATATAACGATGGGAAGTGCGATTATTAAGTAGGAAATTGACCTTTTCGAACAATGCGAAGAAGCGCACACGAAGTATTGTGAAATCGTAAATGACAATCACAAATAGCAATCAAGTTTACTAAAATAAGGTTACATTCCAGATGAGTTTATTGTTATCCCTTATGTGTATAACTATCTCTTCATTTTGCTTTCGCAGCTTTGCATTCACACACACACAAAACACACACACACACACACACACACACACAGCAAGCCGGCTAAGCCCAATATCGCTAAACTAAATGTCCACGCACTTGCCCGAAACTTCCGTGGTAATTCGCACAGAACTGCTTGTGCACTCCTTCAGGTAAGCTGTGACGATGAGCCAGTTACAACGGAATTGTAAAGCGTCTTCGCGAAGGAGTCAGGAAAGTGCAAACGGAACGAACTCTATTCCTTTCCACCTTACCTATTCGTTCGAGGGGTTGAACATTTCCCCCCCCAAAAAATATTTTTCGCCTTCCATCTTTTGACAAGAACCGATTTCAATTAATTTGATGCGAAAAAGATTTTTTTTTTTTAAACTGCAAGAAGTTGGTGCGAGACCTCCCGAGTTGGGTAGAAATCCCATTTCAATACTCTGGAAAAAAAAGACACGAGTTGGTTTAAAACGGGGTTGTGACCGGTAAACTTAATTTTAGTAATAGTGTTTATTGAATATTTGCATTGAACCCCCAAACGTGACAATAAATGTGACAAGATGCGGACTCAAGGTTTTTTTTGATTATTTTTCTTCAATGTGTAACCGGGCTGCCTTCAAGCACGACAAATGGACGTGTCTATCATTGTAACTTTTAATTCTGCATCGGATCGCATACAAAATAATAGCGGCTTTATATATTATTTTTTCCCTGGCATTTTCCCGATGCACTTTTAACCAGGGGATGGCGTCCAAGCACTCCATTTGCACAAATCCATCTCTCAGTTGTACAGGGACTTGAAAGAAATCCGCCACTCTTTAGCACGGTCACAAATGGACAAGCCCCCCCCCTCTCCCTCCCTCCCCGTAATAAATTAAGCGTCATTTATAAATAAATTTATATCTCTGTATTTCAGTTCCTTGATCAAGGACACGCAAGGTTTCAAAAAGATTTTCAGTTAAATTGCAGATTAATGTTACGTTCTAGAAGTGTTAATTGGACCACTGAACCGGTTCGCAAGCATTTTTCAAGAAAGGAAAAAAATCGCCCCATCGGGTCCGTAATTAATGTTTTTATTATAAGGCTATCAAGGAAAAAGAATTGCCGCAGTTTCGTGTGCTCGATTGTTTCGGGAGAGTTATATATCAATTCTCCTAATACGCAGAGTAAGGATGTTTCAAAAGACAGGTCTTAAAAGGCGATTAAAGGGTTTGAAGGCTGGTGTCATACTCCACGATGGTGGGAGTTCAGAGCTGATTACACTCGGACAATCACATCAAGGAGCATCTTCCCCCATTCATCAAACCGCCGAAATGACACAACTGGGTGTGCACAACAACAAACCATTAAAACGCTGACATGTATTACAAGTTATAAACTTTACCCCCTTCCAATTCAACTTTTGTTATTTCTTTTCCCTTTTTTTTGAGGGGGGGGGGGGTGGGGGTTAAAAATACTAAATAAACCATTGCAGTTAGAAAATGATAGAGAGAGGAAAATAAGGCTCGACACATTTCCAGCGCGCCCTTGTTTTTTTTTAAATACACACACATATATATATATATATATAGAGAGAGAGAGAGAAAGAGAGTCAGTGAAGTAGATAAGAGTAGGTTTGGCAGTCTAAAGATTGACACTTTCCACTTCCTGACAGGGTTGTCCTCCGCCTGAACTTTCACCTCCCGAACCCAGCCGCCTTCATTGGCCAGAGTGTGTGTACCGAGCCGAGCTGAGCCGAGCAGCAACGCAACGCAAGTGCAGCCGCCTTTCGGAGCCGCTTCCTTAGCCCGGCTCGCCTGTTAAAAGAAACACATGCAAGCACACACAGTTTCACTTTTTTATTTGAAAAAAAAAGCACAGACACAATCACTTTGAATGGGCACAGAATGACACAGGGGGAGGGGAGGGGGTGGGGAATGTTTATAGGGGTTTCTCTTTAATTGTTGGTGTGGAGCCCACCTTTGCAGCTATGCCTGGGCTCAGTCAGTCCCCCCCCCCCCCCCCATTCCCTTAAAGCTCTGCTACATGTTGTTTACACAGCAGGTGGATATGACGTCAGGGGGCAGCTCGCAGCAAAAAATAACAACATCCAATTCCGCGATTTGTATTCTCTCTCTCTCTCTTTCTCTCTCTCTCTCTCTCTCTCTCCTACCCACCAACCTCCCCCCCCCCCACCCTTCCACCTCCACCACCCCCCCACCTCCCCAAGACTCATTAAGTTCTCTAGAATAGTCAATAATGAAGAGTGGGGTAACGCGCGGCGGCTGTAGAGAGAAGGGATCCCATCATGTATGAGTTCAATCCGGCTGCTTAGTATCACCAGGGAGATTTGTGTGTCTCTGGCTGCTCCACAACATAGTGCCCGAGCGGAGTAATATATTGTTATTTATTGTGTGCTTGTTGCATGCTTACTCGTACACAATCGCATGTGTGTTGTAGGGTCAAATTATCTTCTGGTCACTCAACAACCTAAAGCTGTATCAACTGGTAAGTTTTTTCAATTTGATTCCCCCTTTATTTTCTCCTCTCTCTTCCACCCCCCCCCCCCTCCTCCTCCTCCTCCTCCTCTCTTTCTCCTTGCTCGCTTTTACATTAACTATTTCTGCCTGGCTTTTGACTTTGATTTCCTCCAAGCCCCCACGTGCAGTTTGGGATGTTTCTTTTTTTTCTGGTTTAAAAACAAAAATGTTGTTGTTGTTTGTCAAAGTGAGTTTCAACTCGGACATAAACAATTTGCATTAGATACGCGCAAAAATAAAAAAGGGGGGGGGTGACTTTTAAAAAAAAGAAAAGAAATAGGCTGGCCGGGGTTGAGGGCGGTTTTGTGTCTCAGTTGAAAGCGTTGGCTGGTTTTGGCGAAGGGGGGTTATTGGCGAGTGCGGTCAGTTTGCCAGGAGTTGCTGAGAAGCAGGAGAATGATCATCGGCAGTCCGCCCGGAGACCTGACAGGCTACGGATCGAAGAATCCCCTTCTCCAGGATCACACCATTCCTGTAGGGGGAAGAGGAACACAGTGAGAACCGCGTGGGAAGGGAAGAGGAGGGGGGAACTCCTGAAACTTGTCACTTTCTTCCCCCCCCCCCCCTCTCCTCATCTTCTACTTTCAAAAAAGACCCGTGCGAGTTTGGCTGGGGACGATAGCATCGAATTATAATGAAGGTCATTAAAATTATGTGGCAATAACGACTCTACGATCCTCTCCAGTCAGAGTTTGAGCGTTACATACTGCATTGCATTCAGGTTTTTTTTGTCGTGTGTCAGATATTTATTGTGTTTTTTTGGGGGGGGGGGGGGGGAGGGTTACCAAGTTATTTGATGCAAGGGGGTTAGGGGGGTTGTATCAAGTTATCTGCAATGGCTAGTGCTTTCAGACTTTAGTGCGACCCGAGTAGACTTCATCGCCACTTTCTTCCAAAGTTTTGGCCGCTGAAGCTCCAGTACTAATGAAAGTAAGAAGCCCGCACCAAGGCAGGCGCGGGCGGTTTTAACTTGCTGCTATGTTTTAAGAAAGTAGTGCTGTCTTGCTGGAGAGTTGTAACTGTGGTGTTGTGGTGTATCGGACGGCCTAATGTTGTTGTAGCCGGCTGGGAAATGTGACTCGGGTTTGGAAGTCTGCAATCATCGCGGCAGCGAGGGGTGAGCGTCAGTCCACCCTCTCACACGCAGTCCCGGCCACAATACCGGATTGTTCTCTTGACAAGAAAGCCCCCACTCGCCCATTCACCACCGTCGGTCGGGACAACGACCTGGCTGGGGTGCGAGCCGCTGGCTGGTGCATGCCATGGGGTGAGATGTGTGGGGTGGGGTGGAGCAGGGACACTGACCGACATCTGAATCTCCTTGTGAAGACAGCCGGGGGGAGAGAGAGGGTAGTTGCTGGGAAAGGGGTTCGCGCTTCCTTCTCCCCAGTCTACCAACCCCATTGCCTACAGTGACTCGCCGGGGAATCCTATCTCTCTGTGTCTATCCCTGTCTGAAGAAGGGTCTCGACCCGAAACGTCACCATTCCTTCTCTCCCGAGATGCTGCCTGACCTGCTGAGTTACTCCAGCATTTTGTGAATAAATACCTTCGATTTGTACCAGCATCTGCAGTTATTGTCTTATACTCTCTTGTCATTCCTTGTCTCCCCCCACGTTACTTTGTAGCTAACTTCTAATGTTGGTCTCAAACTTTGTTGTTGCTGTTATTATTGCTGAGGAGAGATTGTGGCAGATAGCCTGAACGGTGCAAGGGCTGAGCGCTGATGGTTACGCCGGTGGTTAAAGACAGATCCTCTGCAAGTCACCGTCACACACCCCCTTCCCTTCCCTTCCCTTCCCTTCCCTTCCACGGGGCTGTCAGACTGGAGAGGCCGCCTCAGGACGCCTCAAGCTACTTAGCGTCGGGGCAAGGAGCGCCTCACAACTAACAACAAGAAGACATTCATTGCCTCAGTTTATCTCTCTTAACCCCCCCCCACCACCACTATTAAACGTGTCTCAATACCTGCATTGTCTTAAATGCGGGATTTTGTTTTAAAAAGATTTAAAAAAACAGCATTTAAAGTTTTTATTCCCGCTCCCTTCTTTCATGGGAGGGCGGCGCGGCGAGAGTTTCTGACTGGGAAAGTTGTGTGCTGGACTTCGCCGAGACGCGGGGGTTTTTGGCGACTGTCCGGACGGACAATGAGTTGTTTGTGTTTGCCCGCGGAGTTTAAAAAAAAAAACGAGGACAACACCGGTAGGAGCAAGGTACCGCCTTTGGTTAAATGCGAATTAAACGCCTCATTAATTGTGATTTTTTAATAGAAAATGTAACCTCATCTCCCGTTCGCGACACTCCCTCAACCTCGGGTTGTTGTTGTTGTTGTTTGTTTACTTTGGGCGTCTCCTGAGTTGGGTGGGATGGGGTGGCATTCAGGGTGAATGGTCTGTTTAATGTTGAGCGAAAGAGGGACACACACACACACAATGTGAAATTCAGCCCCCTGCCCGCTTCATCTTGGATTACCAAATGTCTGAGAAAATCGCAGTAAAAGTAAACAGGCGAGCAAGAAGCGGACCTTGACAACCCAGAAACGACGAAGCATTTGCAGATCAAACAAATGCCGGGGCCGTTGTCCAGGGTTGTCCCGCTTCTCTGAAAGCTTTCAACCGTGAGCCCAGGCAGTGGGGCTCGCCCCTTGCAACGCACATGCAACTGCACAATAGCTAAACTAAATGATGCAGGAGACAACAATGTGACCCTGTCCCCCCTCCCCTCCCAAAAACAGTCACTTCGCACCGTCCACTATCCAAAAGCGCGTTAAGTTTCCCCCCCCCCATTTGGACCCAACCGTGAGGCACTTAGCACCTAAATGATATATCTTTGTGGTCCACTCTTGAGCCACAAAAGATAATTATTAATTAAAACATTTTTGTTTGTCATATATATGGACTCACACGCACATACAATCAAATGTGTATCTAGATTTCTATATGCAGTATTTGAAGAATTTCATTGTTCCATTTCGATACATTTGACAATTAACCACTCGACTCTGTTCTGGAAATAGTGGTTGTTACACACACGGTGGAATTTCCCCCCAGTTTGCAGTTAGGGGCTTTGAGTCCAAGAGTCGATGGTAGATTTGTGTGAGACAGTGCAGTAGAAGTGGACGTTTGTTACCTTTTGCCAAAGTATGGTTGAATTAAGAATATACAGTACTTGAACTGAAACAAAATACAGTAGGATATATTGCATAAATTAGACAGGACTACAACCAACATTTTAATCCTCGGATGTAATAGGTATTCATTGTAGCTTGCAACACTGAGATTTGGTTCACTTCTAGATGTAATAGAACTTTGGGGAAACTTTAAAAGTCAGTACATTTCATTTTATAGTGAAGGATACTGTCATCATTTAAGTTTAAAGCTTCGGTAAAAAAAACATACAGTGGAATAAAGAAATATACAGATCTAAGTATCAATATTGATATCTGCAGACATAGATTTTCCTAAATATTTAGATGAAATAATTGCAGAGACAGCACATCTCAATAAATCTCAATTCTATATATTTAAACCAAACCCATGAAAATATATCGAACTGTAATTTATTTAAGTATATACAGTTTGCTGAATGTGATGTTACAGAGAGTGTAAACATTTAAAATAAAATAAAATGATTTCCTATTTAGAGTCATTGCTCCAGTTGTCTCTGTGTCTACTTGCTACATTGTGTCATTCTAATTGATTCCCAGTTAGTTAAAATAGTTTGATTTATAGAACAGGTATGGTAATTTACAAAGCTGACTGATTCTTTTAAAAGGGTGCTTGTTAAACATTGCTGTATTTAGGTGTGCCTAATAATCTTTCATGCAAATGTCTGAAAAATATTCAATAGTGCTCTTTCAAAAGTTATTTCACTTCTATAAAATGGAATGACAATAAAAAAAGAATGCCCCTGTTTTCAGGGAGGGTTGGAGTGTGAACATCCATCCATACCAGTGCCTTCTTTCTTGCGGTAGTTGAGACATTTGCTTTGCACTGCTTTGGCTGTTGGTTTGAAACGCAACATAATGTGATATTTGGAAATGGCATCTGTGTGGTCCAACTACGTCCTCTTTTAGGGTGATGAAAATAGCTCGAGTATTTCTCAACTAAAGAAAGCTATCTGGATAGAAGTTTAGCAATCAAGGGGAGGAGATGCAACATTTAAATCCTATAGATTGTACATTGGTTGAGATTTGGACATTTTTTTGCTTTATCGGAGATGCTTCCTCTCAGCCTGCATTAATGCTAACCATTTGTTGTGAGGAAATAAATTATAGAGCATTATTATTTTTTAGTTTTAATCGTAAAAAGTATTGACTATATTCTAGTATTATTTTGGGTATGGTTGGTTACTTGTATGAGCGATAGTAGGAGCAATGTGCAATTTAGGAAAATGCTCACATTTAATTATTACATATTAGATCTTTTTCATTTGACATAGTTTAATAATGATTATAAGAATATCAATATATTAATATTTAACATGCACATTTTGAATATAGATTACATTACTGGGTGCACATTAACAGCTATTTGCCAGAAATGGCAAATAGTCAGCATTACAGTAGATTCATACCTGTACATAAATTCACAAAATTGCTGGACAAGCAGTCCATAGCAGAAAAATGTAATTGGCTCATAATGAATAAAGTTGGCATTAGGTATTGGAGAATTAATGATTTTTAAGTATAGTACATTAGCAGAGTGCTGACAGACCTAATTACACATAAAGTAAGATCAAGATATATGGTTTTGTACCTACAGTTCAATATACTTCCCAAAAGCAAACCAAATTCCCCAGAGGATCTTTATATAATGGGATAGCATGATTGGCCTTTGTTCACGAGCAATTACATTATGAATAGGTGTTAAGCTATTTCGAAATGTTGATAGTGCTGGTATAATTTTATTCTTGATTCATAAATATCTGAAGTAGCTTTTTCAAAAGTTTAATTGGTGGATGGTGAATTATTTCCTATATATTTTGGCACTAAAATATCCTTTTTGTGCACCGTACGGACAATGTTTAGATGCAGTTGTGAAAATAAATCATTGCTCAATTTGGACTGAGAGAAGGGGTTAATGATGCATGACATCTGCCTGGCAACAGCACATTCTTTGAAAACTAACAATCTTAAATAACTTTATAAGAGCATTCCATTTAAAGTGCTATTTGATCACAATTCGTGAAATGGTTGTTTTCTGATATCCAATAGCAGTTGTCAAATGATAAGGTGCGTATTTATTGAGGTCATCATAACGCTGTGACTGACTGATTAATTTATTTGGGTTTCCCGAATGTATCAGAAAGTTAGGTGCAGTAAATATCCACTAATCTATTACTTTTCATTAAAACAATTTATTTTGTACTGTGAGTTCCTGCAGCGGTTGTAAATTCACATTTATTCATCGAAACGCAGCGTGGAAAAATCTATAGTGAAGGTAGAACAAAGATGGTTTCATTTTATATTTGATTGAGGTGTTGCTCAAATTTGTTTCAATGGTGAACTGAATCTTCTTAAGGGTTTTAATAAAAATTCTATTATCACAATTAAATATATTTAAAATTGTGATTCAAATCAAATTTAACACTTTGTAAGTTTGAACATAAGTATTTGTAAACACTGTATTACCCAAGGCTTTGCAATAATCAGTTTATGGTAAAGTACTACAGCCTTTTTAAAATATGTAATTTGAATAGAGAGCAATAACATATTAATGTGGTTGTCATTATCTGTGATTGCCAATTGGCCTTAAAATGCAATGTAAACAGTGAGCATCTTTGCTGCATCAATTAAAATTTTAAACTAGAATGAATTTCAATTGTATTCATTTTCCTAAGAGGTTCCATAATTTTGTACAGACTGTTGATAAAGCACACGAGCAGCTGTATGGAGATCCAGCATTAAGGAACTCTGGAACTTTGTCAAAATCTTACCATTTTAAGGATGGTTCATTGAAGTAGGTCCAAAATTTTAACACTTTGTTCCTCTGAATGTATTAGAACCAAGTTATAATAGGTTGACAAAATTAAAGGTTGGTTTCTTACTCTTTTACAAAGCGTAATGACTAATATGAAGAAAAAACACAATTATTTTAAATTTATAGACTATTAAATGTATTAATTATTCCTCAAACATGTGAAATTGATGTCCAGTTATACTCATGTGAAGAGAGTGGAATTGATATGACTGTGAGGATATAAATGACATGGAAATGAAGTTAATTATTTATTAATTAATAGTAGCGATGCTACATTGCCAAGGCACCAGGAGAAAGTACAATTTAAACAGTGTGCACTGATCATAGATTGCTGGAATGCCTACACAATAAAGTTTAAAATATATCTATGAGAATTCCTGCAATTAGACCATCTGCCAACATCGCCCACTCTCTCCATCAACTGAAGACATGGCAGTCGGAATAGTAGATAGCACCACTGAATTCACAACGAAACGATGATTTTTGATACTGAAGATACACTTGCCTTCTTTGGAGTCAAAAACAGTCTCTTTTATTGGTAGAAATCAAAGTAGTGAACATTGATGGTGAAATGATCTGTGTCATTACTGTACCAGCAAGCTGGTCACGGCCAGGCTGTTGCTTTTCAACTATTGGCGGTCTCGGTCAGATACATCAGTGCCAATTTTTAGCCTTGTCTTTAGAAAGAGATATATTTGTTTTTAGTTTCAATCCGCATTGTTGTGATACTTTAAAGTAAATAATAATCGACTTTGTTGTTAACTAAACATGCATACATGACTGTGGCTAACACGGCTGCTTAACTGGAATTTTAGAAGCATCGCCTTTTGACAAAGTTATTAATTAGGAGAAAATACTTTTGTTTAATAAAAACATATTCTTACCCTTCTTCAAAAGAACTCAAGTAAAATTTACTTTTGAATCAAAATAGAATATTTAGGTAGTGAAACTAAAAACTCATAATGAATCTTTACCTTTAAGCTTTGAAACAGGTCACGTACATGCATTATACTTTTTTTGTGTATCTGCAAATGCTTTATTACACTTGTTCTACATTTGCACCACTTTGCAGCAGATAATGTTGTAAATTGGTGAAAACATGCATTACTACTTAAGCACGATCCTTTATTATTTTACATTTCTATATCATAAGCAACAACTAAATTGCTTAATGATTGGCATCTGAATTTTAAATGGATATATGCCCGGCAAGGATGCTAAAAGCTTGTAATTTGAAGAATGCTTTTTACTTGTAAAAATTGTTTACCTGCAAGCAAAATTTAACTGTTAGTAATATAGAACAAATGGATATGGTTACTCTAAACAATGCATTTAGTTATTTTAAAGCTAATTTAACACCAGTGAATTCTTTTTAGTTCATGATTTAGGACACAGGACATAGGAACAGTGCAGCATAGGAACAGCCCTTTGGCTCATGATGTCTGCGCTGAATGCAATGCCAAATTGAAATAAACTCTCATTCAGTTGTCATGGTAAATTACTTCCCTTGAAAAAGCATTGTGATGAATTGTGTTGTAACTAATTTTATTGATCTTGGTTGTCAAAAATTACTTAATACATAAAACATTTTTTTGTGGTGAAGATTAAGACTTTCAGATTGAAATTCAGATTGGCACAATGGTTTTGCTATGAATCTTCCAAAGGGCTCTTAAAAAAGTAGGAGATAACTGGAGTGGTTTGATTTCCTTTCAGAGATATCCTAATAACTCTTCTGGGTACCATTAATTTAGACTATTCTGGGTCTTGAGAACATTTGAACAGGCTCCCTATTTTGTTCTGAGGCAGACTCCACTCATCTACTCTCATGGACACTAATGACTCTTGGTCACATAGTTTGACATTGGTTTGAAAGGTCTCTGCACAGCACTTGGGGCGCAACAGATTTTTAATCCCCACAAGTGTAAATAATTGCTTTTTATTAGATCTTATTAGATTTATGCAGCAAAATTGAATGTGGTGTTCTTTACAAATATAATCTCCATTCTAAAACACATATCCAGTTTCAGCCATGGCGAGCAAACTTTCTTTCCAAGTTGACTCTTATTTCTTTATTTGCTTGGGTATGGCTTTAACTACATTAATAGCCCCACTGTTTGTCACTGACATTGTGGAAGCTTTTACTGCATATTGGCAGTATCTTCCATTGCAAAGGGAGGGATAAATCCAAGCTCAATCAATTCTTTCACCTCCCCTTTCAAATAAATGTGGGCCGTTGCAGCAAGACCCTTTTCTCAGCAGTGCTATTGGTGACAGGTTTCTTCCCTCACTAATCCAGAGGCACTGAGGCCAATTGTCACATTTCATTGATGCTCCTGATGAGGTAAATTAATAAAGCTCAGACTGAGGGCTTGTATCACAAAATGTTGGAGTAACTCAGCGGGTCAGGCAGCATCTCCGGAGAGAAGGAATGGGTGACGTTTTCTTTCACCCATTCTTTCTCTCCTGAGATGCTGCCTGACCCGCTGAGTTACTCCAGCCTTTTGTGATACCTTCGATTTGTACCAGCATCTGCAATTATTTTCCTACACAGACTGAGGGCTTGAGTCCTTACTATGTGCAAGACTTGGTTACAGTGTGGGATTGGTCAATTTGTGGGACAGTGCAGCTTAATAACAATGCTACTTGCATGTACTTTTGCCACATTGTCTCTCACGGTTACCTGCTGGTGCAAGGGTGTCTGATAGATGTCTGTCCAGAACAAATGTGCACAATTGGTTTAAACCTCAGTATGTGGACAACCTGCATTTTAGACTGTGATAAATAAATAAAGAAACCAGGGTGCAATTTTAGATTATATCATCCCTGATAATCAGTCACATCGTGTATTGAGTTCTGGAACAACAAATCCAATTACACATACATAACAAAATGTAGCAATACTGTATGCCAAATGAGGTGCCATCATTCGGTTGCAATAACCATTATACAGCATGAATACATCACATTCCCTACTTCTAGTTGCAAGGTGTTTTTTCTACCAGGAAATGTCTTCACTAAATTAAAATATGTCCAGCAATTTGGCTTTGCTAAAAATAGGCAGATTCACAAGATGCAGTAGTACGCCAACAAAATACTGAGTGTAATTATTTGAAGTTGTACCTGAAAAGGTGGCAAAAAAGCCTTTAAAATGGTTACTGCTGCAACCGTTGAAAGGAATTGTCAACTGAATGCAGTAAGCAACATAATTGTCAACTTCACAGAAGTGCAGCATTGTGAATGTTAAATATGCAAAACCTTTGAATGCACATAGTAAGTTGCCCATTTTTTTACTTTCAAGAGGATGTCATGTTGAATATAGAAATGGCAATTTAATATGTGTTTATTGGTCACCTCTCAAGATTCACTTAGCTTTGCAATATCCCATTAAATGATGACTGGGCCTTGTAATAGAAAGCTGGAATAGAATCATTGAAATATTCCTGGAAGATAGGAAGTTTCGAGAGCAGCGGACTAATGGAAGCGTATCGGAAATTAAAGATATCAAAAGGGGTAGACAATATTGAATGTTTCAATATTGGTGGATGTGGGGTTTGGGCCGCAGTGATTATTCTGTGCGTACTTTAATTGTGAATTATTGTGCAATTAAGTGTTAATGGAGCGATCACTAACCTTCACCAGAGACATAAAATTGTTTTGGAGATTAAGCAGATCTTAATGTACATAACTCATGGCAACATTTGAAAAGAGTATTATGTAACAGTTTGCTTCTAAGATGCTATGGTAGAAGGAATAAAGTTCGTAAAGTGTTTTTGAAGAAAGCGAGGGACTTGAATTTGGCGTAATTTGGGAAAGTGATGCTGAAAAAATATGTCAGAGGAAAATGTTTCACTTATCGAAAGCACTTTCTGAATTCTTCAAACATATGCTATTGATCAAAAGGTTATCAGTTACATTTCTGCAGGTCTTCACTGTGATTATGTAGTATAATTTCATAAATATGACAGATTAGGTGCCACAATGACATGGAGTTAGTGGTTGTGTTACGCAGCTCCAGTGATCCAGTTTCAATCCTGACCTCAGGATCTGACTGTAGAGAGTTTGCATATTCTCCTTGTCACCGCATGGTTTTCTCTGGCTGCTCTGCTTTCCTCCCACATCACAAAGTCATTCTAATTGTTGGGAACCATAAATTTTAGTTTAGTTTAGTTTGGAGATACAGCACAGAAACAGGCCCTTCATCCAACTTGAGTCCACGCCGACCAGCGATCCCCGCACACTAACACTATCCTACACACACTAGGGGCAGTTTACAATGATACCAAGCCAATTAACCTACAAACCTGTACTCCTTTGGAGTGTGGGAGGAAACTGGTGAACCCGGAGAAAATCCACACAGCTCACAGTGAGAAAGTACAAACTCTGTACAGAGCGCATCCGTAGTCAGGATCGAACCCAGGTCTCTGGTGCAAATCTACCGCTGTACCACCATTACGCCCAGAGTTTATCTCCAGACTTGGTGGGTGGCAGGGAAATAGTGGGTGGGGCGGGGGGAGTTGATGGCCATGCGAGAAGGTATAGGTTACTGGAAAATAATTTGGGAAACTGGAATATGGGATTGCTCTGTGAGAGGGCATAGGCTTGATGGCCATTTGGACCTCTTCCATGCCATAAGATAAGACACAAGATTTTTTTGTGAATTGGTGTGCACATAGGATCAACAGGTTTGTTAAAATTAATCGTATCTGCTGATATTTTACTTATAGCGTGAGTTGCTTATAGTCCACTTTTTCTCCCTATACGAGCATCTAAATTGTTGAAGAATGACAGATATTTGAAAATAATGACGTGTAGAACCTACTACTACCTCTGAATGAGGAAATATTGACTGCTACTACTGGAGGTTCAGAAATACTTGTATTCTTTGTTCTCTCAATACTTGCAGCGATTTTCAATTCATTATTTTTAAGAATCACTTACAATTATTTTAAAAAAACAAAGTTATCTTGTTTTTTGCTTATTTTTGTATTTTATATAAGACACAATAATCGAAAGATTTGCAACATCTTATCCCATTGCAGAGGATATTCTTACATCATCAACTGTAACAATTTAAGGTCCTATCCGAATTTCCATCTTCACTAAATATATCAAAGTTTGAAAGATCTGCTTAACTGTACAAAGTAACATATTCATAATGGCCTGATTGTAAACCGGAGTTTGGAAGTCATTTCTGGTGCAAAGTAGGTATTCAAATGCAATTTTTACGTGTATAAGTTAAAAATTCCACATTGCTAATACATGATTCTTGTTAAGGACTATTCAATATCATTTTTGCAATTTTTTTGAAATCTTTCATGCCCTGTTTCATGCATTTGTGGTGTAAAAGATGCACAAGGGCCATTCATAGATGTAATTACTTTATCACATATGCTGGGTTTTTTTGCAAGGTGAATTGTCATTGTTAGCAGGGACCAATTCTGGGTCTTCTGAGAATAGTTTTCATGGAAGCCATTGAAAGATATTAGACATTACATTGCAGCATTGTCTAATTTGTACATGCTATGTCCATTAAGTTCTGTGGCTGGCAAATCAGCAGTATTAGTAGGTTATAGTTGAAGTCTTCAAATTGGCCATTTTACCATGTATTATAGTAATTATTTATTTCAAACATAACATTAGCCAGTGAATCAGAGGTGTGGTGGGATGCAAAGTCGACAGCATCCCATGCCACAGCAAAGTAAATTTACTAAGAAAAGAGAAACCACTTGAAGCAAAGAGTAAATAGAAATTACAAGAAGTTATAATAAAAGCAAGAGTCAAGAGTGCTTAATTGTACCAAAACGTAACAATGAAATTCTTACTTGCAATAGCACAACTGGTTTGTAAACACATTACCCAATAGATAACAAAAAAGTTCAATAAATATAAATCCCCAATATACTTTAAAAACAAAGCAAAAGCTCAAAGTCCCTGGTGCAATGAAGCCAATTTGTACTTTCAGTAATTGTAGAGTTCCTTTTGCAAAAAAATACAGTGAGTTGAGAATAGTTACCATCAAAGACAATCTCAGAAACATGTTCATCCATCTTGATTTTAAATCTGGAGAAGGATTCAGACCCAAAACATCATCTCCATTTCCCTCCACTTACACCGATGACCCAAAACATTATGACCACTGAGAAGTGAAGTGAATAACATTGATTATCTTGTTACAATGGCACCTGTCAAGGGATGGGATATATTAGGCAACAAGTGAACAATCAGTTCTTGAAGTTGATGTGTTGGATGCAGGAGAAATGGACAGGAGTAAAGACCTGAGCAACTTTGACAAGGGCCAAATTGTTATGGCCAGACGACTGGGTCAGAGCATCTCTGAGACGGCATGGCTTGTGGGGTGCTCTCGGTCAGCAGTGGTGAGTACCTACCGACGGTGGTCCGAGGAGGGACAAACCACAAATTGGCGACATAGTGTTGGGCGCCCAAGGCTCATCGATGCGCGAGGGCAACGAAGGCTATCCCATCTGGTCCAAACCGACAGAAGGTTTACTGTGGTACGGTAGAGGGAGTGTGATGCTCTGGGCAATGTTCTGCTGGGAAACCCTGGGTCCGGCCATTCATGTGGACATCAATTTGACACGTGTCACCTACCGAAACATCGGTGCAAACCAGGTACACCCCTTCATGGCAATGGTATTCCCTGATGGCAGTGGCCTCTTTCAGTAGGATAATGCGCCCTGCCACACTGCACACATTGTTTGGGAATGGTTTGAGGAACATGATGAATTTGCATCCAAATTCTCCAGATTTCAATCCGATTGAGCATCTGTGGGATGTGCTGGATCGACAAGTCCGATCCATGGTGGCTCCACCTCGCAACTTAAAGGACTTGAGGGGTCTGTTGCTAATGTTTTGGTGCCAGATACCACAGGACAACCTCGGGGCTCTTGTGCAGTTGGGTCGGCGCAGTTTTGACGGCACACGGAGAACCAACAGCATATTAGGCAGGTGGTCATAATGTTTTGGCTCATCAGTGTATACTGCCTGGTCTGCTGAGTTCCACCAGCACTTTGTCTTTTGCATTACGCATGAACGGATAGTTTCTTTAAAAATAACTAATCTTCCAAAGCTGGCTTTCAAGGGTTGGATGCTTGGGCCTCTCCCAGCAAGGCTGCCTGTTTATTCCCCAGGCATGCTGATAGTCTTATGTCACTAATACAAACCAGTCACATTCCAAGTGTGATCCAGTATTGAACGTTCACTGCTTTTGCTGCTAAGACATGCATATTGATTTGTGTACCCTCGGCCAAACCGAAACAATAGCATATTTAAGTTCTCTGCAGGGGTGATGAACAAGTACAATTTGTTCTGGCTGCCTAATCCTTAGCTAACATCACAGTTTTGGTGTCATTTATTGTTAGAAGATGCTGGAGCATGAAGATTTTTCAGCAACTTCAGATTATTCCTTTCTTCATCAGACTGGAAGAAGACTTTAAAAACTGATTTTTTTGAAAGGAATGGTCGTCTAAGTCAGAATTCAAGCCTAATTAGTAAGCTGCTAAAATTTTGATTTTAATTTAAATACAAATCCCATCTTGGCCTGGTGGTATTGAAATAAATCCAATGTTATTGAAGGCTTGCTGGTGTACTTTAGAGAACTTTCAAATACAGTATCAGAAACAAACACAATTATGCAAAAAATATGTCAGTGCAGAATCTCCTCCTGGTATGCCCACATTGAAGAAGTTCCCTCTGATAGGAGTTCTACAATGACCTTTCTCACTGTTCCCCCTCTGCGATTCTCACTGCTCTCAGACTCAACGACCACGTTTCAATCTGGACTCGCTACCACAGCCTTTATTTATCTTTTCTATCGCTGGCCTTTTCTCACCACCAGTTCCTCCCCCAACCTTCCCCACCTCTACCTTTCAGTCCAAAGAAGGGTTCCGGCCCAATTTGTCACCTATTCCTTTTCTCCTGAGATCCTGCCTGACCCGCTGAGTTTCTCCAGCATTTTGTGTCTATCTTCACAATTATGGCATCGTTGTACTAACTGTACCTTTTCTACTTGCTCAGTACACATGAAAAAATCTAGCTCCCTGGATCCCACATGATCTAACCTTCCAGAACAGCCTACCAAATGCCGTGCTGAAACCCATATAGACCACATCTACGGCTTTGCCCTCAGCAACCTTTATAGTTCTTCAAAAAGCTAATCAGATTTGTAAGACACGATCTCCCATGCACAAAACCATGCTGACTATCCCTAATCGGCCTCTGTCTATCCAAATACATATATATCTGACCCTCTCCAGTAACTTGCCTAAGTCAGATGTTAGGCTCATTGGTGTATAGGCTTTCCCTTACAACCCTTAAAACAACATTAGGCACTTTACGGATTTTTTTAATTTATAAGGGAAATTTGTTTTGCCATTCTAAATGGCCATAGTGCAAAGATTGCCTGTATTCAATGGTGCAAATTACTCATTATGTCATTTATTAAATATCCTGGAAATGGTTATGAAATAATACAATACAAGGCTTTCTTAAGATAAATTTATACATTGCGAAATTGAAGGTATAAATGTTCAATAGAAAACATGAACAGACAGTGAAGATAGTGATTTTTTTTTGCTTTTTGTTACTTTGTTTCCATTCTTTAGTTCCCATTTTAGTCATTTACCTATTACCAAAATCAATCGCTGGAGTAGGCAATTTTTTCTCACATCTCTGGAAATTTTGCTTTTGAACTCGCTATATGAAGTTATATGAAACCTTAAGTTTAATATGAGTTTAATAAGTTTAATATAAAATATAACTAGCTTAAGTTATACGAAACCTATTAATTGTACCCGGTGTTTCGTGTAATAAAAGTTAAGATGAAGTATTTCCTGCCTCCTTGCTATTTATGTCACATTTTGAAAAATTCCTTTTTAGTTTAGTTTAGAGATATAGCGCAGAAACAGGCCCTTTGGCCCACCGAGACCACGCCGACCAGCGATCGCCGCATATTAACACTATCCTAAGCACACACTAGGGACATTGTTTTGATACAAAGCCGATTAACCTAGAAACCTGTACGTCTTTGGAGCGTGGGATTGGAACCAATGAGTTCGGAGAAAACCCACGCAGTCAAGGGGAGAAAGTACAAAGTACAGACAGCACCCGTAGTCGGGATCGAACCTGGATCTCTGGCGCTGTGAGTGCTGTAAGGAGGCAACTCTACCACTGTGCCACCGTGCCGCCCTTTGAAACTTTGTATAAGGATACCAACGTGAAGAGCATGTGTTTCAATATATAGTAGATTCATACATTGCACCATTAGGACCGACATTTAAAAAATGTGCATATTTTCATCGTCCTTTCCCGCTTCTTCAGTAACCCCAACAACTACTCTGTAAGATCAATTCCAGTGGACATTTCAGGGCAAGGCTTCAGTACTACTCTTATATCTGATCAGTATGGAAAGGCTCTATGTGCTATTCGTACTGTTGAAACCATTATAAGAAGCACCAATTTATGTTAAATCCAAGTGAATTATTTACCAACTGAACTGATCTTTGAGACAACTTTTAAGTTGAATGTCGCTGTTCAGAATCCAAAAATCCACTGCATGACGCATTTCTGAAGAAATGGGAGGACTTTTGCCTTGGAGTACATGTAATATTGTGCCAATACAGATAAACAGCTGTATCCAACGTGTCTCAAGAATCGACGTGTTTTTAAGTTAAAATAAATCTCCAATTACTTTATTCTTCTATTTGTTCTGCCGAGGGCAGTGAATCTTGCTTGTATGTGTTTCAGGGGCTTGAGCAATCCTTCAAAGCTTCGCCCATGAGCATAAGTAATGGGTACATGGTTATACTCACATCTTTACATTTGTATTCTAGTTGAAATCAGCAATGGGATGTAGTCCAAGCTAATTTAATCCCCTTTCCTCCCCTCCAAAGCCCTGTGTCACTGAAACCATTTGTAAATAAATTGTGTAGGAAGGAACTGCAGATGCTGGATTACACCAAAGATCGACACAAAAATATAGACAACAAAAAGCCCAGGAATGAGTAGGTTAACCTATGATGAGCGTTTGTCGGCACTGGGCCTGCACTCGCTGGAGTTTAGAAGAATGAGGGGGGATCTCATTGAAACATGCAGAATAGTGAAAGGCATGGATAGAGTGGATGTGGAGAGGATGTTTCCAGTAGTGGGAGAGTAGGACTAGAGGTCATAGCCTCTGAATTAAAGGACGTTCTTTTAGGAAGGAGATGAGAAATGTATTTAGTCAGAGGGTGATGAATCTGTGGAATTCTTTGCCACAGAAGGCTGTGGAGGCCATGTCAGAGAATATTTTTAAGGCAGAGGCAAATAGATTCTTGATTAGTACAGGTGTCGGAGGTTATGGGGAGAAGGCAGGAGAATGGGGTTAGGAGAGAGAGATAGATCAGCCATGATTGAATGGCGGCATAGAATTGATGGGCCGAATGGCCTAATTCCACTCTTATCACTTATGACCTTATGCTGTCAGACAAATAAATTATTTATGGTTTGCCTCTTTGACTTGGTATATACTGGAATTTAGAAGGATGAGAGGAAATCTTATCGAAACGTATAAGATTATTAAGGGGTTGGACACGTTAGAGGCAGGAAACATGTTCCCAATGTTGGGGGAGTCCAGAATAAGGGACCACAGTTTAAGAATAAGGGGTAGGTCATTTAGAACTGAGATGAGGAAAAACGTTTTCAGTCAGAGAGTTGTGAATCTGTGGAATTCTCTGCCTCAGAAGGCTGTGGAGACCAATTCTCTGAATGCATTCAAGAGAGAGCTAGATAGACCTCTTAAGGATAGCGGAGTCAGGGGGTATGGGGAGAAGGCAGGAACTGGGTACTGATTGAGAATGATCAGCCATGATCACATTGAATGGCGGTGCTGGCTCGAAGGGCCGAATGGCCTCCTCCTGCACCTATTGTCTATTGTCTATATCACCAATCAAATAACTCGGTATGGTTTCGGGTTATTTATATTATTCTGAATTAAAGTAAATTATAACAGAGATTTTTCTGCAAATTCTTACATTGTATTCAACGATTTGCGGTTAGGAAGGAATGAGAACAGTACAAGCAACTCAGATTGGTATTCCCAGCCAGAGTGGGGATATTGAGTAATTTTCCTATCAATAAAGTCTGGTGACTTAACTGGTGTAGGATTCAGCAGTTGATTTAATATTCATTATTTCTCTGTGACAGTTCACCACTTACCTCATTTTTCTGGAAAAAAAGTACCCTGCTTTGATTCAGAACAGTTATTGGAAATTCAGTCATAAGGTCTGTTTCCTTTGCACTTTAAGCCCACTCTGTTTTCTTTGTGAATGGACTTTGTTTACTGGGCACAAGATGGCTACAATCTTGTACCCCACCCTGCTGCATTCAGCTGAAGGCTGCTGCAGTGTTTCTTATCTGTTCAGTTAGGCATGAGTTAGTTAGTTCGTTTAGTTTATTGTTATGTGTAACGAGGCACAGTGAAAAGTTTTTCTTGTTGCGTGCTCTCCAGTCAGTGGAAAGACTATACTATATTACACTCAAGCCGTCCACAGTGTACAGGTACAGGATAAAGGGAATAACAGTAGAGGTTTAATAGAGTGCAGCAATTGTAATGAATGATTGCAGATCATTGGATGGTCGGGGATCAAAAATGCCATTTGGATTGCAAAATCTGGTACATTAGAGACCAGCAGGATGGGACTCAAGGCCAGATTGCTGACTTTCTGAGATTGGGAGAGTCAGGAATAGTTGGGTATGCAGGGGAGTGTTGGAAGTTCCAGAGTATATGCTTGGGCCTTGGGTGGTGACGTTGGATGGGGTGCGACAACCTAGTTCAAGTTACCCTGCTATACTTCCAAAGGAATTATGTCATCACAAACACCTGAAAATTTGATTTTTCAATTACATAATAAATGAATTGTTCTCGGATTAAATTTCCAGGTCACAAGCTCTGCTTTTGGTCTCATCCCCCTCAGCACATTCTCAGTTTCGGAAGTCATTCCATATGTGCATAGGTTTATTGATTTATAAAAAAAACATTTGCTGCACTTTGTTGCTTAAGTTTTTTTTTGTTTAAACCTTACATTGGGCAATGCCATACAACTTCCCAACAGGTAAAAAGGAGAATAACCTTTCTTGAGCAGTTTCCTAAGCACTACAATACATAAACATCCAGTTTCATTTAGGTGAAGCAAAAAAAGATATGTTTCTAATATCAAAGATAGTAAATTACATTTTACCTAAGAAAAATGCTGGTTGTTTGTAAAAGTACATCTACTACATTTTCTTAATCTGTCTCATAATTCGTATGCTTATGTATATAAACACGACTGACATTGCAAGCATATTTCTGATACAATTGGGCATTCACAATCAGCATACAAATTATATATTTATATATATATATATATATATATATATATAGAAGGTATTTATTCACAAAATGCTAGACACATATATTTGAAACCTCCAATATTAGTATCTTTTCAGACTTCATTATTGTGTGAGCTTCATGACCATATGTGCACAGATAATGTGTACAGTTAGTCTGTCCCTACAGTGTAACGGTTCATTGAAGGTGGAGGAGGTTCATCAGACGTAACTGTCAGCTTGAAATTCATTTAGAGTTCACACTGTACTGCTTATGAATCGTTGTTGGCATGAAACCTATCTATGAATGGGGTGACTTTGAACCCAAGAATTTGAAGAATTTTTTACTCCACATCGAAAATATACTTTTGTGGATATGAAGTTAGTTCTGTCAGATTGACAGTGTAAATAGGATATAAGTCGGGAGAACAAGCTTTGAAGGTGTTTCGGTGCCCTTTCTCCAGCATGTCACCAAAAGACTGCAATCATTCAAGCACTACCTACTGTGTGTTGTTAGAATACAGAGCTCTGTGTCAGTATGCAGCAGATGTGGCAGTCACACTTGTGTATCAGTGACCTGAAATGCAGGGATTCACTTTCAACGTGCAGTCTAAATGCATCTGGAAATATATTAACTGAGTGAATATATTTTGCTGACTTTCACTTACTCTGTAATGCGATTTTGTTTTGAATTGGAAAAGGCAGCAGAAAGTATTCTTTCTACGCTTAAATTTAACCCTCCAGAATCTGTTATTTGTTATGAACTTGAGCGATTCATATCTTGATAAAGGGTATGATACATTGTGGTTCAGCTGCATGTGTGTGTGTGTGTGTGTGTGCCCGATACAAAGGATGTCATAGATACCAACAATGGCCTTTGACTTAATGCTCTCGAGAATGTGGGCCGAATGAAACCCACTTCAAAATAGATATTGGTTTTAAAAAAAGGATGTGAATTTATGGTGGTCTGAGAGGCGTGTGTGTTGTTCACAAATGAGTGACCTGGTTAGAATGAAATCACTGCCATCACCTCACTGAGAATCCATTGTCTTGTTACATTGCTGCTTATGTTCCAACCTCCAAAAGGCTACTTGGACGACACAATAGAAATAATGAAACTGATTGTGTTTTAGTGTTTTACAGGCACAATAGTAGGTGGATGTGTAATAGTGAGTAAATGATGCAGTTTATTTCTCCACATTACCATTCATTCCAGCCTGCTGCAGGAATGGTGCCAGATTTAAATAAGTGGTACCCAGATGGTATTCTTACGCCTCTGACTTTTCGCAGAGTCTGTGAGGGAATAACTATGCTGCCACAACTGCTACTACACGTTGTAGGTCAATTGGGGGGAATGCCTGTTGCTTCTGCGTTTTGCATATGCAAATCTGTTCTGTTTTGTCATACAAGAAATACAAGAAGCTACTTTTTCTGGAGACTGCAAATGAATTTGGAATGTAGCCCAGTTAATGAGGAGTTAGTGAAGGTGTTGTGGTTTATGTAATGCAGCCACAGCTTGCTTACTCGGTGCAAACACATTGCTTCCTGGATGCTCTCGTTTTCTGTCCCCATGCATGCACGCTGCTCAAGTCGTATTGAGGAAGTCACTTTGATAGGCTGCTTCTTAAGTGGCAGAGACCAGGGTGGGTTAACCATAGAAGTGTGCGCAAAGAAAATCATTATACGTGGGGTAGAGTGAAAAACAACATTTTGTCCAGGCTGCCTGTGTGCCTGCCACACTTCTGCACTCCTGGTCTCATCAGCTGCAGATGTGGCTCACAGCCGTTTTACTGAAGTTGTGAACTATGTCGTCTGGAGTTTAACAACCAACATCTGCTGCAACAGTCTGATGGAAACTGCAATGTGGAAATGATTTTTAAGGAAAGGGAATGAGGTCTGAGATCAAGTAGTCCAGCATGCTTTGTCATTCCCCACATTTAACAGATTTGTTCAGGAACCTATTGCATCATGCTCAGCTATTACTGAATACAAGTTTTCGCTTTGAACGTCTAATAAAGCACATAAAACTTGCATTCCATTTTGAGTAGAATTCTCAATATGTTACATTTTATCTGAGTGTTCTGATGTCACAATTCTGAAGGTTGCTCTGATTAGAAAAACACAATGCAGATTTTTTTTTGCTAGATGTCCTTTCCTTTTAAACTTGTTCATATTTCAGATTTTTCCACTTAGGACCAGATAACCTGTAATAAGTCTATACTATGCATTCGGAACAATCTTTTCCTTGTATTACTGTATTTCAGTCCATTTTTCAAATAGCAGTATTTCTAGTTTGCCATTATATTAATAACACACCAGTAAACTTCAGAGGACATTCAGAGTCTCTGAAGAGTCAACATCTAAAAGTGTTTTTCGGTGTGTGAATGATGTGCATGTTTTTTGCTGATAAATTACAGGAACAATTTTTTATGTTTGCAGATTATGAAAGTGGAAATTTTGAAACATAAAAGATATGTCGTAGAATTCGGTATCAAAATGAAAAAAAGCAAATAACAGTTGTATTGACTGATCCATTAAATGTTTCTCATTATCTGCTAAGCTCATTCTTTCTAACAGTTTAATGTTTAAGCTATTATATACCAATGCAAGAAATGCATTGTGATTTTATGTAAGATTTGAGTGTCAGGGAAATTATGGACTTGCTTTTACTGTATGTGTTGGATTGAAAACAATGGAGGAGATAAGATGTTTAATTTTAGTAACACATTAGAACCGTGTCTGATGGTGCTTGGTATGCTTTGTTCAACATTATCACGCAGGTGATAAAGGGCCCCACTATTTTACTGTTCAACCTAAAAAATGCAAAAATTAAATTACTTGATTATTTTTTAGTGCAACTTAGTGCACTGGTATGCAAAGAATGTTTGGATAGACCGTTAAAGGAATATTACTTACTTGAAGTAAAATTATGTTGCTCAATTTCCTGTATTTTCTTTGAATACTTTTCCTTTTGTACAGTGAATAAACATCAGCACTTGAATTTTCTGTGGTTTGTTTCATTTTGGCTCTGCACTACTTTTAATATTTTTGCATATACCTCTTGCAAAGTGGATAAGATTACCATGATTTAAAAAAAAACACATTTTAACCATTTTCTGTATTTGACTCCAGTGTGTGAGATCCTATGAATGTTTTGGGGTAGATTTTGCATTTGAATACAGTTTAGATTTGCCCATGTTTGGTGTCATAATGCATTGATTGTTGTGCTATCATTTCACAAATAATAAATGTAGCTAAAAGTTTGTCACCAGCTTTTGAAGTTGCAAATGATCACATTCCATTGAACCAAAATAATAAACCACTATAATTTGATTTAGATTTAGATTTTTAGATTTAGAGATACAGCGCGGAAACAGGCCCTTCGGCCCACCGAGTCCGCGTCGCCCAGCGATCCCCGCACATTAACACTATCCTACACACACTAGGGACAATTTTTACATTTTACCCAGCCAATTAACCTACATACCTGCACGTCTTTGGAGTGTGGGAGGAAACTAAAGATCTCGGAGAATACCCACGCAGGTCACGGGGAGAACGTACAAACTCCATACAGACGGCGCCCGTAGTCAGGATCAAACCTGAGTCTCCGGCGCTGCATTCGCTGTAAGGCAGCAACTCTACCGCTGCGCCACCGTGTCGCCCTAGCGGTTTGAGCAGTTTCTGTTAGCTGTTTCTTTCTCCCTGCATGCTAATGTTTAAAATTGTTCAGCTAAAATGCAAATCAATTTTGTTGATATATATCTAAAATAATTTGTCATTCATTGTATTTTGACACACATCTTAGGGGATAAAAACCAAAACATCTAAGGAACATTTTGCACCTTGTTGATAATGCAATAATTATATGGTCAGAAAAATAAATGAAAAGCAAAGGTTCAATATGAGGAAACAATTCTGACATTCACTAGACTTCTATGAAAGAGGACCAAGAAAAAATGTATGTACAAGGCTATTTATAAAACACCAGGGGATTTTCCTATGCATTTAGGTAGTGGATTAGCCAGGGCAACTGATAAATATATTAGTGGGCAGTGTAATAGTAATTAACCTGTATTTATCTATTGTAAAATTAATGACGTGCTTGCCTTCTGAATAGATATTTTAACTGGTGGGATGTTCTTTGAAGTTCATTGGTATTGTTAAAAATGCTTCATTAATTGGAATTAAAACGAATAAAAAATAATCAAGCTACAGCAAAATGAAATATTTTTAAAATGTGTTAAAAGGTTCAGAAGACAATAATCATGAATACTTTTGTCACTTTACCCAGATGCAGCAAAGAATATAAAACTTCCCCCTTCCTCTTCCAGGAATACAGACACATAGATTTGCAGTTGAACAGAACCGGTGGGTCTCAATGACTCAGTTAGAGATTCTAAAAGCGTGATTTGTTGTTGAATTATCATGAGTATCATCCAAAGAAAATTCAATATTTACACTTACCAGGCATTTTACTGCATGGGTGAGAATAATCAAGAGCTAGATGCCCAGGATTACCTTAACCTCCAGGGTACAGAGTCGTTGTATTTAAAGTTACCAGCTGAGATGAACAGCTAATTAAATACGGTGTCTTTCTGGTTGGTAACAGTTACAGTTGAGCTACTGCAATGACACCCATGTAATGTCTACATCAACGTCTCCTGAAGGTAAATCATGTGATGCTGTTCGTTTTATTGAAAGTGTTGTTTTTGACTGGAGTCTCCACAGTGAGTATAGTGGCTGGTTTGTGACTGCCATCCCATGTTAATACACACCACAGGCAAGTTTTACCCCTCTCTCCAACCACCGTGGTGCCTTAGTGACCCTCAGCCCTAAGGGACTACCTAAGAAGAAGAAGAAAATAATGGTTGTCAATAAGCTATTCAGCTACAGCAACAATCGCAAAGAAGTCTTAACTAAGGCCATGGCTTTGTAGATTTCACGGAAAAATGGATGGAATTATGAAAGTCAAACCCCAGAACATTGGCAACAATCCCAGAGTCTCATTTTTGGATTCCCGTGCAATAAAAATAGAATTTGACTTATTTGGTCACCGTAAACCACCATGCCTAATTATAAACAGATGTACTTTAAGAATGTGATCCCAAAACGTTGCTCAATATCTTGGAATTTCATGCATTAGAAGTTGACTTAAACATCATCCTAATTGATTCTTTTTAGATGTCCTCTCTCCAGTAAATCATCATTGGCCAGTTGAAAGGTGCCAATCCTCTTCATCTTACAGATTTGGGAGCGAGTAACAATATTAATATTTTGGTTGTATGTCTGAAATTAGCTAGCTCACCACAGGAAATATATGAAATCCTGCATCCTCCTGATCAGGAATAGGATAGTATATTACAGAATCCATTAATCATCAAGACATTACGAGGAAAAACAAATCCCATAGATGTTTGTTCTTTAGCAGAATCAGGAACGTGCATTAAGTGTATGATGGTAGTTTGACACTAAAATTATATCATGGTGAAAGTCATTACAAACATGCGATCTAAGAGTCCAGAGTCACAAGTGTTTAATTGTCAAATGTACCAAGAATGGAACAATGAAATTCTCATTTGCTGCAACTTTACAGGCACATTAACTCAACAACAAATAGATATACGATAAACAATAATAGAATAAAATATCAGTTATATTAGGTAATCAGAGCACAATAGTGCAAGCTGAAGTATGTAGCGTACTCTGAATTGATGTGTTTATGCTTTATTCTTAATTGTTAACTGTGTGTTTGTGTTGTCATTTGTGAGCGGAGCACCAAGGCACATTCCTTGTATATGCACATAATTGGCCAATAAACTTATTCATTCATTCATTCATTCATTCATTCATTCATTCATTCATATAACAAAATCTAGTAAAGAAAGATCAGATTCCCGAGATGAACTCTGAATAACAATTATTATTTTGTTTTACTGGAGTGTGTAATGGAGAGGAATCACTTTTCTTCTTTCAGGGGGGTTTTGTATGTTTTGTGGGACAGGAGAGAATTGACAAATTTTCAAAAAATTTTTTTGAAGAGTTTATTTTTTGCTAAGTTGTTGCATAATAGACAAATGGATCAAATCAATGCTCCACTGAAATGAATGATGGTGAAGCATTGAGTAGAAATTTGGAGGAAACATCCCAATCCTCAACAATGGTCATTTGTGTAGAAGGTGGGGAGGGTGCAAGGCGCATACTAGACAGAACTGGTAAGTCGATGACCCATTTGGTCTGCTTGAGATCCTCATCATCACAAAAAACAGTTTTCAGTCAGTTTGATTCAGTCCATATGATATCATGAGATGGCTGAATGCATTGGACAGCAAATGCTGTTCTGAAGCACCTACATCCCATATTTATATGTACCTTTAACCACCCCGTTCCTTCACAGTGACATTACTGGTAACTCCCCGATCACATGGAACATTGCCCAGCTACGTCCTGTTCACAAAAATGAGAGGATAATCCAGTTGTATAAGAAGGAACTGCAGATACTGGAATACACCACACATAGACACAAAATGCTGGAGTAATTTAACGGGTCAGGCATCATCTCTGGGGAAAAAAAGGAATAGGTGACCTTTTGGGTCAAGGCCCGAAAACGGCACCTATTCTTTTTGTCCAGAGATGCTGCCTGACCCGTTGAGTTACTCCAGCATTTCGTGTCTATCTTCGGGATAATCCAGTTCATTGCTGGCCAATTAAATTACTTCCAGTCATCAGCAAAGTTTTTTTTGACACCACTCTCTACCAGCACTTACCAATAATCTACTCACCAATTCCAGTTCGGTTTTGTTAAGGAGCATCAATTTCAGATCTAGTCTAAGTCCAAAGAACTGAATTCTGGAGATGAAGCACGAGTGACTATCCTTGACATCAAGGCAGCATTTCATTGAGTGTAGCATCAAGGAGCCCTGGAACAATTGAAGTCAGGAGACTTTAGGGGAGACCTTCTGTAGTTAAGAGTCATGCTTCAAACAAAGACTAATGGTTGTGGTTCATCAATGATCTCGTAATGTAAGAACTGGGGAAGTTCTTTGGTAATTGCATCATTTATTATTCCTTTGTTAATGATATTATCACTGGATCTACATTCTGGGTCCCTCTCACGAACAGAATTGTGAGAGTGCATTTCTTGGAAGAAGTGTAACGGTTCAAGAAGATGGCAAACCACAACCTTCTCTGGAGCAATTAGAATGCTGATATTGCCAGTGTTATATCAACCCTGAAAAATGGATAATACAAAAAGAAAATCCAGTCCTGTTGGTGGACTGTTAATGTTTTCTGCGCAAACAAAGGTTGGGCACTAAATACTCTTTGGCAATGTTACCAACATTTGCAGAACAAAATGAAATCAAAATCAGGAATTCTTTATCTTGCTCTTTGCTTGCGGCTGGGAAGATCCTGTATTTGTGTTCAGTTTTCACACACACACACACACATAGAATTTGTATAAATAAAGGCATATGTTTTGAACCAGTTTTTGCTAGTGATTTTTCATAGAAAAGATAGAACAGTTCAGTACAGGTATAGGCCTTTTGGCCCACAATGTCCGTATCGTATCTGGCTCCATCATCACCTTTGACTGTGCGTTCCAGGCACCTATCGTTCTTTGTAATGAAACAACTTGTCCCGCACACCTACTTTAAACTTTGCCCCTCTCTTGCTTTAAAGCTGTGCCCTCTAGTCTTTGACATTTCAACCCTGGGAGAAAGATTTTGACTGACTACTCTATTTAAGCCTCTCATAATTTTATATACTTCTGTCAGGTCTCTCCTCACATCTTTCAGAAAAATAATTCTCAAGTGAGATTGTTTTTCAAAGAAGGCTTTATTGTTAAATAAGGCGGGAATGTTGGTCTGTCACTATTTTTGAAATTTAACTTATACTGGTGTTTGAACACATCTTCAGCATGGAAATTTGAGATTTCTGATGATGCTGTAACTGAAAATTTAAAAAGGAACTACAAAATTATAGTCGGGTAGTTATTTCTGAAGTCAGTTTAATTGTGAAACTTCATAAACATCTGTTTTTATTGAGTAATTCCACTGGTCCCATAGAGTGGTACTTGTGAAATATTTAATATTTAAATATTTTTCATTGGAATAAGAAATTCAAATTGCCATTACAGCATTGAACATCCTCAGTAGAGCTGAGAAAAAAAGATTGAATTGGTTACATGTGTGTTGACTTTATTATTCATGTGTAGCTGTCTGCACAAATAACTGCAGCAACAATTTTTCACAAAGAGAGTACTCTTTTGGAGGAGCCGACAATTGATCATCAAAGCTTTGAATTCACAAACTAGTTTGATCATCTCAGACAATGAGTCTGAAATTAACCCTTATTATGGAACCTTAGTCACGTTTCAAAAATCCATAAATCTAATAAGACATAATTTATGAACTGTGCTGGCCATTTTCCATGTATTAAATATGGTGCGAATGACTACTTTATATGTACATGGTAATTATGATTGTCAGTTTTAGGGAAAATAAGAAGGAAGCTAATTATCGAAATAGTGGGAGATCACAGAGCTCTGAAATGCAGATGGATCTGGGTGTTTTGCAAAAGGCTAGTATATAGGTAATTAGGAAAACCAACAGAATGTTATTATTGCAAGAAAATTTGAATACAAAGATAAGGAGGCCACGCATAGTATTGATCTTATTTAAGGAATTATTTTAATGCATTGGAAAAGTTCCGAGAAGGTGCACTAGATGGGTGCATGGAATAGGTGAGTTGTCGGGAAGAATGGCTAGGCTTGTATGCACTGGAGTTTAGAAGAATGAGAGGCAACTTGATTGAAACATAAACATCTGTGCTGGACAAGGCTAGATGTGGGAAACGTGTTTTTTTTTAGTGAGAAAACTAGGAGCAGCTTCTTGAAAATAAGGTATCACAAAAAGCTGGAGTAACTCAGCGGGTCAGGCAGCATCTCAGGAGAGAAAGAGTAGGTGACGTTTCGGGTCGAGACCCTTCTTCAGACTGATCCTAGGAAATAAGGCATCGCTTGGTAAATGTCACCTCAGTGAACAGAAATCATAAAATAACAAATGTTAAAGTTTCTTTCCAGGTTTCATTGCATTATATGAACAAGAATGTGTAGAATATTTGAGGTCAGGCTAACTTATCTATTGAATATAGTTTAATAAAAACCATGATTTTTCCAAAACAGCATTTTTGTTGCAGGAGCTAAGAAAGTATTTTAGTTGTTTAAGACCAGAACATAAATCTTCAAAATATGGGTCAATATGAAACTGAATGACACAAACTTCGAAGTCAATGAAAGATAGCAGCACATTATTGAAAATTCCTGTGAAGTTATCTTAAAACAAGCTGCCTACCATGTTGAAGACTTTTTGTTTCTTCTCCCTGTCTTGACACTCACCGACTTACGAATTTTGAATTTGATCTATTATAGTTCATTGCAATGACCTTGCAAGAATGTACGTGGACAAAAACTGTCACAACTGGACAACCTGACAAATAGATAAATGTAAGTGCAGCAGTACAGTTTCATGCAGGTTATTTAGGGGATAAATAATGGTACCTGCGGAATGCTCAGAGGAGTAATTCTCCCAAGCAAAAAAAGGTAAAAGCAACACCAGGTTCAGCGGCCTGAAAAGTATGTTAAATGTAGAAAAGAGTCACATCATATAAGTTGATTGTTTAATAGAATATACTAAGCTATTGATGGTATGTAGAATCTTTTACGAGCAGCCGGAATCCCATAGGTTTGATTAAGTCAAATCTGACAAACTCACTTTTCTTCTACATCTTTCAGCCCAGTCAAGGACGTAGCAATTTTAAATCACTTGTACCGTCACAGTCCTACAGGAGCTAAAACACATGATGCAGTTACCAAGTTGAGTTTTTATGGAATCCTTTAAAAATCATCCGTGATGTGATCATCTTGCTTTAATGCGCAGCAGTTTATTTCCCGCTGGTGTCATTTTCCACTTATGGTTAGAGTACTAAAAAATTTCATGATACTGTGAAATTAAATGATTTTTTGTTATGGAATTAATTGGCCAGGCCATTTTTAAAAAAATGTTTTTTTTTAATTCACCAACAATTTTAGGTTTGAACATCAACTGGTGTTAATCTTCAAATGAATGAAACTGACAGTGAAAGATCACACAGTTTTCCTGTAGTGTTTTTTTTGTGCAATTACAGCATCAGATTGTATTTTGAGATGATTGGTTTGACTTGAAAGGCATTTAGATCTTTCTGTGAAGGGATCAAGGCATTGCAGTCATATACGCCTATAAATTACAGTTGGCGGTTTGGCTTCGCATATTTTCATGGTGTTCCTCTGTCCGCTAGTGCTACTCTTGGCAATATTATTGTAAACATATTTTATGCATCTGTATGACATTTCTGTCTCCGCTATTTTAATAGAGGCCGCAACCAATCTCGAGTAAATAAATGAACATTTCCTCCAAATGGTGGAGCGATATATGTCATTCTAATATTTTAAACAATATGTCCAATAATATTATCATAATCAGAATAATCATAATCATAGTTTATTAGCCAAGTATGTTTTGCAACATACGAGGAATTTGATTTGCCTTACCGTCATACCAATAAAAAGCAACAAAACGCACAAAATACATTTGTATCTATAGTTATTTCTGAATTATAATCGTTCCCTTAACTACTTCCACATTAATCATTTTGCATATAATGCTACACTTTCTGTCCACAAACCTTCCTTCTTAGTTTTGTGCAATGCTTTTTGATGTCAACATATATTGAACTTATCTGTGTCGACAGTTCTGAACTATTTTGCAACTTTGCAGATATCCATTGGCAGGGTGCTAAAAGAACCAACTGAATCACTTAAACTTTTTTTAAAAAATGTGCCTGTCATTTCTTTCTCAACTGCGATTAAGCAAAAATAAGCAAAGAAAATGCAAAGGTCAGAATATAACATATTCTTGTTTATCTTAGTATTCCGTTTCAATCTGTTCTGGAAGGTTTGCACAGCTTTCCAAAAAAGCTACACTCCACTGCCATCTTCTCACCCCTCACACATCCTGGAATGGAAACTGTGTAGGAAGGAACTGCAGGTGTTGGTTTAAATTGAAAGTAGACACAAAATGCTGGAGTAACTTAGTGGGACAGGCGGCATCTCTGGAGAGCAGGAATGGGTGACGTTTCGGGTCGAGACCCTTCTTCAGACCGAAGAACGTTCTTCAGGTCTGAAGATGGGTCTCAACCCGAAACGTCGCCGATTAGTCTAGTTAGACTGAGGGGAGGTTAAAGTAGAGCTGATGGGAAATTGATATAGAGTAGAGGACAAAGGACTTGAGATGGAGATTGTACTCAATCCAGGGACCCACATTCTCCTCAATAGTAATGGCATTTTTAGTAATCTCCTTTTGTGGGCTTACTTCTGCAGTCCTGCTGGAGTGTTGATTAATTCTTGGGAGCCTGGTTGTTCTACCAGTCCCCAGGGCTACCAAAGTCTTCGTGATACCAAAGTGCAGGACTGCTCTGGTGTGCTTACATCTTCATATCGAGCACTGAATGGTCATAAGGTCATAAGTCATAAGGTCATAAGTGATAGGAGCAGAATTAGGCCATTCGGCCCATCAAGTCTGCTCCGCCATTCAATCACGGCTGATCTATTTCTCCCTCCGAACCCATCTTGGTTGTAACTGAAACCTTGCCAAAACTATTTTACTTTTTAATGCATGACTATACTTTCCATGATGTGCCCCGTCCAAATTGTCATAGTATTGGTTTGCCCCTGTTCCCCCACACCTCTCCTGCGTCTTCTGTCATCTTACTGTGTTTCATTTCCTTTGAAATAGTTTCATTATCCTCTCCCTTACCCTCTCTGTTTCTCCCTTGCTCGCATTGCTCCTTACCTACTAAACATCTGCATTATTTATGGCTTCTCTGGTTCATCTGGTTCGTGACCATATCACCCCCGTCCTTTACAAGCACCACTGGCTCCCCATCCCCCAGACAATCCAGTACAAAATCCTCCTCATGACCTACAAAGCCCTCCATAACCTGGCCCCATCCTACCTGACTGACCTCCTCCACAGACACACTCCCACCTGCACCCTCCGCTCTGCTGCTGCCAACCTCCTGTCGTCCCCCCATCCGGACCAAACTCAGATCCTGGGGGGGACAGGGCTTTCTCCATCGCTGCTCCCACCCTCTGGAACTCACTACCCCAAACCGTCAGAGACTCCTCCTCACTCACCACATTCAAAACATCACTGAAATCTCACCTGTTCAGCACTGCCTTCAACCACTGACCGTCACCTCACTTTCTGTCTCCTTTTTCTGTTCGTTTACTTATTTATCTATTTATTTTCTTCTCTATGTTCTAGTAATCCCTGTAAAGCGTCTTTGAGTGTTTGAAAAGCGCTATATAAATGTAATGCATTATTATTATTATTATTATCTTCAGTGGTTAATCTCCATCTGGCTTCCTTTGCCCACTGAACTGATTTCCCATCAGATCTCCCCTAACCTCTCCTGCCATCCAAATGCTCCTCACAAAGTCATGCCCAACCATTCAAAATGTCCATTCTACATGGCCGTAATATTCCACAAAACTGGCCCGAACCACTCAGTTGCAAAGTTTGCCAAACAAGAACCCTTTTTTCCCTGTGAAATCCACTCATTACAACTTTTATCGTAGATATATTTACAGCAAAGCCAGTTAAAACTGCACTTATAAAGCCAGTTAGAAATGCCCAATTCCAGTTTTTGCTACAGTGCCTGTGGAGCCATAACCCAACAAGAACCAATGTATCCAGGATACAAGTGGACAAACAGCTAATGATGGCCTGTTTCCTTTATCATCATTATTTTCTTTGCATATCTTTCATTCATTGTTCTTTATCTCTCTACATCATCATCATCTATATCTCTCGTTTCCCTTTCCCCTGACTAGTCTGATGAAGGGTGTCGACCCGAAATGTCACCCATTCCTTCTCTCCAGAGATGCTGCCTGTCCCGCTGAGTTACTTCAGCTTTTTGTGTCCATCTTCGGTTTAAACCAGCATCTGCAGCTCTTTCCTGCACATAAAAGTGGGCAAATGACAACAAAATAATTAGATCAAAACCTTCTCTGAATTTATTTTCCAATTATATGGCTAATATTTTTGTGGACAAAACAGCGAAAGACTCACTAGAATGTGACTATAATACGGAGTAGGTCATTTAGAACGGAGATGAGGAAAAGCTTTTTCAGTCAGAGAGTTGTGCATCTGTGGAATTCTCTGCCTCAGAAGGCAGTGGAGGCCAATTCTCTGAATGCATTCAAGAGAGAGCTAGATAGAGCTCTTAAGGATAGCGGAGTCAGGGGGTATGGGGAGCAGGTGGGAACGGGGTACTGATTGAGAATGATCAGCCATGATCACATTGAATGGCGGTGCTGGCTCGAAGGGCCGAATGGCCTCCTCCTGCACCTATTGTCTATTGTCTATTGTCTATAATCATTTATGAATGTGGTGGTGAAAAATTATTTTAATTGTGAGTATAGTATAGGATGTATACATTGGCTAATATGCTTCATACCTCTTGTTGGAGATCAGGACAATGTCCTTTATTTTCAGTCAGTGATTTGAGCAAAGAGATTTTGCTGCATACAACTCTTGGGATTTACTATATTGTACATGGCGTTTCCCTTCCCCGATTTGACATAGTGCATTACAGAGTAAAATATGCCGTCAGGGCGGGGCAGAGGTCAACAGTAGCACCATTGACATTGCACCATATTTGTTTTTAGTTAGTGCATTTAATGTGACTGCTGAGTTCTAGTCCACAGCAAATATACAATAAAGCACAGTTCAAAATGAAAAATAAGTTTGTTTATATTTCACCATGACTGAGTATCATAATGACTTGTACATTTTTTTACACAAAAAAAAATGCTGGGCGTATGGTTTCCAACCTAGAAGGAAATAGATTCTGAATTTGCAATAGGCTTTATGAAGTAATTTCCTCCTAAATGAAATTCCAGCATGTTGCCTTAAATGACACCAGCATTCCTTTAAACCACAATACTCTCAGATTTCAGTTCCCTATCAGCTTATCTCAGTTCGAGGCTGTTAGGTTTTGAGAGAGCAACACAATCTTGTCTCGATTAGTGGAACAAAAATTAATTGACCATGGTTCCCACACCTAACCATCAGTTGATGATGCCTGACTGGAAGTGTATATGTATGAACGTGGATATATGATAGACTTTGCGCCTCATGGATGCATGGTTTGCTGACTTTATTCAGTCTTCACACATGACAAATGGACTTACGAGCCAGCTCCAGGAAGATTCTTGCCATTTGTAAGACCAAGCCTATTAAGACTTTGTCCATTAAATGGGACACAAACTAAATGTAGAAGACTATTGATACGGCTTGGGTTATTGGAAGCAATTTTTTTTTGTAGATGCATACAGCAACATTAGCGGTGCCTGGACCACTGCTACTCCCAGCCTGTGTGGCAGTTAATTCATTGAAGGCCAGGGTGGGTAGTTGCTAGGTCCACAGTTGACCCAGTTGGACTTCTGCTACTGACATTGGTCAAGTGCCACTCTCTCCTTCAAGAGAGAGTGAGCAATAAATCTGTGCACAGTAAGAATAAATTCTAGGGGGGGGGGGACTTAGTCTTTGTGAGGATAAATTTAATAACTGAAATATATGTATCAGCATTATGTTATCCATTTGACCAATGCCTATTTAATCCTGAGTCCAATGCTCACAATTATTTCCCATCTCATTTATCGTCAATTCAAGTGTACTGTCACCATGATTCGAGCTATTGCTTGCCTTAAGAAATGTCCACAGAACCCAATTGCATGAGTGGCTAGCACCTGTCCTTTTGAAGGGGACGTTCCTTTTGGACAGAACTTGCTGGTGGAAGTCTTTCTACGGATTTTGGCAGCTGGAGGCAATAATTATCTGCATGCAATAGTCCAAATGCAGCCTAACCAAAGTCCTATAAAGCTGCATTGTGAATTCGTAGCACTCATGTACAATGCCCCGATCAATGGCAAGCATACCATATGGCTTCTCTACCACTCTTATCTACTTGTGTTGCAATGTTATCAATGTATCCCTGAAAGCGGCTCCTAATATTCCTTCCTCCCATATTCTCCAGCATCCTCTTCCTGCCACTTTACATTCTCCTGCTCCATTAGCAAGAGCTGGATCAACATAAATGCCTGGATGTTGAGAATGCAGCAAGTTATCGTATCAGTGTAGGAAGGTATTGCAGATGCTGGTTTAAACCGAAGATAGACACAAAAAGCTGGAGTAACAGCGGGACAGGCAGCATCTTTGGAGAGAAGGAATGGGTGATGTTTCAGGTCGAGACCCTTCTTCAGACTGGTTAGGGGTAAGGAAAACGCAAAATAGGCGAGGATGTAGAGAGATAAAGACCAATGAATAAAAGGTATGCAAAAAAGTAATGATGAGAAAGGAAACGGGCCATTGTTAGCTATATTCATTGTTCTTTATGTCTCATATATCCTCACCTATTTCTCGTTTCCCATCTTCCTAACCGGTCTGACGAAGGCTCTCAACCCAAAACTTCACCCATTCCTTCTCTCCAGAGATGCTGCCTATCCCGATGAGTTACTCCATCTTTTTGTGACTATCTTAGGCTATTGCATCTGTTCAGGTGCCTATTCTGCATTCCATTCCTGAACATTTCCCAAGTGGCTATGGCAATGGAAGCATTGCTTAAGGTAGCAATTGTATGTTCATCACCTTGCAGGTGTCAGAATAATGCTCATTATATCCGAGTTTCCTTCTTGAGTCCGTGCTTAAAGTGACTGTTGTGAGCCAAGTGTCGTGTTACTGTCTCTTACCCCTAAGAAACAACAGTTTGAATTGATATGGTGGCCGAAAACTGATGGGCACTGTACATTTTCACCTGATGAAGTCACTGTGGCTGCTTTCCAGCTTGTGGTTGTTTACCAGCATTAACTTCAGGTTATTTTTAGGTGGTGAGGTGATATTCATTTCAGCTTCTAAACACCTCGTTGTTGAGCTGGTGTCTTAACTGTGACAAAGGTATAAACAATGATTCACTGTGCCGATGTGAATTCTGCTGCTGTTTGGGTCCTTACTAAATGGGACATATTGGTAATTGTGGATTTTGGGTTGTCCCGACCTGTTTCTACTCAGTATCTGAGGTTTTCCTCTCAACAGGTGATTCCTGAACTCTCCCTTCAACAATTTTGGGGCTTGCCATCTGCTTGTCCAGGCCTTGAACTTGGCTTTCCTTGAGCAGAGAGTGTCTGTCACACTCTTTATCTAATCATGCACTGTATTGAGCTTGTATCAAAAGATCCACAGACAAAGCAATTTTGCACCATTGTTACTTTTGTTGAAACTAATAAGAACGCTCTCGCCATACTCTGTGGCTGCAAGCATAACTTCAGTGCATCGCAGCTCTCTTCGAGGACCTCCTTCGAGAAACAGAGCCTCCTTAAGCATGGCGCTTCTTTCAAGGTAATGCAGGAGAATTGCTCCTAGAAAGTCTTCTGACAATAGGGCCGCTTGATTAAATGTTTTCTTCTTCAACTCCTCCCTTCTGGCATGTTGCTGTGCTCTCAGGGCACTCACTTCTCTTTCCTAGCATGCCGAACGTTTACCGGTACAGCCTTCAAGCCTCCAGGTTTGCAGGTCCTGGAGTGGGCCCAAATAAAAATATACCTTGAACTCTAGCACTCCCTCAAGACTTCTAAGACTCCAGTGCTGTCAGAGGAGTGACATTCCAACGGATGGGCCGTCTACCGAGGCGGGACGGCACAGTGGTGCAGCTGGTAGACCCGTTGCCTCAAAGTGCCAGAGACCCCGAATTCGATCCAGACATCAGATGCTGTGCGTGTGGAGTCTGCACGTTCTCCCTGTAACCGCGCGGATTTCTGGGGGTGTTCCGGTTTCCTCCCACATTTCAAAGACGTACGGGTTTGTAGGTGAATTGGCCGCTGCAAATCGGCACCTGGTGTGCAGGGAATGGATGAGAAAATGGGATAACATAGAACTAGAATGATCAATGGTCGGCCTGGACTCAGTGGGCCGAATGGCCTTTATCTATGCTGTATCTGCCAACTAAACCCTTCTTCAAATCAATGACCGCACGCCAGGAAATTACTGAAGATCCCTTTGAACAGTGCAGGGTTGCTCGTCCTCTGTTGAGCAGCAGATTATTTTTGTGATTAAAACATGGCATCATCGAGATCGTTGTGCTTTAACTTTACACTTCTGGTGTTGCACAAGAAGTATTTTGCTTACTCTGCAGTGAAGGAAGCCAATGGAATGTTGGCCTTCGTAACAAGAGGAGTTGAGTATAGGAGCAAAGAGGTCCTTCTACAGTTGTACCGGGCCCTGGTGAGACCGCACCTGGAGTACTGTGTGCAGTTTTGATCTCCAAATTTGAGGAAGGATATTCTTGCTATTGAGGGCGTGCAGTGTAGGTTCACTAGGTTAATTCCCGGAATGGTGGGACTGTCGTATGTTGAAAGGCTGGAGCAATTAGGCTTGTATACACTGGAATTTAGAAGGATGAGGGGGGATCTTATTGAAACATATAAGATAATTAGGGGATTGGACACATTAGAGGCAGGAAACATGTTCCCAATGTTGGGGGAGTCCAGAACAAGGGGCCACAGTTTAAGAATAAGGGTTAGGCCATTTAGAACGGAGATGAGGAAGAACTTTTTCAGTCAGAGAGTGGTGAAGGTGTGGAATTCTCTGCCTCAGAAGGCAGTGGAGGCCAGTTCGTTGGATGCTTTCAAGAGAGAGCTGGATAGAGCTCTTAAGGATAGCAGAGTGAGGGGGTATGGGTGAAGGCAGGAACGGTTTACTGATTGAGAGTGATCAGCCATGATCGCATTGAATGGCAGTGCTGGCTCGAAGGGCTGAATGGCCTACTCCTGCACCTATTGTCTATTGTCTATTGACCTGAAACGGACTGTCCATTTCGCCCATGGATGCTGCCTGGTCCGCTGAGTTCCTCCAGTACTTTGATTTTCAACCCTGTGGTATAACGTAGTGCCATATTTTTAAACCATTTAAATGATAAGAATTGTTAATGTGGGTTTAGATGTTGTTTCCCCAAGAAAGAAATATGATGAACTGTCTTATGCAAATTACTGCAACTAATGAAAGTAAATATTTTAGGAAAAAAAACTGCAGATGCTGGTTTAAATCGAAGGTAGACACAAAATGCTGGAGTAACTCAGCGGGTCAGGCAGCATCTCGGGAGAGAAGGAATGGGTGAAGTCTGAAGAAGGGTCTAGACCCGAAACGTCACCCATTCCTTCTCTCCCAGGATGCTGCCTGTCCCGCTGAGTTACTCCAGCATTTTGTGTCTACATTCAAAGTAAATATCTTGTCACTCAGGCACTATTTTGTCGCAACCTTGTATTGCTGATTGTGCACTTTGTGCAGGGCTCTGTCTATGATGAAACTTTCCTGTGCCTAGCCCATGTGGTGCATTCTACGCATGGAAAAGTAGTTCATAAGTTTATAAGTGATAGGAGCAGAATTAGGCCATTCAGCCCATCAAGTCTACTGCGCTATTTAATCTTGGCTGATCTACCTTTCCCTCTCAACCCCATTCTCCTGCCTTGTCACCATAACCCCTGACACCGATACTAATCAACAATCTATCAATCTCCGCAGTAAGAATATGCATTCACCTGGCATCCACAGCCTTCTATGATGATGAATTCCACAGATTCACCATCCTCTGACCGAATAAATTCCTCCTCATCTCCTTCCTTATTTTTTTAATATTTTTTATTTTTGAAAAGCATATGTACAAATAGAAATTAAAAAACACATTTGTTACAAAGTTCTTACATAGCTTAAATTTTTAAATTTTTGGAGAGAGAAAGTAAAAATAAAATTTTAAAAACTATAAACTTGGGGAGAGAGAGTAAAAGGGTTAAAAAAAACGGATCTAACAATAAAAATTAAAGGGAGTAGATCCGGGAGACAATAACCACAGTTGTACATCCAACCCCTAACTCAATTTTCAACTTTTTTTTTGGATAAATATTTTTATTAAGCATAAGTACATATTAATAAATTATTATATCTTATACATTTCTATACTTTTTTTTTTTTTCAAAGAGGAAAAGATAGAGAAAAATAAAATAAAAATAAGAAGTCCAAA
This sequence comes from Rhinoraja longicauda, assembly GCF_053455715.1. Classification (NCBI taxonomy): domain Eukaryota; kingdom Metazoa; phylum Chordata; class Chondrichthyes; order Rajiformes; family Arhynchobatidae; genus Rhinoraja; species Rhinoraja longicauda. The sequence goes on from NC_135969.1 coordinate 35,366,322, forward strand.
TTGGAGAAATGAATGGAGTATTAAAAAAGTTATCCATCATTGGAGATATATCGATGATTTACAATTCATAATTCTTCCTCCATTCCATTATTCAGGCCGCGGTCAGGTCCTCGCACCAAGCCATTTTGACCCTTTAAATATACGATAAATGGAGACCATATTCCTCTGAAAAGAATCAACCTGTCCATGAGTACAAGTCTCAATCTTTCCAGATGGAGTGTCTCCGACATTCCTGTAATCCACATTTTAATTGTGGGGGATGTAGGACCTTTCCAAAATTTCAGTATTAATTTTTTCCCAATTATTAAGCTATAATCAATAAAAATTCTTTGATTCGTTGTTGTTAATTGATCTGTTTCTAATATTCCCAGTATTATTAAATTTGAGTCAGGGGTCAGCTTCATATTAATCACATTCGAAATTATTTTGAATATTTCTGTCCAGAATTTAGTGATTTTTTCACAGTTTGTAAATATATGCGTTAAATTAGCTTCCAATTGCTGACATTTATCACAAATGGCAGATATATTTGGAAAAATACTATGTAATTTAGTTTTTGAATAATAACTCCTTCCTAACATCCTTTTATTCCTCCTCTTCTCCTTCCTAACGTCCTCTTATTCTGAGGCTGTGCCCTCTGGTCCCAGACTCTCCCACTAGTGGAAACATCCTCTCCATGTCCATTCTATCCAGGCCTTGAACTTGGCTTTCCTTGAGCAGAGAGTGTCTGTCACACTTCCTTATCTAATCATGCACTGTATTGAGCTCGTATCAAAAGATCCACAGACAAAGCAATTTTGCACCATTGTTACTTTTGTTGAAACTAATAAGAACACTCTCGCCATACTCTGTGGCTGCAAGCATAACTTCAGTGCATCGCAGCTCTCTTCGAGGACCTCCTTCGAGAAACAGGGCCTCCTTAAGCATGGCGCTTCTTTCAAGGTAATGCAGGAGAATTGCTCCTAGAAAGTCTTCTGACAATAGGGCCGCTTGATTAAATGTTTTCTTCTTCAACTCCTCCCTTCTGGCATGTTGCTGTGCTCTCAGGGCACTCACTTCTCTTTCCTAGCATGCCGAACGTTTACCGGTACAGCCTTCAAGCCTCCAGGTTTGCAGGTACTGGAGTGGGCCCAAATAAAAATATACCTTGAACTCTAGCACTCCTTCAAGACTTCTAAGACTCCAGTGCTGTCAGAGGAGTGACATTCCAACGGATGGGCCGTCAACCGAGGCGGGAGGCACAGTGGTGCAGCTGGTAGACCCGTTGCCTCAAAGTGCCAGAGACCCCGAATTCGATCCGGACATCAGATGCTGTGCGTGTGGAGTCTGCACGTTCTCCCTGTAACCGCGCGGGTTTCTGGGGGTGTTCCAGTTTCCTCCCACATTTCAAAGACGTACGGGTTTGTAGGTGAATTGGCCGCTGCAAATCGGCACCTGGTGTGCAGGGAATGGATGAGAAAATGGGATAACATAGAACTAGAATGATCAATGGTCGGCCTGGACTCAGTGGGCCGAATGGCCTTTATCTATGCTGTATCTGCCAACTAAACCCTTCTTCAAATCAATGACCGCACGCCAGGAAATTACTGAAGATCCCTTTGAACAGTGCAGGGTTGCTCGTCCTCTGTTGAGCAGCAGATTATTTTTGTGATTAAAACATGGCATCATCGAGATCGTTGTGCTTTAACTTTACACTTCTGGTGTTGCACAAGAAGTATTTTGCTTACTCTGCATCGACCCAACAATACAAGTAATGCTGGCCCAATGTCCAGTTTGGGGCATGTAATACTAAAAGTGAGCAGTCAACATGTTCACACAAAATTAGAAACACATTAGTTTCCATAAAATAAAGAATATAAAAATATAAAGGCGGGAGTGGTCTGTATGAATCTTCCAGCTGCTGCAACATTTAATAAAATTGCGTCAGTCTCCTGAACAACTCTATTTTCCTGGCTCTGATTCCTTTTAGAGTCCAAAATGAGTGAACAAAATCTCAGCCGTGTAGTTAAGTCACAAACCTTCTGAAGTTGAGAACTCTAAATGCTTACAGCCCTCTGCATGAAGAGGTTTCTACTTGTGCCTTTCCTGAATGACTGACCCCTCATCTTGTTGTTGGCTATCCTCTGATACAGCACTGATAAGACTGCCAGTGGACACAAGATGCTGGAGTAACTCAACGGGACAAGTAGCATCTCTGGAGAGAAGGAACGGGTCTCGACTCAAAACGTCACCTATTCCTTCTCTTCAGAGATGCTGCCTGCCCCGCAAAATGTGTCATGCTGCCAAGTTTAGAACGGTAAGGTCATGTAAACAGTAATAAACAGTTGCTGAACAGTTGCCGAATTCCATTGATTGAGTTGGTTGATTGGAAGACACCAATCATCGATTTTCCTTCTTTTCCATTGTATCTGGAAATGTCGCTATTGTGTTTCAAAGGAAGTAGACATCTCTTGTGAGGTTTGCACGCCTTTTCCTATTGTGGCATGCAATTACTTCTCTCAACACAGTCAGAAATCATTCCAACTTGTATTTTCAACAAGACGAATCAGCTCGAATGTTAGCGAAAGTTGTGAAACAGTATGCGCCAGAGTGGGAAAGCCAGCAAGATCTCAAGCCCCATTGATCTATTATTCCTGCACCATGTCCAACATGGGTTCATTGGACATAATTCCCAGTATAACTGCTGGGGAATTGCAGCAAGTTTGCACACTGCAGCTGGACACGGTGACAAATCCAACTTTTGAGCGCAGTCAGTAAAAAGGATGTAACCACTGGCGACCTATGTGCTCATGGGTTTCCTGAATCTCTTGTTGGTGATATGAGGGATGTTGGTGGTGTAGATGCTGGCAGGGAAACATGGAATGGTTGACACGCCCTAGCAACAACTGGCCCAAGAAACAGCAGTAAAAATCACATGCAGTAAATGTAAAATTCTCAAGTGGACATTGGAAAAGTATTTATATTTTATGAGTACTTGCTTCACACGATATCTTTTAAGCTTTTTCCCTTCTGCAGCAGACAGTGTGCTGAATTTTGTTCCCGTTGTGGTTGAGGAGTTCTTTCATTTCATTTGGTAGAATTATCTATTGCACATAAAGATGGGCACAAAATGCTGGAGAAACTCAACGGGACAGGCAGCATCTCTGGAGAGAAGGAACGGATCACGACTCAAAACGTCGCCCATTCCATCTCTTCAGAGATGCTGCCTGTCCCGCTGAGTTACTCCAGCATTTTGTGTCTTATCTTTGGTGTATAACCAGCATCTGCAGTTCCTTCCTGCACAAATCTATTGCACATTGTGGATTTGGGGCCTAAGTGTTCATACTGCAACAGGTTTGTCTTTGCCATATGGCATGGGGAGGTGGGTTTTAAAAGTGCAAAGCTTTAACATTAACAGGAAAATAGCCAGATAGACTGCATCAGCCGGGGGCATTTGGTTCACAAAGACTAAGCTGCAAAGTGCATTTAAAATATATAACATGCATGCTTTACTAATGTGCTTTTAATATTTTACCAGTTGCTGTTATCCATATAAATTGTGGATGTGATTCAGTGAATTGTTTTTCTAAATAGAGTTATCAGAATGTGAGTCTAATTTCTCACGGATGACATTGAAAAAAAGCTCGTCACTTTCTCAAGTACATTGGGATAGTGGTAGGAGGCTGTTACCCTGTGTCACTATGTTACCAAGGTATTACTACATTGCAATGTTGGGAGTGTGACATTTCTGTAGTAAGTTAGGAATAGGAACATTCAGGGTGAATGCACAGTCTTTGAACCAGGTTAGGGGAATGAGAGGACACAGGCTCAAGTTGAGAGGGGCAAGATTTGAGGGCCAACTTTTTCACTCAGAGGGTGGTAAGTATATGGAATGAGCTGCCATAAGATGTAGTTGAGGCAGGTGCTAGAACAGTATTTAAAAGGCACTCGCACAGGGAAAACGGATAGGAAAGGTTTAGAAGGATATAGGCCAAATGAAGGGAAATAGGACGAGCTTAGATGGGGCATCTTGGTCAGCATGGACAAGTTGGCTCAGAGGGCCTGTTTCTGCACTTTATGACTCTGTGACTCTTTAGTGTGTTTGGCTGAATGGAAATTCACCAATTGTCCTCAGAGGTGGCGTTGTCGCCAGTCCTTGTTGATTAGAGTCTGCAGGTCAGGAAGTCAACAATGCAGTTACAAAAGGGGGTGGGGTTGCTGAATCCTAGGTCCTGGAGTTTGGATGAAATTATAGTGTTGAAGACTAAGCTATAGTCAATAACTAGGGAGACTGAGATAGGTGTACTTGCTATCCAAATGGTCCAAGGATAAATTAAGGGGCAGGGAGATGGTGCCCCCCATGGACCTACCTGTTGTGGTGGTGGATGAATTGCAGTGGTCCTAAACTGTCTGGTTACCGGGAGTTAATGTGTACCATGACCAACCCCTGGATGACGATGGACATTAGAGCCACTGGACATTAAGCCCCGCTACCTGGCTTTTCGTGGGAACCAGTATGATAGTGGCCTTTTCTAAACAGGTGGGAACCTCGGATTGAGTGGAGAGATATCCACAAATACTCCTGTGCAGGTTCTGAGGACATGGCCAAGATCTCCATCCTGGTCAGACATTTTCCACAGGTTCACTCCCAGGAAGGCTGACCTGCTGCCTGCGTGGGAGGTACAGGTGATCCAGAGTCTGTGAGATAGGGTGATATCATTACACTGAGCCCCAGTTCATTGGGGAGGGATGTGATGTGATGTTGCCAGTGATACTGCTCTCCTTTGCTCTGTTGTCAGTGATTCCTCCTGCCTTTGCCTTGTAAAGCTCAAAATGGAATAAACTGAACAACAAATTGTTTTGAATTCAGTCAGAACAACAATTTGGCTGACACACTTGTGACTTGGCAATGTTATCTGGGTTTCATGTTCAGATCATTATGCTGAAGAGTGTGCCATTGTGAATGTTGAATAAAGCGGACAATGGAGAAAATAAGCCAAGATGGCAATTGAAGGAAGTGATCCATAGCAATGTTACAAACAAGAAAGGTTCAATAAATGAAACGACTTTCTTCCACCATCATAATTTTAGTTTAGTTTTATTTAGAGGTACAGCTTGGAAACAGGCCCTTCCACTCACTGAGTCCACTGACCAGCAATCCCCACACAATTACACTATCCTACACACACTGGGAAAATGTACAATTATACAAAGCCAATTAACCTACAAACCTGTACGTCTTTGGAGTGCGGGAGGAAACTGGAGATCCCGGAGAAAACCCACGCAGGTCAAGTGGAGAACGTACAAACTTCGTACAAACAGCACCTGTAGTCAGGATCGAGCCTGGGTTTCTGGCGCTGTGAGGCAGCAACTCTACTACTGCGCCACAGTGCCACTCATTATTCAAATAATATTTGGAGTTTCAAAACCAAAACGAAGATTACTATCATTGTTCGTTTTATTTGTATCTTTTTGTTTTTCTTGTTTTGTTTTGAAAAAAGAATTTTGTTACTGACAGCCAATTGATCACTAATGACATCCGTTGTTATATGATCTAATTTTGGGTAGCACAAAAGAGGAGGTGAGAAATTTATATCTTATACATACATGGAAGAGTGCTCTATCTTTATGTTAAAGTTGGCAGTCTTTTATCGTGGGATATTTAAACACATGCCTTAGCCTTTCTATTTCTGAATTTCTGCCTCATCTCTTTTGGATAATAAGCATCAGCTTGAATTCAGAATTATTTTCCAGGTCTTGGTTTATACGATGGACTCTGAGGGAAGGAACTTAGACCTTCCAAGTTTGTGGTTACCAAAAGTCAATGTAACCACGATGTGGATGCTAAAATTATATTTCACAGCAATTATTCAGTCTGTGTTTTTTAGATTAAACATTGTGTGAGATGTTATTGTTTCAAGAGGTGCTAGCTTTGCATGCTGAGCCAGCGTTTAATTGTCCCTCCCTAATTGCCCTTGAGAACTTTAAACTTTAGAGATACGGCGCTGAAACAGGTCCCTCGGCCCACCGAGTCCATGCTGACCATCGATTACCCCTTATCTTAGCATTATCCTACACACTAGGGACAATAGACAATAGACAATAGGTGCAGGAGGAGGCCATTTGGCCCTTCGAGCCAGCACCACCATTCAATGTGATCATGGCTGATCATTCTCAATCAGTACCCCATTCCTGCCTTCTCCCCCATACCCCCTGACTCCGCTATCCTTAAGAGCTCTATCTAACTCTCTCTTGAAAGCATTCAGCTAATTGGCCTCCACTGCCTTCTGAGGCAGAGAATTCCACAGATTTACAACTCTCTGGCTGAAAAAGTTTTTCCTCATCTCCGTTCTAAATGGCCTACCCCTTATTCTTAAACTGTGGCCCCTGGTTCTGGACTCCCCTAACATCGGGAACATGTTTCCTGTCTTTAGCATGTCCAATCCCTTAATAATCTTATATGTTTCAATAAGGCTCCCTCTCATCCTTCCAAATTCCAGTGAATACAAGCCCAGTTGCTCCTGTCTTTGAACATACGACAGTCCCGCCATCCCTGGAATTAACCTAGTGAACCTACGCTGCAGGCCCTCAGTAGCAAGAATATCCTTCCTCAAATTTGGAGACCAAAACTGCACACAATACTCCAGGTGAGGTCTCACTAGGGCCCTGTACAACTGCAGAAGGACCTCTTTGCTCCTATACTCAACTCCTCTTGTTATAAAGGCCAACATTCCATTGGCTTTCTTCACTGCCTGCTGTACCTGCATGCTTCCTTTCAGTGACTGATGCACTAGGACACCCAGATCTCGTTGTACGTCCTCTTTTCCTAACTTGACACCATTTAGATAATAATCTGCCTTCCTATTCTTACCATCAAAGTGGATAACCTCACACTTATCCACATTAAACTGCTTCTGCCATGCATCCGCCCACTCACACAATTGAACATAGTTCCTCCAAAAACAGCACCCCTCACTTTGCTGGCTATCTTCACTCATGCCACGCTTCCATCGTAACCCATTTGTAAACATTTACAATTTCTACTGACGTCAATTAACCTGCAAACCTGTACGTCTTTGGAGTGCGGGAGGAAACCAGCACACAGAGAAAACCCACGTGGCCACGGGGAGAACGTACAAACTCTGTACATACAGCACCCATAGTCAGGATCGAACCTGGCTCTCTGGCACTAAGGCAGCAACTCTCCCAAGAAGTTGGCGGTGAGCTTACTGCATTAACCACTGACGTCCTTGAGGTGCGGGTATCCCACCAAGCTGCTGGAGAGAGTGTTCCAAGATTTTCACAAGTTCACAAGTTATAGGAGTAGAATTAGGCCATTTGGCCCATTGAGACTACTCTGCCATTGAATCATGGCTGATCTCTGCCTCCCAATCCCATTTTTCCAGCCTTCTCCCCATAACCCTTGGCACCCGTTCTAATCAAGAATTTGTCTATCTCTGCCTTAAAAATATCCACCGACTTGGCCACCACAGCCCTCTGTGGCAATGAGTTCCAGAGATTAACTAGCCTTCGAGACTAAAGATGTTCCGAGTAACGAGACTAAAGATGTTCCTCCTCACTTCCTTTCTAAAAGAGTGCCCTTTAATTCTGAGGCTATGACCTCTGGTCCTAGACTCTCCCACCTGAGGAAACATCCTTTCCACATCCACTCTATCTATGCCTTTCATTTTGACCCAGTGATGGCCAAGGAATGGTGACCAAGTCAGGATGGTGTGTGCTTTGAAAGACAACGTCTAGCTGGAGGTGTTTCCATCCTTATCCTGCCCTTGTCAATTTAGCTGGTGGAGGACGTGGGCTTGGAAGGTATTGTCCAAGGGAGACTTGGTGAGTCGCTGCAGTTGATGGCATAAATTGCTGCTAATGTGCATCTGTGGTGCAGAGAGTGAATAATGGTTGTGGATGGGGTACTTATCAAGCGGACTGCATGTAATGGAGAGTGCCAAGCTTCTTGATAGTCGTTGAAGCTGCACTCATGCAGGCAAGTGGAGAGTATTCTATCTCATATCTGACGAGTGGGTTGCGATGAAAGTGAATGAATAAAAATAGATAGCCAGGTGAGAGATGCGGCTTTTGGAGGAACCATGTTCAATTGTATGATAACAGAGTCATTGAGTTACGTGGCATGGAAATTGATCCTCAGCCCAACTCATCCATTCAAACCAAGATGCTTTTCTGTGCTGGTTCCATTTGCTTGTATTTGGCACAAAGATATTGTGAATTTGGCCTCTTAAACTTTCTTAGCTAGCAATCCATCTAAATGTATTTTAAATGTTGAAATTGTCCTCTCAGATACCACTTCCTCCGCCAGCTTGTCCTACATATCCACCACCCTCTGTGTGGAAAAACCTGCCTTGAAGATGCCTTTTAAATCTTTCACCTTTCACCTTAAACCAAGGTCCTCTAAGTTTAGACAAACCTGCACTGGGAAAAAGATTGTGATCATCCTTCTTGTCTGTGTCCCTCAAATTGTATAAACCTCCACAAAGTTGCCCCTCAGTCTTCACGGTGGCACAGTGGTAGAGTTGCTGCCTTACAGTGAATACAGCGCCGGAGACTCAGGTTCGATCCTGACTACGGGTGCTGTACCCACGCATTCTCCCCGTGACCTGCGTGGGTTTTCTCCGAGATCTTCGGTTCCCTCCCACACTCCAAAGACGTACAGGTTTGTAGGTTAATTGGCTGGGCAAATGTAAAAATTGTCCCTAGTGGGTGTAGGATAGTGTTAATGTGCGGGGATCGCTGGGCGGCGTGGACCCGGTGGGCAGAAGGGCCTGTTTCTGCGCTGTATCTCTAAATCTAAATCTAAATCTAAAAAGTAAATACTGGTTTCAAACTGCTTGATTTTCAGTGGAGTGAAAAGTAGTATCTGTGTTAATGGCACAGTAAATATTTATGCTGCTATTTCATGTTACTGATTTCATACCAAGCTTTCATTAGCTTTATCCCAATTTTGTCAATAAATTCATCGGCCTAGATTTTGCAGTCATTCGTAAGTCGTGAGTCGTGAAGTAACTACGCATTCTGCTGACCACATTTAAAGCTGTCCAGAAAGTTTTAGCAATTGTTATGTCATGGGCTTCTTCTGTTCTTGCCAATCGTGACATCCAGGAACAGTATTGACATTAAGTTGGTTGAGAATTCTCAGAGAACAATGCAATGTTAACAGCACATGTTTAAAAACATTTAAAATATATTTCACTCCCCAAAATATATGCAGCAGACAATGGTAGGAGCTGAAGTGGCAAAATAAATGACCGAGTGGAAAGTATCTGTGTTATTGTTCAAAACCTTGTGCAGGGCTAGGGAGGTTGCTAAATAAACGATGGGTGAAAAGGCTTTAAAACAATGCATCAAGTGCTAGCCTTTTTGTTTAGACTTTTAGTGATACAGCATGGAAAGAGGCTCTTTTGGCCCACCAAGTCCATGATGACCAGCAATCACCCGATTGCACTATCCGACACAATACGGACAATTTTTTTACGACTTATGGAAGCCAATTAACCTACAGAGCTGTACATCATTGGACGCCTGTACACCCTCTCTTCCAACAAATAACCTTGATCTTTCTTCAGATATGTCCCATTGCCTTGCACCCTATCTTGATTGATGCACACCCTCTGTACGGAGTTTGTACATTCTCCCCGTGACCTGCGTGGGTTTTCCCCGGGATCTCCAGTTTCCTCCCACACTCCAAAGATGTACAGGTTTATAGTTTAATTGGTTTGCTAAATTTATAAATTGTCCCTAGTGTGTGTAGACTGTGTTAATGTGCGGGGATCGCTGGTCAGCGCGGACTCGGTGGGCCGATGGGCTTGTTTCCGCACTGTATCTCTGAACTAAACTAAAAGGTAGGGTTTAGGGGAATATTGGCCAAACGGGACGATCTTAGATGGGACATTTTGGTCAACATGGATGAGTTGGGACGAAGGTTCTGTTTCCGTGATGTACGACTCTGTGATTAAGTTCATTTGGCTGCAAGAAAAATCTACCAATTGTCTTCAGAAACACAGACAGAAACACAGATTATGCATCTTAGAAGCTTATCTTAGAAGGTTAAGTTGGACTGAAGGGCATGTTTCCATGCTGTATAGCTCTATGACTATGAACCATTAATATCCAGGGAGACCTTTATGCTGATATCTGATTAATCCACATTGTCCTTTAGTCTTGACTTCCATTTTTGTCAGTATTTATGTAGATATTTCAATCATGTCTGCAAGGCATGGACTAACGTACATGATTTGGTATAACTTCATTGTCTCCAATTAACAATAGGACAGATAATTCGTCATTGCCATGCTTTGAACTTTCAAATCAAACTTAACACGGCACTACATCGTTTGCAGGAAGGAACTGCAGGTGCTGGTTTAAACCGAAGATAGACACAAAAAGCTGGAGTAGCTCTTCGGGTCAAGACTCTTCTTCAGACACAATCTCGACCTGAAACATCACCTATTCCTTTTCTCCAGAGATGCTGTCAGACCCGCTGAGTTACTCTAGCTTTTTGTGTCTTTCTTCACTATAAAGTCTGTGCTCACCAATATTTATGCCACTATGTTGTATCCTATAGAATTGTAAAATTTTAAAAAGTAATGTGGACAATTCCCCATTTCCCTTATATTGGCATTAAATGATCTGGGTGGGGCATCTTTGCCACACCTAGCCTTTGTTTTTCTTTATGAGTGAGCTTTAAGTATTGAAAAATAGGCTCATACTATATGAATAATAGTTGAGCCTAACTCTGCTGCCAGGCATATCAACCCATGTAATTTTCGGAGAAGTATGAAGATTGGGAGGAAGACTGGCAGATATTTCCCCTCCCGAAATTGGAGACAGTTATGTCAGTTGTATTACTCAGAAACACTTCCTTGTGGATACAGAAGAGTTGGCAATCTGGCGATGCTATCTAGAAACTTTCCAATCTGTATGATTATACATTAAGCTGCCAGCACAATTACTACCAGCCAGCTGTGAACATTTCCAGGAACTTTCTTAGTGGATCGTTGGCACGGTGATAGAACATAGAGCATAGAGCGTAGAACAGTAGAGCACAGGAACAGGCCAATTCAGTCCATGACAGACCATGTGCTGAACATGATGTCAAACTTGATTAATCACTTTTGCCTGCACATGCTCCATATTCCTCCATTCTGTGCATATTTGTGTGCGTATCTAAAAGCCTCTTTAATGCCACTACCCTATCACCTTCCACCACCACCCCTGCCAGTATATTCCAGGCACCTACAACTATCCTGAAAAATAAACTTGCCCTGCACAATATATTTAAACTTTCTCCCTCTAACCTTCAAGCTATGCCCTCTGCACTCTGAAATTTTCATCCGAGGGAAAAAGTTTTGTCTGACTACCCTACCTATGCCTCTCATCATTTTATAAACTTGTGGCGGATCAGGCCACTCCTTGGGTCAGCCCCTCGTTACGTGACGGACAGGCGTAAGGGGTTAAAAGTGAGACCAAGGGGAGGCGTGGCTCATCCCTAGGAGAACTACGCTGTGGGCAGGAGCTCACAGCATAATAAAAGAATCTTACTAAAAACTGCCTGGCGTCTTGCCTTTTCTCTGGCCTCCGCCAGGCCACTACAAACTTCTATCACTTCTCCCCTCAGCCTCCATAGCTCCAGAGAAAACAATCTCTCAAGTTTGTCCAACTTCTCATTATTGCTAACACCGTCTAATCTGGGAGGCATCTCGAAAAAGCCTCCACATGCTTCCTGTAATGCGTCAACCAAAACTGTACCAAAATACTACGGATGTGGACTAACCAAAATGTTATAAAGCTGCAACATGACTTCCTGACTCTTATACTGAATGCCCAACCTATGCATACCACAAGCCTTCTTTACCACTCTATCTACTTGAGTTGCTACCTTCAGGGAGTTATCGATTTGGACCCCAAGGTCCCTCTGTACATCAATGCTGTTAAGGATTCTGCAATTAACGATATACTTTCCCATTACACTTGACCAGCCCCCATCCCCAAGAGCATAACCATTGCGTGGTTCAGTTTAGGTTTTTTAGTTTAGAGATGCAGCGCGGAAACAGGCCCTTCGGCCTACTAAGTCTATGCCAACCAGCGATCTCCGCATATTAACACTATCCTAAGCACACAAAGAACAATTTAAACCTATACCAAGCCAATTAACCTACAAACATGTACAGTGCCCTCCACAATGTTTGGGGCAAAGACCCATCAATTATTTATTTGCCTCTGTACTCCACAATTTGAGATTTGTAATAGCAAAAAATCACACGTGGTTAAAGTGCACATTGTCAGAATTTATTAAAGGGTATTTTTATACATTTTGGTTTCACCATGTAGAAATTACAGCTGTGTTTATACATAGTTCTCCCATTTCAGGGCACCATCATGTTTGGGACACATGGCTTCACAGGCGTTTGTAATTGCTCATGTGTCTTTAATTGCCTCCTTATTGCAGGTATAAGAGAGCTCTCAGCACCTAGTCTTTCCTCCAGACTTTCCATCACCTATGGAAACTTTTATTGCTGTTTATCAACATGAGGACCAAAGTTGTGCCAATGAAAGTCAAAGAAGCCATTATGAGACTGAGAAACAAGAATAAAACTGTTAGAAACAGTGTTGTTGCTCTTTTAAGTACTTCTTGGCAAACTGTAACCTGGCCAACCTATTTTTACGGCTAACCAGTGGTTTGCATCTTACAGTGTAGCCTCTGTATTTCTGTTCATGAAGTCTTCTGTGGACAGTGGTCATTGACAAATCCACACCTGGCTCCTGAATACTGCTTCTGATCTGTCCGACAGGTGTTTGGGGATTGTTCTTTATTATAAATTGAATTCTTCTGTCATCAGCTGTGGAGGTCTTCCTTGGCCTGCCAGTCCCTTTGCAATTAGTAAGCTCACCAGTTCTCTCTTTCTTCTTAATGATGTTCCAAACAGTTGATTTTGGTAAGCCTAAGGTTTGGCTGATGTCTCTAACAGTTTTATTCTTGTTTCTCAGACTCATAATGGCTTCTTTGACTTTCATTGGCACAACTTTGGTCCTCATGTTGATAAAATGTGAATAACTTAAAAAATATAACACCAATTTCAATGAAACTTGTTCCATTAGCACCAAAGTGATTACGGTGAGTAAGGTGGGCCTAAAATTGTTGCGCTACCATTTACCGTTTTGGCTGTAGTTCAGGAACAAACAAACAAACAAACGAGAGTTTTAGTATATAGATTTCACATTCTAGTACCCAATTGGGCAAGGTAAGTTTTATTAAACAGTCTAAAGTAGAAAGACTCTTGTTAATAATATCGTCATTTTCATTCTGTGCACATGCATGCTGGTTGATATGACTCATGATGGCCACTGTTCCATCAAAAAAAGAAACAACCTAATTATACTAAGGCCCATTTGAACAATATTTGGGCACATTACTTGAGCAGTCATGGGCAGAGTGTAGCGTAGCTTTCTCGCAAGCAAATCTCAAGTAGATCTATTTCAATTGGGATCTCGGTTACCTCACTAGCAGATGGTTTCAGCAAGTTCCAGAAGAAATGGAAGGAATGGGCCTCATCTCTGCTACATCATTCAAATAAGATCGTAGCTGATTTTGTCACCCCTGTGCCATTTTACTGCATTAACCCAATATCTCTTGATTCTCTTTATATTAAAAGTCCACCGAATTTTTGGATTCTCTTTCCAGCACACACAGCCTCCCACAGTCTGGGAACGTTTCATTTCCATCATTTTGAATTGGGCAACTTTCCATATTATTCATGATGCCAAACCGAGTCTGAAGAAGGGCCTGTCCCGCTGAGTTACTCCAGCATTTTGTGTCTTATCTTTGGGAGTATAACAACCAAGAGGTATCAGGGCAATGAAATAGCAAAGGATTTGGATAGATTGCTTGAATTGTTTTGGATATTAGGGACATTAGCTTTGAATTCCATGCCTTGATCCTTTCTAAATCTGTACATATTTCTTTGCAATAACCAACTTGATTTTGTAATCAGCTTGGAACTTGGGAATATCTGCCCTGCCCCCTGTCATTCAGTTTCCTCAACCATAAAATTATTTGCTTTTCCTCTTGTCAATTTTATTCCGGATTCTGTGCCATGAATGTTTTGTTATTAGCATGTAGACGAGCTGGTTCCAAGCTAGGTCTCATAGGTAATTTTCGCTTGAGCCAAAGTATTATTCCCTGTAAGTTTTAATAATCTATTTGCAATCAAATGATTATTAATAATGTATTAACTGGAATATTGATAATGAGCAACGACGTAAGTAAAAGATTTGTTCCTTCAAAGTACATGCTGAGAAAAAGGTCACCTTTTGAATGCACAGTAAATTGTTTTTTTTCCTGTAATATACCACTTTCCTTGCGTTCCTAGCATCCATATTTGTGACTTGGATACACCAGCAATTCCTTTACTTTAAACTTGACAAATTAATCCTATTTCGTAGGATGCACTGGAATTTGGAGCAAATGCACTGCCCAGGAAATTCGCCTTTTCACTTGTAGCCTTTTGCCAGTAAAAGAAGTCGTTCATTGCAAAGAGCCCTTTAAAAGGCAAATAACAGATTTCCCATTTTTGTTAAGTCTAAATTTTAATTGAATTTGCCTGGTGGGAATGTGCGGGCTTGAGTCTGTTATCTATTTAATCCCGAGACTGATTTACAGAATGTTGAAATTAAAATCACTACAGGAATTAAAGTCAAATGGCGTATAAAATGGGTGTATGAACGTGCCCTCGATCTCTGTATATGTTAGGTCAATATCAGAGCTGGAGTGTAGGCTGGTTTACAGGCGTTTGGAACTTAATCTTGAAAGTACAATTAATTTGTGTAAAATTTGCAAAATAAGTAGCATAGTCTTTAATTAGTGTGAAATCTACAACGAGGAGACATTAGTTTGTAACGAGCTCATAAACAAGTAGGTTTAAATTAAGTTGGTTTAATCATTCTAATTATATTCCCAGCATTCTGTTTATTCTCACCGCTCCATCATCCCAATACTGTTCAGAATGTATGTCAAGCAGTAAAGTGAAACTATGCATCTCTCCCAGATTAGCGTGGAGAATTAGCACAAACACTAAGAAGTCAAATTTAGCTTCAATTTCCCAGACGTTTTAGAATGAGGAAATCCTGAAAGTAATGATAATATATGTTAACTAAAATCATTTTGGGATCTTAATAACTTGAAGTAGGCTCCCAGGGATCTAAATTAATTCAAAGATCTCGTGAGGTACTTTTACGCATTGTGTGGAAGTGGTTGCCAATTATAGACCCTGTGGTGAAATTGGCTGGATTCATGCAGAAGTAGATACGTTATCAGTCGTGCCTTATCAGCAGTTTTCAAAACCAAATGTTCTGGTCGGAATATGCCAGTAGTGGAAAGTTAGCTTTCAGTAAGTGGTGTTACAGTTGAATTCCACATACATAAATTATGACAACTTGGGTTGGCTGTTCTGTGGTTTGTTGTGTCTGGTTTGGTTCCTACTTTGAAAGTTGCAGTTGCACTTGGTCATTTGAGGCTTGTTTTCACAGTCTGGCCATACCAGCAGGATCCCTGTGCACAGCAGGGGAACAGACAAAGCAAAGCTAAACCCATGAACAGATGAACATGTGTTATTAACAAACAATGGTAAAATATGTACCACATATTGCAGCTGTTACTTCTACTCCACTGTAGTTAAAACATGTGGAAAAATAGAGGGAAAATTTGCCCTTTTTTTTGGAACTGTGGCTTGATGTTGAAACCTTCCCCCAGAATTTACATTGCCTATTAATGGGGTGACGGTGACGAGTAGAATAAACAAGATAACATATGCTTGAGGAAGAAAGAACTGTTGGTAAGGCTACAGATTGAAGTGTAAATTTAGTTCCATATGAAAAGGGTAAAATCAGTACTTGAATGTCCGTGAAGGAATTACAGCTAATGATAAAGTTGCATTAGAATTGTGCAGATTAATTCAGCAAAACGTTTAAGTTTCAATGAGTAAACCTTGGAGATGTTACCTGTTTATATATTAACTATGAAATACAGTTTTAATGTCAGCATGAGGGAGACGGATAAATAGTCCATGTTTACTGCATTCAGACAAGAGAATACACAAAGGATTAATTTTCAGTGAGCTACATCATCAGGGGAGTACAATCATACTGCAGAATGATGTGCAATACCAGATTATAGACAGTTGCTCTAGTTATTTATAGTTTGGTCGACATTAGAGATCTGAATTAAATGCCTTTCCTCCAGCATTGTCAGTCATCTGTCTGGAATAGATGTCCAAACCGAAAGTTTAAATTCATGTATAAATGATGAGTAGAATGACATTTTGGAAATGAAAGAAGTAATCGCAGTTTTAGGCACCCACACATCATGTTTATTTGCATTTTAAGTTTTAGTTTTATTATCAGAGAAAAAAAAAGTTTCATATGTTCCAAGTAAATGGCAAACGTTTATTCCTTCTGGTCTGTTTTAGGTGCTTCCCCCACCTCAGGCCTGTTGTTTTTTGTTAGTAACATTTATCACGAGGAAGTTGTGGTTTTTCGAGATATTTCCCGCTTTGAGAGTCTTATCAATAACCTGTGATTTTGTTTTTGTTTCAGTGCCCTGACTGAGAACTTGCAGCTGGAATCGTTTAGAATGGTGACATTATCGACTGGTTTGGACCCCAAATTTTGATTTTTATGGAATTGAAATTTGCCAGCTGTAGAGGGGAGAAAAGGTAAGATTGATAATAAATGGCCGCCTATGTGGAGGGAGGGGAAAGGGGAGGGTGGAAAATGATTTGGTTTTCTGGAAGTCAAAAGCAATCTTTTAATTGTCATCGAAAATGTTTTCTATACAATCGCATAATAAGCAGCTGTGTTAGTCCATGGTCCCCAACACTAAAGCCTTGCTGATTATTACACATAATTAGAGGAACACAAGCCGACAATCTCCAAGGTTAAGCTGCACCTGGGCTAAGTTGAAGGTCTAACTTTGCTTGGATCAAACAAACACTTTTCAAAGAATATCTTCTCTTTGATAATTTGTACAAGGAAGACAACTAAGTGGCTGATGTAAATATAGTCCATTGACTGCACCATATGAAAAAAATATGAAATGTCTTCATTCTTGATTGCTGCCCGAAGGAACATTTGTGCCCAATATCAAATAACGAACAGGATCTGATCAGCTGATACCCTGCAAAGTCAGGTAATGGCCCAAAATTCACTGTCAACGTCGGCACATTCATAAAGATGGCCCAGGTCACGAGTGAGGCACTGAAGCAGTTCCATCATTCACAAAAGTGTAATTCAACAGAAGTGGGAGCTTTTGAGTATCGGAGAGGTGAAATGTCCAAGAGAGCCAGCGATTTACTTTTTTTTGGAGCTCTTCCTTCATCGGCCAATTCATATCATATAACACAAGGATGGACCCTTCACCTCAAGATGGTTTCATTGACTGAGGTCATTGACTGTGACTGACACTCCGCCATTTAACACAACCATGCCTGGTTATCCTCTCCAGTAGCCTGTTTCGGCCCACCCTACTTTCAGAAATATCTCAACCTCATTGTCAATTAAACTTAACAACTTTCTCTCCCATTGCTCCAGATCCCTTGGGGTGGAGAATTCCATAGGTTTGCCATCCTCAGGGTGAAAATTATTTTCTGATCTCAACTCTAAATGGCATACCCTGTCTCTGAGGCTTTGATCCATGGTTCCAGACATTCCAGCTATCAGGAACATCTTCCCTATATGTAGTCCTGTTGGAATTTTATCTTTCTCTGGGATCCCCCTCCATTCCTATCTATTCCAATGAATATAAGCTGAATGAACCCAATTTCTCCTAAACATCAGTTCTGCCATCCCAGCCATCTTGCTTGTAAATTTTTGTTATGTTTCTTCTGTGGTAAGAACATTCCACTGAGATAAGGAAGGCAGAATTATCTTTCTCACAGAATTTTGGACTTCTTCTTTTGTGTCCACACAGGTGACCCACCGACTTGATAAAGAGTAGCACAGTTGCCTATTGCTTGAGCTGGTCGCTCACGCACGAGTGGCTTGAATATATTCATGTCTTGGCTACATTGGGGAGCAGTGTCCATTGCTCACTAATATTGGTCCATGATTTGATGTGGGTGGCAACAGTCTATGATCTAAACAGCAGAAGAAGTGTGCCTCAAAGGCCATATTTGTTTGTGAAAATCAAGAGTGTTTTATTGTTGTACTAGACCAAGTGGACCCGTTGGGCCCAAACCTCTCCTACATTGGTACAGCACCCTCTCCCCCCCTCCTCCCCTCCTCCCCTCCTCCCCTCCTCCCCTCCTCCCCTCCTCCCCTCCTCCCCTCCCCCTCCTCCCCTCCCCCCTCCCCCATCCCCTCTCCCCCCCTCCTTCCCCTCCCTCCACCCCCTTCCTCTCCTACCCCCTCCCAACCACCTCTTCCCCTCCTTCCCACTCCATCCCCCTCAACCCCCTTATCCTCCCCCATCCCTCCCTAGTGCAATAATACCAATAATACTATGTATTTCTCAATAAGTCATTAATTTTAGTCACACTTATATTACAAAGTTGAAATAACTCGTTTAAAAAATCTGAGTAGTTTCTGTGCTTTTCCCTGTTTCTTTACATTCTTTTTTGTAATGTAAATGTTACAAGAGATCTTTGTTTTTAGACTCAGTCATCAAAGCTGCACAGATGATTAGGCTTTCTATTCTCGTGGAAGTCTCTTCAATGGTGTATATTTGATTTGTTGATTCTATGTCTGTTTATCTCTTTATTTCGCGACAAAATAATGTCTAGGGAATACGTGATTATGTAAGTAATATCATGTGGTCCATGTTGTCTTTATAGATATTAGTTTTGTTGTCATAACGAAACTTAGTCTTAAGTTGTGTCGGTAATTAATAAATGATACATATTACTATCGTTATAATCAATGTTCATTATTTATTTTAAAGTAGATTACTGCTGATCAGGCTTGAAGATAGTGTTTTGAGAAGTGACAATTCTTTATTTTTCATGAAGTTCTCCTTTCGTTTTGATTACAACAGTGTTTATCTCGTTAATGAGAATAGTCTCGAATGCATCTCCAAGAACAGGTGTAGCTGCAGATATTATAGTGAAATAGGATCCAGCTGTGGTTGGATAAGAACACTCGGAACTAATTGGGGTAGTTATTAATTTGGCTTTTTGGGAACTTTCATAGCATTAAATTTAACGCAATGGAAATTGGGTGGTTCCTCTGAAGAGTTAGTCATTTTGTTCGGTCAAGATTTTATCCAGTTCTGTGCCACCTGACTAATGGCCAGAAAATTCTATCAGACTTGAGAAATCTTTTCCCTTAACTCCCAAATCAACTTGGGAAACATCTCATCAGACATTGAAGGATTTATCTTGCTCAAAGTCTGCTAAGATATTTAATATCTCATCCTTTTCAAAGATAATTTGTTCTACAGTTCAATTGCTCCTCTCCCGAATTCTTCAAATGCAATACCTTTCCATAAAATACAATTGCCAACTAGCGTTGTGAACCACCCGCATGCAATTGTTTCCAATGTCTTCCTCCACCTATCATCTCTCTCCCCCTCACATAATTTTCCATCTACAGCACAGCTATTTACTGTCTGGTAGGATCAATACACACGGAGGATAAAAAAATAAACTTGTACTATTGCTCATGGCACAGTCTCACCCCGGGGATGAGCATTCAGTACAGTTTATCACCAGTTTAACATGAAGTGATGGCCCCCGCAACGTTGTCCAGTTCCCAAAGCAAAGACTTTTAAGAACTGGCCACTCATGTGACTGAAATAACTAGCTGTATAGCTCATTTGTCCTTCCTGGAAATATCTGACTCTTCCCCCCCCCCCAATCCCAACGGGTTAATTGAAATGAGTAAATAATCATTCAAGAAATATTGGTGGGGAGAATGCACCAGATGTTGCAAGCACTTTGTGTCACCACAGCTCTCTCTTTATAGTTTTATATTCTTAACAGAAGTTTCACTCTAGATTGGAACCTTGCTGCAGATGTGCTTATTAGTCATGCTGACATCAACAGTATCAATTACTTTTAAAAATGGAAGTCATTTTAAAACTTTACTTTTTAATCCTTTAATTTGTACATCTTTTATCTCCTTAATTCAAACAGAGTTGTAAATACTGACAATATGAACTGAAAAAAATGGTACAAATACAGTGTCTTTGGTTACTTTTTCTGAAATGTATAATTTGCTTGCTTTTGATGAAAAGTTTGATCTTTTTGGGGGTTTATGGACAGTTTTATTTATCACAGCTGTTGATAGAGTTAGATGTACATTTCTAAGCCCCTCTCACATTTATCAATAGCATAATCTACATTTGTCTTTCTAAGTATGTTCATATTGAGAATTGTTTAAAATGACATTGGGAGAGAGGAATTGGTGCACTTGGTTCAAAATAAGACTTACAGGGTTGTGGTCACAAGGTTCACAGTGAGATCTCCATAGCAGTTAGATATTGTAGCATGTTTCTCTGTTAGTTATCATTGTGACTCAGTAATTTGAGATCTCGTTGAATAATACATTTGACATCAAACTGTGGCATCATATTGGGCAAAGGTCTCTGTTTTGCAATTCACTTATTATTTAAACCAGTCTGGTTTAAAAATCACAAAACACAAAAAAAAATGCAGTCACTGTCTAAAGTCTGTCTTTTACAGTTCATAACAACAGCGATGATTTATAAATATCAGGACATATGATGAACATATTGCTTTGTGATTTCTTGGCTACAATAAATCTTTGATTCAAATAGTTTTCAACTGCAGTTTCACGAAAACAAAATTAAACCCATAAAAAGTTTAAAACACATCTTTGAGCTCTTCCAAAAATATGCTTTATTTACTAACCCAGTAAAGCTGTCACTTAAGATTCCCAGTTCTCAAAAGTTCTCTTTATCAGTAAATGTATTTTAACATTCAACGATTAGCTTCCTCTACCCATGGGTCTTACTCCCAGTTCAAATCAATAATTGGTTCAGATTTTCTCCTCAATTTAGCTGGCCAGCTGCCAACGTGAAACTATTGTCTAAGTTGGTGATGATTGAAATTAACATGACATTTGTGCCGTAGTAATGGAATATGTTAGTAATTAATTTCATGACGCCGAGGAAGGTTCCATCATCTACCATCTCTAATCAGCAGGAGGGTAGGGGGGGATGATGGAACGCATCCAGTAAACATTCCACTGCAGTGGTTATCCCAATCTGTGTCAAATTTGGTTTTGAAATATTGCAACAGAACCAAACCAATTGATAATTTATTACAACAGCTGTCACCCCAGTTTTTGTTTATATAATAGTGCATCCAGAATGTGATGATAAAAATTAGAAGGGCAGACGTTAATTCGATTGGAATATCGAAAGCCAAGGAACCCTGCAAAAATTCACGCCCTTTGAAAGGACTCTTATAAATATATATTTTGTTGAACAGTTCAGTAAAGCTGGTGTAAATTTGCACTGCAGTGGTCTAAGTGGCACCTAAATGTTTTGATGCTATCTTCAAGGATTCACGCCGATTCTGTTCTGAAAGCATGGTTAATATTTCTTTTAAGGGGTATAACTGGCCATAATCTCCCGTCACAAAGACAGATATCCATGAATCAAGTAGATCCCGATTTTTAAAAGTAATTTGATGACAGTTAAGGGAGATTGGAATTTGATTTTGACTGTAATGCAAAGCATGCCATAATGAATTGGCAGGGTGCTTTAAAAGTTGTTTGAATTTCTTTTCCTGTAAAGAAATTTGAACAAGGCATAAAATCAGACAGCACTCAGTTATTATCTGTTTTGTGCTGCCTCAAAAGGCCAATTTTAGTCCTTTGTACCAGCCAATGAATGAAAAAATGTCCTTCAGTGAATTATGTGTAGATCAGATGAATTACTCAGAGCTATCAAAAGTTACTGACCATGAACTTGTAATGTGCATTAAAACATAGGGTAAAATGGTGCAGCCTGAGAGCCTTGCATCAGTTTTGTGTTCGGCTGCCTAAGCTGTGATATTCTACAGTGCGTGAGACTTTAGATTGTCACTCGTTGGCAACCTTCCGTCCTTGCAGGGAGTGAGATTGCTGAAGGAATCGTGTCGCGAAGAGGAGTACAAAGGGAATGATGCAACACCAGAGGGCTGGAGGAATGCTCAGTGAACGTTGTAGTGTCGGAAGCAAATATCTCTCTCCATCGAAGATAGACACAAAAAACTGGAGTAACTCAGCGGGGACAGGCAGCATCTCTGGAGAGAAGGACTGGGTGACGTTTCCGGTCGAGACCCGTCGAGACCCTTCTTCAGACGCTTCTCTCTCCATCCCTCTCTCATCCTAGTTCTTCGACGACTTTTTCTGTCCTCCTGATTAAATCTTATTGATTGCATGCTTTGTTGTCACCTTCCCCAAAGCGAACAATGATCCATTATACATTTTCCTTGAACCGCATCCCATTTGATCTCTCATTTTCACACCTTATCCCTCGTTATCTCGATGTTTCCCGCTCCTCTGACTCTCAGTCTAGAGAAGGGTCTTGACCCGAAACGTCACCCATTCCTTCTCTCCAGGTATGCTGCCTGTCCCGCTGAGTTACTCCAGCATTTTGTGCCTATCTTCAATACTTGAGGGGCGTTGGTTGGAAAAATAATTGGGAGTAAATAAATGGGCAGCCGTTTGGGACTTAATTTTAAGGTGGGAGAAGCCAGAGAACATTGTTCCCTACATTAGAGTGCTGTAATAATGCTTAGTAATAATTAAAACATATCCTGTAGAAGATGAAAGTCAGGGGAGAGGGAGTCTAGAGATATGGATGGGTAAGGTGTGAAAATGACAGATCAAAGCAGATGGTGATAAGGAAATCTTCAGCCTGAGAGTCAGGGGAGAGGGAATCAAGAGGTTTTCACACCTTACCCTTTCATATTTCCAGACTCCCTCTCCCCTGACTCAATCTGAAGAAGGGTCTTGACCCGAAATGTTACCTATTCCTTCTCTCCAGAGATGCTGCCAGTCCCGCTGAGTTACTCCAACTTTTTGTGCCTATCTTTGGTGTAAACCAGCATCTGCAGTTCCTTCCTACACACTGATGTTTGTAATGTCGTGAAACTTAAGAACAAAATAAAACTATTATACCAAGGAAATTGCCCACTTATTCAATTAAGCGGTGAGGAAAACGTGGTTTGGAGATTAATTGGTTTCACACCCCTTCCCTTCCATTATCCCCTGTGTGTAGAGAGGAGGTGCAAAGGTGGGTTAACATGGGACTAGTGTGAACGTGTGATTGATGGTTGGCGTAGACTCAGTGGGCTCCATGCTATGCCTCGAAACTGAACTAAAATAAAACTAAACTAAAATATGTAGTTAGACACAAAATTACTCATTTACTTTATGCTGTATGTATAGGATATTTGTTTTTGTATGTAACCTGTAATTTTGTTTGGAGATAATTAGATTTGTAAAAATTAGTTTCAACTGCTATTCCAAATAATTAATTTGGTGCAGTAATCAAATTTCCCTACTGTGAGTTCACTATTTATAACTGGTTTCTTATATTATAGTAATCATCATAAAATACCTTTATTGAAATGGTGAGTGTAGTAACTGTGGGAGGTTGTTTCACAGAATGCTGGTGAATGTCAATTTTCTTTTAGTTAAATTAATTCATTTTTGTAAGTGAAGATGGTTGAGACCATCTGCATGTGGATAAACAGGCAATTTGTGAGCTGATTTGGCTGTGTGAGTGAATGTGTGTTTGCAACTGAATCTGTCCGTGTTTAAATAGTCAGCTGCTGCTGAGCGTGCAGGGAAGCTGAAGCAGAACATTGACCTCAATAATAAGTTCATGCAAAGCAATATACCTGTTTAACAAAAATTAGCGAAGAAAATCACGGAGGGTTATTTTGGTGAAATTCACCATAGTAACTCTATTGTGTCGCAATAATGCATCTGTTTAAATATCCTCATGTCAGTGAGTACATTTTAGATTCATGCATTAGCACTCACTTTGGCAATTGCATATTACATCATAATGTTTCAGTAAAGAGGCTTAAAAATTCCAGGCAGATTACTGTTTGTTTGGTTAACATTAAAGTGTTGCAATTTCTTTCAGTGGTATGTTGTAGAATTAGTCCATCTTCCTCTTTTTGCATTACCACGCACTTCACACTGGGGAAATCAAGTTAGCAGTTTGCAGATTTGACCAGTCGTGGCAATGACACCACGTTAGAGATACTATTCAAAATGTACACAGTCACCTTGTACAATTATTTCTTTAAGGTGACTTAGGAGTAAATCTAAATGACTTGCATGATGTTTGTATACAGTTTTTTGAATGGGGAGTCATTTGGAAAGTTAGCAAAAATAACTTTAGTCTTACTGCTGCAGACTTTCTCACCCTTTCCGGTTTATAACGGATAGTGTTATGTGGTGGAGTATTACAACACTGAATATGAATCTGAATATAAAAAATCAGTGTTTTAATGCTCCGTTTGCCCTATTGTGTGCAGTTTTGGTCTCCTAATTTGAGGAAGGACATTCTTGCTACATAGGTTGGGCAGGGCTTGTATTCACTGGAATTTAGAAGGAGAGGGGATCTTAGAGAAACATATAAAATTCTTAAGGGATTGGACAAGCTAGATGCAGGAAAAATGTTCCTGATGTTGGGGTCCAGAACCAGGGGTCGCCAATTAGTACTGAGATGAGAAAAAACCTTTTCACCCAGAGAGTTGTGAATCTGTGGAATTCTCTGCCACAGAAGGCAGTGGAGGCCAATTCACTGGATGTTTTCAAGAGAGAGTTAGATATAGCTCTTCGGGCTAACGGAATCAAGGGATATGGGCAGAAAGCAGGAACGGGGTACTGATTTTGGATGATCAACCATGATCATATGGAATGGTGGTGCTGGCTCAAAGGGCCGAATGGCCTACTCCTGCACCTATTTTCTATATTTCCAATATTGATGATGTGCTGTGCCATTCTCCGACTAAGGAACATAGTGTCATAGAGTCACACATCACAGAAACAGAAACAGGCCCTTCATCCCAGCTTGCCCATGCCAGCCAAGACGTCCCATCTACACTAGTCCCACTTGCTCTCGTTTGGCCCACATCTCCCTAAACATTTCCTATCCATACTTCCTATCCAACAGTAATAACTTTGGTTTGTTTCTTTTAGTATACTGCTCATCCAGACGTTAAAGCTCAGATGGACATTTAAGTTGAAGAAGTTTTGTAAGACTCCTTCAACTATTGACTGCCAAGGTGATATACGTGAAAATTACATTCAGTACCGATTGCCATTTTGATTTTACTCGGTGTCTTCCAAAACGGTTGCTTTCTGAAACGGAGAATATTCTATTAGCTTGCGTTTGTTTTTTTGACACTTCAAAATGCAACAATTTTTACTCCTAACACCTGTGAGAAAGAGAAAACCACATACATATACTAAAAAGGGGGAATCGGGTCGAACCTTGGAGGAAGAGTACCCTATATTTCGCTTGGGCAGCTTACAACCCAGCGGCATGAATAATGACTTTTCTAACTTCAAGTAGCCCTTGCTTTCCCTCTCTCTCTATCTCTTCCCCGTCCTAGTTCTCCAGCCAGTCTGACTGTCCTCCTGATCCAATTTTACATTGAACGCCTCATTGTCACCATGCACTAGCTAGCAAAGATCCATTCTACATTTTCTTTGACCTTCGTCCCCTTTGATGTCTCATTTTCACACTTTACCCTTCCATATCTCTCATTTCCCTCTCCCCTGACTCTCAGTGTGAAGAAGGGTCTCGACCCGAAACGTCACCCATTCCTTCTCTCCAGAGATGCTGCCTGTCCCGCTGAGTTACTCCAGATTTTTGTGTCCATCTTCTGTTCTATGTTATATGTTATGCTTCATTTGTGGAAGCCCTTTATTAATTGATTTTAGATTGGTGGAACTGTGTTAATTTTGAGGTAATAACATGCATGTTTGGGTTCAGCAATACATCACAGCCAACTTTCTGTCTCTTTGAATCTTTTTTAAATATTCTGTCGGCAGCCTCTTCTCTCACTCTGAGGAATCACTGAAGAATAAGACTTGCACTCTGTTTACCTGCAAACAAGCTCAATAGATTAACCTCCTTTTTTGGTGCCAGCTGTTCCACAACCTGTTACATACACCTGGCATTCCCTGAAGATGGTGCAGTGTGGCACCCATCTAAAGTCAACAACAGGGATCGCATTTGGAGCAGAAAGCAAACTGCTGGAGGAACTCAGTGGGAACTCAGTGGTTCTTTTGTGGAGCGGGCTGGAGAGAGCTGATCTGCAGAAATCAGAGGAGATATGGGTGAGAGTGCACAGTCCACATTGGTGGGGAGGAAGCCACATTTTCTGAGGAATGAGGACAACTCGGATGTCCTCAAGTGAGAAGCGTTTTGAGATCGGATGTGATGGAGTTGGATAAGGGGTGAGGAAGGGGTGGCATCCTTTCAAGAGATAGTGTGAGAGGAGTTGAACTCAAGGTAGCTGCGAGAATCAATGGGTCTGTGGAAAGTTCGTGTCCTAAGATGGAAACAGAGAAATCAGGAAAGACAAGAGAGATGTGAGTGAGGTCCAAGTGCATTTGAGGGCAGGATGAAGTTGGTGGTAAAGTTGATGAAATTGATGAGGCAGGAGGTAGCCCCAAAGTAGCTGTTGTTATTGTGGAGAAAGAGATGTGAAGTGGTGCCAGGGTATATTTGGAGCAGAGTGTTTCACGTAGCTAACAAAAACCCAGGCGTAGCAAGGGTCCATTCAGGTGCTCATATCTTGACCTTTGATTTGAAGAAAATGAGAGGAATCAACTTTGATTGTCCAGTATAAGAAAATAACTGCAGATGCTGGTACAAATCGATTTATTCACAAAATGCTGGAGTAACTCAGCGGGTCAGGCAGCATCTCGGGAGAGAAGGAATGGGTGACGTTTCGGGTTGAGACCCTTCTTCAGTCCGACAAGCGATCACCACTTACACTAGCACATCCTACACACTCGGGACAATTTACAATTTTACCGAAACCAATTAACCACACTTATTTGGAGTGTGGGGGGAAACCGGAGCACCCGGAGACAACCCACCTGGTCACAGGGAGAATGTACAAACTCCGTACAGGCAGCACCTGTAGTCCAGATCGATCCAGGGTTTCTGATGGTGTAAGGCAGCAACTCTACCGCTGTGCCACAAGATCGATTGGTTCTCTGTTTTAGGAAGAAATGGGGGGCCTTGAGGTCTTCCTGGTGGGGAATGGAGATGTAAAGGCTCTGGATGTCCAGGATAAAAATAAGGTGGTGGGACGCAAGGAATTTAAAGTCGTGGAAGTAGTGAAAAGAGCGTGAGAAGTCCCGATGTAAGTGGGAAGGGACTGGACAAGAGGGGATAAGATCTTCTTCTTGCGTACGGCGTGCACAGCCTAAAGTTGTAGGTCATGGGTAGACATCCAGGCCACGGCAGCATCAGTTGCTGGGTGGATGGCCTTGATGCCGCCATGGAAAAGCCTCAGTGAGCAGCCATTCACGATGTGTGGGATGGTCTGGTCTGGTGATGGGCTGTTCTTGCATGGGGGGTGCGGATCCTGTTCAGGGTTAGCCTTTGCTTGCGATAGAGGTCAAATCCCGGTGGTTTCTCTGTGGGGTCCGTGATGACCTCTCCGTTGTTGGTGTTGGCATCTTTCCAGGCTCCTGCGTTTCCTGATGATGTTGACCCTTGCTTTCAGTTCATCAGCCACCCTCTTCCGGTGTTCACGATAGATAGGTGTTCAGGATAAGATAGAGTTGAGATATGAAGTAATACAAGAAAATAACTGCAGATGCTGGTACAAATCGATTTATTCACAAAATGCTGGAGTAACTCAGCAGGTCAGGCAGCATCTCGGGAGAGAAGGAATGGGTGACGTTTCGGGTCGAGACCCTTCTTCAGACGTATTATGAAGTAATACGTTTAGTGTTGGCATTTTGGTTTTTTTTTTTCATTCATATTGGTAAATGCTGGGACTCAGTGAAAAAAAAAACTCTATTGCACGATTTCCACTTTTTAAAAACTGATAACAGCATCTCACTGTTATTTAAATTTAATAATCTCCACATTGTAACGTTTATTATTTTTGCTTAAAAGCATTTTTGAAGTGTGGTGAAGGCCTCCCCATAGCTTTTAATATAAAACAAGATTTCACTATTCAAAATGTAACCTCATTAGTAAAATTATTAACCTGTTAGCCAAGTTCCACAGCTAGATTTAATTTATGTGGCAGCATAGAGTGCAATTGTGAGGCATTAACATTTGAATATATCTGCTACAGTTGCTGTGACACTGCACACTTTGAAGTTTGCATGCGTAATGCAGACTGGGGCTATGAGTGAGCTCGGTATTGTCTGGTAGAAGCCCTACAATGTCTGCTACTACATAAACATTTGGTCACTTTTGTTTTTCTTTAATTTAGCAAGTGTTTTAATTGGCAGACTAAACACTATCAAAATATGGTAAATGACACATTCGTGAATAGGTAAAAGATAAAGGGTGGAATTTTTTGGTAGGTTAATGTACAGTGTATTTAACAAGAACTGACAGAGTTAAACATGCCCTTCGGCCCAACTTGCCCACGCCGACCAACATGTCCCATTTACGCGAGGCCCACTTGCCTGTGTTTGGTCCATATCCCTCTAAACCTGTCCTGTCTATATGCTTCTTAAATGTTGCGATAGTCCGTGCCTCAATTACCTCCTCCGGCAGCTCATTCCATACCTCCACCACCCTTTGTGTGAAAAAGTACTCCTATAAAATCTTTCTCCCTTCACCTTAAATCTGGTTCCCAATTTCCCCACTGTGGGCAAGAGACTGTACATCTAGCCGATCGCATCCTCTCATGATTTTATACACCTCTATAAGATCACCCCTCATCCTCCTGGGCTCCAGGGAATAGAGTGTTAACCTGGTCCACCCATGTCAATTTGTTGTTATTTACCTGAAAGCAGAGCTTGGATTATTAGGAAGGAACTGCAGATGCTGGTTTAAACCGGAGATAGACACAAAATGCTGGAGTAACTCAGCAGGACAGGCAGTATCTCTGGATAGAAGGAATGGGTTGCATTTTGGGTCGAGACCCTTCTTCAGACGGGTCTGGACCTGAAGGGTCACAACCCAAAACGTCACCCATTCCTTCTATCCAGAGATGCTGCCATTTCCGCTGAGATACTCCAGCATTTTGTGTCTATCATTGGATTATGAGGAGCTCTGTTAAGAAACGCAAAGGCTATAGAACAGTACAGCACAGGAGCAAATCCTTTGGCCACTTGCACTATAAAGAACACAGCAGTTACCACTCATCACAATTTTTCATTTGTCTTAACTGAACAAGGAGATTATTGGTAACTGAACTAAGTTTGAATGTAATAGCAATTAGGAAAACACTTGCTGAAGACACCAGCTGACAATATTTGGAAGGAATAACAACAGGATGTGAAGGAAGCAGAGTTTAAAAGTTACTTTGGGCGAAACATTAGTTTAGTTTAGTTCAGAGATACAGCGAGGAAAGATGCCCATTCAGCCCACCGGTCCACGCCGCCCCGTGATCTCCGTCTACGACACACTAGGCACTATTCACAGAAGCCAACTAACCGACAAACATGCACATTTTTGGAATGTGGGAAGAAACTGGAGCACTTGGAGAAAACCAACAGGGTGAACATGCAAACTCCATACAGACAGTACACTTAATCAGGATGGAACCCGGGTCTCTGGTGCTGGAAGGCAGCAACTTTACCACTGTGCCAATGTTAAAAAACAATGAGAGTCGGTTGGCTAAATGAATTTCTCTTACTATTGTGCAGAGTTAACACCAGATAGTTTGTTCGGTGTCTGCTTCTGCTTTTGGGTTTGATGTTTTTGAGGGTCCAGAAATTATCCTCTGCATCTCTTCTGAAAAAGTGATCTGTTAAAAATAGGAAAGTCAAAGTTACAAACTTAGCATAGCAGGTGTCTCTGATCTGTGTAGACTTAGGTTTTTTGAATTTGGCAGTTTTAATCTCCCGTAATCAAAATACCTCTTTTATTGAAAGAGCTGTCTTTTTTTTACTAAAATGGAGCTCGAAATGAAGACAAAACATTGCAGACCAAATATCTACTCAGTCTGCAATAAAAGAACACAGAGATATCAAGGAGTTTATAGGGTATCTAGTCAGGATTATGATTCTGCCAGAAATTAGATTTATACCTGTATGCTTTTGGCTTTGGCAATAGTTCAGTATGATAAAATTAGAAAATGGAAATAGTAATTCACTAATAAATCATTTAAAACATGTACCTCTATTTATAAATGTTTGTGAATTAAAGTTGTGGTGTAATTGTAGAGCGATTGTATAATCTTAACCATAATTAATAAAAGCAAATTGCGATACATGATATATATTTAACAAAGTCATCTGATTTAATTTTTAACTTATGCATTTTCTTGAATAGCAATTAACATGTTCTTTTAAAATCCATATAAAAATGGAGAGCCCATTTAAATCCTGGTTGAATCTAATTGAATTTAGGATGGCCGTTACTCTGACCAACCTATAAAGCCATTTGCATTCTCTCAAGTGTAACATAATGCGGGTTTAAATGAATTCCAACCAGTAAATCCATTTAATGTTAATAAATTTCAAGCATTTTAGTCCCAAATCATGAAATTTACTACTTTTCCATATAACAAGAATGTATTAATTAATCATTAAGTGATTAGTCTGCACAACCTTACCCTTTTTGGCATGATAGATATATGTGCTCTGATTTGCTAATCTTGGCAGCAGCATTTTCTCCTTTAACTATTGTAGGCAAAAGATGTTTATGAAGTAAATAAGATTTATTTTTCAGTTGCATTTGTTTTGTAAATTAAAGTGTGACTATTTGGTCCGCTCATAAGGGAATCTTTTCTAATTTGGGTTTCCAGTGTCGACATCAAACCATTTCTAGTGCAGTAGTATCAATGGTCAAATCCAAAACAATGTCACCTAAAACTACATGCAGCAATTTTGTGTCTATAAACTTACTAATCATACACCTACAATCTCATCCAAAGCCATCTCTGTATATTACAAACTCGATAATATTATAATTTTTGTTTTCCTTTTAACTTCTGATGTTATAAATTTAGGATTTATTGTGGGCTGAGGACCACTAATAATTGACCTTGAGTTTTATTTCTATCAAGTTGGCATACGGCAGAGAGGATCAGAATGGTCATTGACAAAGTCTGATTGATGGTCAGGCTGCAGTAACGCCAAATAAGTGAGGAATAGACATGCCGAGAAAAGGTTCCGAGGAGGGTGGTGGAAAGTGGAGTGAAAGGTCTAATTTTTGAATTTGGGATCAGGCATAGCACTTCTGCTTTGCCTCAAAGCAGAACTTTGTGCCCGGGTTTGACTTCCAAAACATTTCAGTTAAATCTTGCATGATCTCAACAGCTGCTGAATTATTCCCTCAAAGACAGACACAAAATGCTGGAGTAACTCAGTGGGACAGGCAGCATCTGTGGAGAGAAGGAAAGGGTGACGTTTCGGGGTCGAGACCCTTCTTCAGACCTCATCTGCATTTACTTACTACCCCTAACCAGTAGATTCATCCTCAGTAGCAATGTTGGATAGCAGTTCATGAATGCTTTGACCTTAAAATCCTTGCTCTTAGCTCGAAGGTCCTTTATTTCGCTCTATTTAATGAAATCCATCTGATGCTTCTTTGAAGATAGACTCCAGAGATGCTGCCTAACCCGCTGGGTTTCTCCAGCTTTTTGTGTCTTTCTTTGGTGTAAACCAGCATCTGCAGTTCCTTCCTGCACATTCTGTCATGCTTCTTTGAGTCTGGTCATTCTATTTGGTCATTTTATTTGGCACCACATGTGGTGATAGATCCTTGTTCCATCAGATTTCAATTAACTTTGTCAAAATTGATTCCTTCATCTAAGAATTGGCCATGTCTTCTAAAACATCTGCAGTAAATTAGTTTCTACCCTTTCTTTTTACAGCGTTTACTGTCTTGGAATGTGTTGTATGTAAAACACAATTTATTTTTTTAAACCAACTTTTAGAAATTCTGTTGGGACACATTTATTTTACAGCCCAAGTGGTAAATCATTTCCAAATTTAAAGTTAACAGCAGTGCCTTTGTGCAACTTGAATTACTACTAATTATCCATGCTGGTTATAATACTTTTATGAGAATGAAGAATCTGTTCTCGTATATACTGTTCAATATTGTGATAATTTAAATTCTAGCATTGGCAAAACAAACAATAACTGAATGTGTAGGCAGGAACTGCAGATGTTGGTTTGCACCGAAGATAGACATAAAATGCCGGAGTATCTCAGTGGGACAGGCAGCATCTCTGGAGAGGAGGAATGGGTGACGTTTCGGGTCGAGACCCTTCTTCAAACAATGACATCTTTTCACCTTCAGTACAATCATCCCATCCCACAATCATCCCACAAAGCTTCTGCAGTTGGGAATGAGATTACATTTTATTTTGTTTGCTCATTTATAAAACTGATGAAGATTCTCATAGTCAGATCAGAATGTTTGCCCCTTACATTTAAAAAATCAGTGGATATTTTTAAGGCAGAAACTCTACTGCTGCACCACCGTGCCACCCTAAAGTCTAGGGTCTAAAGTCTACAAAAATTTGTTATGGAAACCCTAAAACTGATACGAGTCCACAGAGAGTCATGAACATTGCCTGGTCCTCCACAGGCTCATCACTTCCTTCCATCCAGTCCATCCATTAAAGCAGAGATAGATAATTTACTGGTACAGGTGTCACAGGTTATCGGGAGAACGCAGGAGAATGGGGTTAGGAGGGAGAGATAGATCAGCCATGATTGAACGGCGGGGTTGAGTGATGGACCGAACGGCTTAACTCTACTCCTATCCCTTACGACCTTATGAACACCAAAGTTGAAATCATTTAAATTTTGTTCAATTATGTTAACACCCATTTTTTAAGGAGTGTTAAATGTCCTCTGCAGGTATTTAGATTCAAGGCATCGTCATTAATCAGAGCAACTGGGCAGAAAATCAGCCTTTTGATTGTTTTCCTGAGCAAGTACAATGTCAGGTGACAATTATCCTTCAGTTTATGAGGAAGGATATGTTCCTTGCTCAATTTCTAACATGGTAATGTGAATGAAACTAACTGTGGTTTGAACAGGACTTGTGGTGAACAGTGTTATATGCTAAATGGATTCTGCCATCATAGTTCCTTATACGATTGAAACTCTGTCTGAAATGTTCATCTATTTTAATCAATTTACTGATTTTAATTGTACTCCCAAGCTTAAGTCAACAAAACTCAACAGCAAAGTGTGAATTTAAGTTGCTTAACCGCAAGCATTTTGATTGTCAACTCAAAAATCAGATTTGGGAGTAGACAGTTGTATGTTTATCAGCTAAATTTGTTTTGTCCTTTGTATCCAGACATGCAGAAAATTCAAACCCTAAAATTTCCAATGTAGCCCTAATAATGTGCTGGAATGGTGTTGATGCATTGAAGTGGCAACTAGTTTGATCATTGTCTCACTGTATTAAAATTTAAACATGATTGAGGCCCGATTCTTCAAAGCTCAGAGCTTGAACTCGTACTTGAAAATTAGCCAGCTTATCTTCAATTACTGAGTCTGGGTTTGAGATATTTGTCACATTCAACCATGGAATGGCATTGTAAGAGGAATGGATACAAGGAACTGGCGGTGCTAGTTTACGAAAAATGCCACAAGGTGCTGGGGTAGCTCATCAGGTCAGTCTGCATCCCTGGAGAGCATGGATAGGTGACATTTTGTGTTGGGACCCTTCTTCAGATTTTAAGAGGGAGTTGGTTCAGTGTGGGGACTTTTGGGAAAAACTTAATTCCATTCTTCTGTACTATGAGGTGACGAAAAGTGGTTTTGGACACAGGGTTTTACCGCTCAGATCAGAATGTAAATTGTTGTACATTGTTAATGTTTTCTGAAGCAGAAAGCAAGGGAAGTTGCTGAAGCCGGAACCAGTTGCATGCGGGCACTAGCAAGAGGCAACTCTTGACTGGATCAACTGGGCTAATATTCACTGGAATTTAGAAGGGTGAGAGGGGATCTTAGAAACATCGAAACATGGAAAATATGTGCAGGAGGAGGCCATTCGGTCCTTCGAGCCAGCACCGCCATTCATTGTGATCATGGCTGATCGTCCCCAATCAATAACCCGTGTCTGCCTTCTCCCCATATCTCTTGATTCCACTAGCCCCTAGAGCTCTAACTCTCTCTTAAATCCATCCAGTGATTTGGCTTCCACTGCCCTCTGTGGCAGAGAATTCCACAAATTCACAACTCTCTGGGTGAAAAAGTTTTTTCTCATCTCAGTTTTAAATGACCTCCCCTTTATTCTAAGACTTTGGCCCCTGGTTCTGGACTCGCCCAACATTGGGAACATTTTTCCTGCATCGAGCTTGTCCAGTCCTTTTATAATTTTATATGTTTCTATAAGATCTCCTCTCATCCTTCTAAACTCCAGTGAATACAAGCCTAGTCTTTTCAATCTTTCCTCATATGACATACAAGCCTAGTCTTTTCACTCTTTCCTCATATGATATATATCTTATAGAAACAAATAAAATTCTTAAGGGATTGAACAGGTTAGATGTTAGAAAAATGTTCCCAACGTTGGGGGAGTCCAGAATCAGAGGTCACAGTTTAAGATTAAGGGGTAGGCCATTCAGAACTGAGATGAGGAAAAACATTTTCACCCAGAGAGTTGTGAATCTGTGGAATTCACTGCCACAAAGGCAATGGAGGCCAATTCAGTGGATGTTTTCAGGAGAGAGTTAGATTTAGCTCTTGGGGCTAATGGAATCAAGGGATATGGGGAAAAAGCAGGAATGGGGTACTGATTTTGGATGACCAGCCATGATCATATTGAATGGCGGTGCTGGCTCGAAAGGCCAAATGGCCTACTCCTGCACCCATTTTCTATGTTTTTATGGTTCTAACTCTGATTGGTTAAGTAAGTGTAGGATAAACATTGACATAGACTGGTCGGCTGAATGGACATTTCTGTGCTATTTATCCCATGTAAACTTTTTGAAATCAATTTTCAATTACATCAAGCTGAATAAACAGCATTATACAACTGCATTTTTTTAGGTCTAGGTTTCCAGACTCTAAATATGAAAATATATGCCTCCTTCGGATGTTTTTTCAATTGATGCTAAATATACATATATGCTGATGCTATTTTTTTTTTTCAAACCTGCATTTTAGAGACCAGTGCAGACCAATATTAAATGTAAGGGCTAATATGTGTTGTGGCAAAAGGTGGGTGTAGGAGATAATAGAAGCAGTTATACTTAAATATTGGAAAAATTGAATGTTTTTGGTAAACATTCAGACTTGTGTGGCTTTTTTGGAAATATGCAGAATAACTCAAAATTCATTTCAACAGGAAATGTACTAGACTTGGATAATGGGAATCTGTGATTCCCCTCTCGTACTCTCTACCCCTTTAATTTGTTGTGCTGCTCTCGTTTTTAAATCCCCACTCTCCTCCTTGAATGCATTGTTGCCATCTAGATATCTAACTCTGTCAACACCCCTTGTTCTGATTGTCCATTGGGTGCTTTTCCATGCACTCACCAAAGCGCCAGAGGAGTTTTAACAAAGTCACCAGTATCATTTGATACACCAATGACTTGAGTCATATTGTGTAGGAAGGAACTGCAGATGCTGGTTTACACCCAAGATAGACACAAAATGCTGGAGTAACTCAGCGGGACAGGCAGCATCTCTGGAGAAAAGCAATAGGTGACATGTCGGGTCGAGACAATAGACAATAGACAATAGGTGCAGGAGGAGGCGGCCATTCGGCCCTTCGAGCCAGCACCGCCATTCAATGTGATCATGGCTGATCATTCTCAATCAGTACCCCGTTCCTGCCTTCTCCCCATACCCCCTGACTCCGCAATCCTTAAGAGCTCTATCTAGCTCTCTCTTGAATGCAGGACCTGAAGACCTTGGTCTGAAGAACGGTCTCGACACGATACGTCACCTATTCCTTTAATCCAGAGATGGCGCCTGACCCGCTGAGTTACTCCAGCATTTTGTGTCTAACTTGAGTCATATTGTCTCTCCATTGCTATTTGCTGATTCAGAAATTACCATTATCCTCTGCTACCTTTCACAATGATCCTTCTGGTCAGTGGACTCACTCAAAGTTCCACTTACAAAGCTTCTTCTTCAATGATTAATTCTAGACCTATATTTTTGGAGCCATTCTTTTCACCAATGGCAACATCATTCCCATCCATAGCATGTTTGTGAAAGCCTATACCTATCACTCTAAACTGGCTCAATTTCCGCGGTGGTTGTACTTTTTGATTCCCCGAAGGCAAGTCCTGGGTGAATTGACTTTTTCGTAATGAAACTTAACCCATCACCTTGGTCGTGCCTGTGTGCAGTTAATCCCACTCCATCAACTTCCCTGTCTACTTGCTTAAGTTAGTGATACAAAAAGCTGGAGTAACACAGCGGGTCAGATAGCATCACTGGAGGAAAGGAATGGGTGACGTTTCGGGTCGAGGCCCTTCTTCAGACATGTTATATTCTGATCCGAGCTATGATCTCTGCTAAAGCTACTTTTTCGAAACCTTGCAGGCGCAGTCCAATTTTGTTTCACATTCATGTTGACGTCCTAAAATTGTAGCCGTCCTGGAGCTCTGTAACTTGAGTTTTCCTAACACAACCTCCGAAGCAGCTGTCAGATCATGCACCACAAGCTTCGATGATCCCTGAGCCCCATGAGACCAATTTGAAATCAATCCTGTCAATTATCTTAAGTGTCTCTATCTTTTTTGCTTTGCCCAATGCAAATCTACCACAGTAACACAGTGCAACTGAATCTTATGTCTCCTCTGTGTATTACTCATTAAATGTTCCATTTGTTCTCTCCCCAGACCATCTCTTCTTGGTCACCCTCTGTCCTGTTTGAAAAATACTTTGTCCAACATCTTTAATTGTTTCTTCCGAAACAAGTTTTAACTATCTTTTTTGTCGCTACTCAAACTCTTTCACTATTTCTGTGTTCCCCTCTCTAATGTTTTCTGCCCTGAAAAGTGTTCAATGTGCTGGAGTGCTATGCAGATGTAAATGGCATTGTTTTTAGAACCTTGCAGTTTTCCCCTTTTATTCTTGAGTTTATGTATGTGGAGTACCGTATAACTGAGATGTCAGGAAAAATAATAATAGATATTGAAAGATATCAAAGCAAAGCATCTACAAAAGCAGGTCAAAAACAGCGTCTGAGATGTCACTTACTTGCATTTTTGTTCCTAAGCACGGTGTATTCACGTCTACAGGTTTCAAAGAACTTACAAACCCACTGAGTAAAGGAAGTTTTTATCTTAGTAGTAGTGAGTGTGGAGAAAGTAATCCTATTGCAGAGCTAATTTTTATCAACTTCAAAGCGATGTCAGATTATCCTAGTTTAATCATTTAGCCTAGTTTAAGCTTAATTTGGTCAGATAAACTTTAATCATGGCACAACAAGTAGTACCAGTTTCAAAATTGGATTGGATTGTGTTCCACGATTCTCAGTGCACATGAACACACACACGCACACACACACACACACACACATACAAACACGCACTTGCACACACACACACACACACGCATGCACACACAATACGCTCACACACACACTCGCTTCGTGAGAAAACAAAAAAAAGCCATTTCAGCTTTTCACAATCTGTATGTCCCAATTCCTATTTTTATGCAAACAAAATACCAATGAAGGTTTCAAGTCTTCATGCAAAAGACTAGATCACACCAACAGGAAGGGCAACCAAATGTTTCAAATTGTGTACAAATTCCAGTAAAGCCTGAAATGCATTACCCAGTAAGTGCCAAGAAATGTGCTGCTACAGTAGTTGCACAAGTTCAGTGCAGTAAAACAGCTTAGCTACTTATGGCAATGAAATAAAGCAAAGCTTTTTTTATTGGCAAGAAGTTAACAGACACCAGATGATTCTGCACCACATACAAATAAAAAACATGTTTGTTTGGTTGAATGTTTTGTTTTTAGCAGTGATGTGAGATATGAGTAGACACACTTGGTAATGCTTTTCAGAGCAGTGCAGTTTGGTTTAATAGTTGTTAGGCTCAGTGGTTTGGATTGCTCATCCAAAACTAATGCGAACAAATCCATTCAACTCTCAGACACCTCCTCCTACTTATCCTTGGACCATGATCCCACAGATGAGCACCAGGCCTTGATCTCAAACACCATTACTGATTTCATCACTTCTGGCTGTCTGCCTTCCACAACCTCCAACCTTATCGTTTCCCAGCCCCGCAGAGCCCGTTTTTACCTTCTCCCTAAAATCCACAAACACAACTGCCCTGGCAGATCCATTGTTTCTGCCTGCTCCTGTCTCACGGGAATGATTTCCACAAACCTCGACTCCATCCTATTCCCCCTGGTCCAATCTCTCCTGACATATCTCAAAGATACCTCCAATGCCCTTCGTCTCTTTAATGACATCTGTTTTCCGAGCCCCCACTCCCTCATCTTTACTATGTACGTTCAGTCACTCTACACCTATATCCCCCAGAAGGAAGGCCTTAAAGCCCTCCGTTTCTTCCTCGACCGCAGAACCATCCAATTTCTCTCCACGATCACTCTACTCCCCCTAGCGGAGCTGGTCCTCACCCTCAACAACTTCTCCTTTGACTCCTCCCACTTCCTCCAAACCCGAGGCGTAGCTATGGGCACTCGCATGGGCCCTAGCTATGCCTGCCTCTTTGTCGGGTACATCGAACAATCCCTGGGTTCCAGACGTACACTGGCCCTATCCCCGAACTCTACCTCCATTACAATGATGACTGCATCGGTGCTACCTCCTGCACCCATGGAGAACTCATGGACCATCCACTTCACTACCAATTTTCATCCTGCACTCAAATTTACTTGGAACATCTCCGACACCTCCCTCCCCTTTCTTGATCTCACAGTCTCCATCACAATAAATAGGCTATTGATTGACATCTATTACAAACCCACTGACTCCCACAACTATCTCGACTACACTTCTTCCCACCCTGCTTCCTGCAAAGACTCTATACCTGCTCCCAATTCCTCCGTCCACGCTGTATCTGTGCCCAAGATGAAGTGTTCCATACTAGAACA
The DNA here is from genome assembly GCF_053455715.1 of Rhinoraja longicauda. Lineage (NCBI taxonomy): Eukaryota > Metazoa > Chordata > Chondrichthyes > Rajiformes > Arhynchobatidae > Rhinoraja > Rhinoraja longicauda. The sequence goes on from NC_135969.1 coordinate 35,405,506, forward strand.
TCCGAGATGTCCTCATTCTTTAGGGAACGGGTGTTCCCCTCTCCCATCATTAATGAGGCCCTCACCCGTGTCTCCTCAGTACCCCACAGCTCTGCCCTTGCTCCCCCTCCCTCTAGTCGCAACAGAGACAGAGTCCCCCTAGTCCTTACCTTCCACCCCATCAGCCGTCGCATACAACACATAATCCTCAAATTTCTGCCACCTCCAACGGGATCCCACCACTAGCCACATTTTCCAGAACAAGGAGTCCAGAACCAGGGGCCACAGTCTAAGAATAAAGGGGAGGCCATTTAAAACTGAGATGAGAAACAACTTTTTTACCCAGAGAGTTGTGAATTTGTGGAATTCTCCGCCACAGAAGGCAGTGGAGGCCAATTCACTGGATGAATTTAAAAGAGAGTTAGATAGAGCTCTTGGGGCTAGTGGAATCAAGGGGTATGGGGAGAAGGCAGACACGGGTTACTGATGTGGATGATCACAATGAATGGCGGTGCTGGCTCGAAGGGCTGAATGGCCTCCTCCTGCACCTATTTTCTATGTTTCTCTGTTTCCCATCTCCACCCCTTTCCGCCTTCCGCAGAGCCCGTTCCCTCCGCAACTCCCTGGTTAACTCATCCCTTCCCACCCAAACCACCCCCTCCCCAGGTTATTTCCCCTGAAACCGCAGAAGATGCAATACTTGTCGCTATACCTCCTCCCTCGACTCTGTCCAGGGACCCCGACAGTCCTTTCAGGTTAGGCAGAGGTTTACTTGCACCTCCCCCAACCTCATCTACTGTATCAATTATTCAAGATGTCGACTCTTATACATCGGCTAGATCAAACGCAGACTGGGCGATCGTTTCGCGGAACACCTTCGCTCAGCCCGCCTGAACCAACCTGATCTCCCGGTTGCTGGACACTTTCATTCTCCTTCCCATTCCTACACAGAGCATTCTGTCCCCGGTCTTCTCCTTTGTCAGAGTGAGGCTAAACACAAATTGGAGGAACAGCATCTCATATTTTGCTTAGGCAGCTTACAGCCCAGTGGTGTGAATATTGATTTCTCTCACTTCAGGTAGCCCCGGCATTCCCCCTCTTTCTATTCCTCCCCCACCCAAATCGCACTAGCTTCTCATTTTCACCCTACAAACAGCTTATAATGGCCTGTTTCCTTTATCATCGTTACTTTTTTGCATATCTTTCATTCATTGTTCTTTATCTCTCCACATCACCGTCTATATCTCTAGTTTCCCTTATCCCTAATCAGTCTGAAGAAGGGTCTCGACCCTGAAACGTTATCCATTCCTTCTCCCCAGAGATGCTGCCTGTCCCGCTGAGTTACTCCAGCTTCTTGTGTCTATCTTCAACTTTATTGCAGCTCAGTCTTAATCAATTATTTGTAATCTTCCTCTTTCCTATTGTAGTTTAATTTCCCTTATTATATGCTTAGTCATAAACAACTGGTTGTTGACTGGTAGTGAAAGGAACGGGTTGAAAGGGGATTATTTTGTATCTATCAAAAACGGCAATGTGATTTTCTTTTGTTAGTCTGAATTCATAATTTTCACATTTTCCATATTTTCACCTGATATTAAAGCCTGCTAATTTAACTGCACAACCAAAGGCACTCCAACGTATCCATCCGCACTGAGATTTGGTTCTGCTCCTACATTTCTTGCAGAACCCAGTCTTCTAAGAGTAGATTCCAAAATAACTAGAACCATCTTCAATATTGCCATTTTGCCATTTGTTTTTGACTTTCACAATGAATGTTCTCCTGGGAATAGCACACAAGATGCAGTAAGTAGTAAAAAATATATTAAACAAGTAGATTCTATCAACACAGATGTTTTTTTTCTGCTTTTATTTGCCTTACTTAATCCTTTGTTTTATGCATTGTTTATTCTGCACCCTATTTTCTTCCCAGGTCTTTGGCTTTAACCCTTTTCCTTATTAAAACTGGTGAATTATGTCGGGGCAGGTGTTCTGAGTGTGGTTGCTAAGGATAAAGTCGAATAGTTTATTGGCTTGTACCATTCAGTGCCACTTTGTACAATGTTCTTATACACTGAAACACCAGGAAAGATCAAAATCTCCACATGTGCCTCTGTAGAGCATGAGGTGCCTGATGATCACAAGTAAATGGTAAACCAACGTACATTTATATTACTGGGTGTTTTATTGTCCTCTGGAGGAAAATTGTGTGCGGCTGTTTCAGCAGGGAATGGGGTAGGCTATTTTCTGGAAACTGGCAAAAAATGTGCCAAAAGATCCTTTTACCTGCAGCTGCATAAGTAAGACATGTAGTATTGAAAACCACCAACATTTTACAGTGTCTGCATTGCTCAGATCCTCAAAGCCTCACAACAATAAAAATAGTCGTTTAGAGTCAGAAGAGGGAGCAACATACTAACATGTGCAGAATCCCCAAAATATTATTTTACCAGAGTTATGAAAATCTAAATCAGGAATTCACTTAACTGCTGTGTTAGTATTTTAGTCCCTTTTAGAAGATGGTTCGGTAGAGAGTAAATATATTTGCATCAAAGGTTCTCACCCAAACTTAAAAAGCTGTAGCCACTTTTCATAAAACCTTATCTCAAGCATGGGATTTCATTACAGCATTGCAAAAGCTAATTTAACCTCTGCCTGAACCTAATCTGTTATGGACCTCTGTCAAACTGATCATTTCACGGGAAGTCAGAAGGGTATGTGAAGTGTTTGATTCTTCACTGAACTTTCCTGATCTAACTTAAGGACCAAAAAGCACTTATGTATCACAGTATCCAAGGAAGTACCACTCCATTTGGCTTAAAGAATCACAATTTCACCTTCGTACTGCAAAATATGGAAGCAGTACATAAATCAAATCGATTTGAGAAGATATCTATTACCGTTTATATAGAATAAAGATATCTGAATATCCACTCAACTGTATCTGCACTGTTGAAGTGAAAATTGAATAAATTGTTTTACTTAAAACATGAATGTAGAATATTATAACCTGTGGTACAAAGGAATCCTCTTGGTGGTACTTATCATCCATTTTACTGCAGCAACAGTGACCATAGGGTTAGTTGCATGGAATAATCCTCTCACTTTCAATAAACACTAAGTAGATTTGAATGACTCAACTTGGTTTCTTGGTTGGCTTCGTAAATATAGAGCAAAAATTATTGACATTGGTTTCTCTCTTCTTTTCGTTTTCAATTTAGAAAAATATGAGGGATGTTTTGAAGACAGTTCTAGCATCTCCAACAATTGGAAATTAAAATTTGCTAGAAATAGTCACATTTGAACTTCACCTACTGCTGTTCCCATATTTCTCCGGTTTGTTTAAATCTTCACAATGGCAGTTGTGTCACAATAGTAATTATGTTGGATCAAAATTTGATAACTTGGTTAATTATCTTTTTCAAATGAGCCTGGAAATTATAATTGGTGTTTCTGAATTCATGCACTATTGATGGCAGTCACTTGCACGATGTGAAATTGACCCATTATTATCCTATGCTGCAAAATATCTGTTGTGATGAATCACATCAATATGGTGCAGTATAAAACCATTTACGTTTATGACTGTGTTCACTCTGAACAGTTATAACCCCATATTTTTTGTTTGTTTTAAAGAGAGAAGGCAAAAACATTTAAAAATAGTTCTTAGGCTTTGCCTAAGTATCCAAGCCATTACATATTGAGAATTATGAATCAATGTATTTTCCCTCTCACGTTTTTTCTCGTGATATTAACCAGTGTCCATTGTTATTCAATCAGTTAATTAAATCAATTAAATCAGCCTTTTGTTATTCACCAACTCATTTATGACTCTTGTATTGAATCCCTTTCAACTCTTTCTGATTCAGTGTTTTAAAAATGAGCAAAAATATAAATTTAAATTTATGATATCATTCTAATAATCTTTATAAAGTATTTTCTCCTTTTTATTTATTCTTGAACATAATTCCTTTTTTTTAAAAAACATTGAAAAAAATGGATTTGGTATTTTTGCTACAATATGCAATCTTCTTTTGCAAACTATATGATCCATACAGTAATTACATTATTTTTTGTATTTATCATCAATAGTTATTCTGCCATAATCTTCTGAAGCCCCTATGGTCATTTGTATAATATATCTGTTTCTCTTCACAGCTGTATCTGCAAAAATGTAGATGTAATATCTTGTAGTTACAAAATTGCAGACATCATCTCAGCTATTAATAGCATTAGCAAAACACGGAGATATTTCCACAAAGATTCCTAAAAAATTCCCAAGAAATGTATGACACTGGTTAAGTCCCTGCACACATCACTGTGTCGTAAATGAACCAGTAGGCAGATACAAAACTGTTTAATCAATGAACGTTTAGTTTGAGATCATGAAAAAAATATATATAAATTTATATATGCATGCTTGAGATTATTTAGAAGCTTCTGGGATAGAAGTAAAGTATTTTTAAGATTTAACCTGGTATTGACTTCCTTAAATCAGTACATAAAAAGCCATAACCCAGTAAATTCCCAGAAACCATGTCTCGAAATACTTTATTGCAGTGTTGCCATAATTGTTCAAGTTGCCCCAAATTAGCTGGAGCCAGGTGCCAAACCAATCATTCAAATATCAGCATTCTTTGTAAAGTTTTGAAGTTTCCAATTAACAGCCTTTCTAATATGTTTAGCATAATTCCGCAACGTTTCCTTTCATGAATGCAGGGGAAAAAATGTTGGTATAAAATGGTGACCAACACCAGAGCTTACAATAACCTCTCATAATTCCGCACACAAATTTCCAGCTTCCCAATAATAATTAATTGCTCTGGTTTATACATGGCACCGCAGACCATATATTATTGACATCATGGAATCATACTATTGACATTTACGAGGATGTTGCCTGGACTAGAGTGTCTTGAGCAATGGGGAGAGGTTGTAGACTGGGATTCTATTCCCTAGTGTGCAGGAGGATGAGGGGTAATCTTAGAGAGGTGTAGAAGATCATGAAAGGAATAGATCGGATAGATGCACAGAGTCTCTTGCTCAGAGTAGGTAAATCGAGGACCAGAGGACATAGGCTTAAGGTGAAGGGGAAAAGATGTAATAGGATTCTGAGAGGTATCATTTTCACACAAAGGGTGGTGGGTGTATGGAACACGCTGTCAGAGGAGGTAGTTGGCTGGGACTATCCCAATGTTTAAGAAGCAGTTAGACAGGTACATGGATAGGACAGGTTTGGAGGGATCTGGACCAAACGCAGGCAGGTGGAACTAGTGTAGCTGGGATATGTTGGCAGGTGCAGGCAAGTTGGGCTGAAAAGAGCCTGTTTCCACATTGTATCACTTTGAGTCTATGGAAGAGAATTCTTAATATCTTATATGAATGTCATGTATTTTACAATCTATACGCATTAGCTGATTTCCCGACAACGACCTCTTTTTTTTGCCTCACAACTTGTCACATCCTTCAGTGTTGCGCATTGTAATCTGCTTCCATCCCTGCTGAATCAACTACTATTATGAGCAGGGAGGTGGGCAAGTAGACGAGGATTGTAGTATTTATCCAGCCTCCCCTCTGGCCACGTTTTGTAGAAGACCTTGAAATGCTTGGTCATTCAGACAGCACTTCCTTTACCCACTTTGACAGAAAAATCTCTGCTAAAACACTGGATTGGCTGACATGAATAATATCTAATGGTTACTTTGCACTGTAAAAAGGTGCTGGCAGTTAGTATTACAAGTTGTGTTGCATCGGATGCTCCACTACATTGCCCTGAAGGAAAAAAATAAAATTGCGCTTTTATGAATATTCTTAATAATATGGAAACAATATAAGCAATGTCCCTTTAATCCTTCATTACGAAACAGTAATTCCGACGTTTTTTGGTTCTGTTATGAGATCTTAATTTGCTTTTAGACCATTGCAAAAAATGTAATTGGTAGAATTTGAGTTTTGATTTTTTTATGCATGCTGTGTTATTTATGTTTAGTGACATGGTTTATTTCTGTTCTGTATTAAATTAACTTATTTTTAAGGCTTCTTAGAATTTCTCTACAACGGTATGTAAAATGCATCCATGGCTTTCTATTCATAAATCTTATTGTTCAGGTTATTACTTTGATTTCTCCAGTATATCTAGTGATGTGGAAGGTTTGTTGAAAGAGCATGCAGGTTAGTATGTAGGAAAATAACTGCAGATGCTGGTACAAATCGAAAGTATCACAAGTCTGAAGAAGGGTCTCGACCCGAAACGTCACCCATTCCTTCTCTCCTGAGATGCTGCCTGACCCGCTGAGTTACTCCAGCATTTTGTGGTAACTACAGGTTAGTATGGTCAGACATACATGTATTGTTTATTTCCAACCTATGCTGTTACCTTGAAGATAGACACAAAATGCTGGAGCAAGTCAACAGGTCAGGCAGCATCTCTGAAGAAAAGGAATAGGTGATGTTTCGGGTCTTCAGACTGAGAGTCAGGGGAGCGGGAAACTAGAGGTGTGAAAAGGTTTAGAACAAATCAGAGCTGACACAGATGACCAAGGAAACATAGAGCCCACAATGGTCCATTGTTGGCTGTGGAAGAGGTGATAATGAAGGGATATATCTGGATGTAAACAGTGGAGCTGGCAGAATGACTAGGGTGTGAGACAGATAGTGAGAGAGGGAATTGTCGGGTTACTTGAAATTAGAGACATCAATATTCATGCCACTGGGTTGTAAGCTGCCCAAGTGAAATATGAGGTTACCTTCACAGTTTGAACATGACAATTTGCATTTATGGTGGTTTTCATTAAATCATCGAGGGATGTTTGGGCTGGTGAAATTACCTTGGATTTGAGAAACATTTTTTTTCCCCCTGTATTTCTTTTTGCAATCATATTTGTAAAATTCATTATTTTGCATTTAGTTTTAACTACTTGAATTTCCTTGTATACAAAATGATAATTAAAAGACGAGCAATAAACGATTCTCTGTAATAAATAGTAAGGTTCCACACGAGTGTCCCATATTATTAAATGCAACTGAGTGTGGCTTAGAAGTGTGCGAATGACCAGGCACTGTCTGTGAAGTTAAAAACAGATAGTGCTGGAAATATTCTGCAGGTCAAACATCATATGTGGAGAGAGAAAACATTAACATTTCAGGTTTCAACAACTCTTCATCAGAACTGGAAAATATGTGCAAACAGATGTGTTTGGAGAGTTGGATCGCTGAGTATTCCCAGCATTTTCAAATTTACAACATCTGCAGATTTTTATTTCTCAAATCCGATGTCAGTGAAGACCTGATTGAAAATAAGGTGTTGAACGATGACCGATGAAAGCCAATAGACAATAGACAATAGACAATAGACAATAGGTGCAGGAGGAGGCCATTCGGCCCTTCGAGCCAGCACCGCCATTCAATGTGATCATGGCTGATCATTCTCAATCAGTACCCCGTTCCTGCCTTCTCCCCATACCCCCTGACTCTGCTATCCTTAAGAGCTCTATCTAGCTCTCTTGAATGCTCTCTTAATGAAAGCCAATCTGTGTTACATCTTCAGCAGCCTCCAAATAGTCAGATTGTAATCATTGGAGTTCAAAACCCCAATAAGGACAGTCACAATCTGTTTAACCTCCCCCCATAAGATAGCCCCTCCATAGTCACTAACTTTAGACACCAAGTCTAAAATGCTTTATTCAATAAATTTCTATTTTAAAATCTGCATATATTGCAAGAATGGATTTTAATTCCTGGGTGATGGCAAATCTGCAGGTTTCCACACACAATTCGATATCTTGTTATTCGTCCGCTGACAGTTGAAATTTGTGTCCCTCAAGACTGATTAGGACCAGCATTAGATGAGGTCCAAGGAAGAAGATTAGGCTAAGTCTCACAGGAGCAGGCATGGGTTCATTTTGGTTGAATGGTCTTTCTGTGTGCCAGAAACATTCTTGGAGCTTCCCCCACACCTTCCAACCTACCCCACCCCCCTTTCATCTCTCCCCATAACATGACAGCCGCCTGTATTTGGATCATATTTATGTAACATTGCTGGAAAACGTTCCTAAGTGAAAGTGAAGATAACATTATTTCAATTTTATTCAGGAGAATGTGCATCATTCCAACCAAGTACAAATGTGTTACCATAGAAGGCTGTGGAGGCCAAGTCAGTGGATATTTTTATGGCAGAGATAGATAGATTCTTGATTAATACGGGTGTCTGAGGGAGAAGGCAGGAGAATGGGGTTAGGAGGGAGAGATAGATCAGCCATGATTGATTGGCAGAGTAGACGATGGGCCGAATGGCCTAATTCTACTCCTATCACTTATGACCTTCTGACCGTATTAGATATGGTGTGGAAGTATGTGATTTCTGAGCCTTGCCGATATCTGGGGTAATATGTAGTAAATGCACGCATGATCCATGCCTAGAGTTACAGTGTCATTTATTTTTGTTCCTGTTATGAAAAAGTCCTGATGCAAGCATAACTCTGGTTGGAACACAATACCTTTTGCAAAATAAAACCATATTTATTCATACTTCTCCAAGTTTTTATGCAAGCATCAGCTGCATAACTATATCCTGAAAGATATAGAATTGCCTAAAGTTTATGGTTGGCACCATTCAGAAGACATTTAGAATCATTCATCACATAAGCCATTCATTCCTTAGTGCTGTGTCTGAGAGAATTATTTAATAAATGCCCTTTCTTACTTCACACCCCCGCAGTATTTTAATTTTCAATGATATATCTGGCTCCCCTTTTGAAAATTACCATTGAATCTACTTCCGCCACCCTTTCAGATCCTGCATTCCTGTTCATGTTCATAAAAAAATCTTCTGCTCGATCATCATTTAATCCTTTTGAACACCTCTGTTTCCCTACAGCCATTCGGCTATTAAACACTACAACCTCAAAGAAGCTCTGAACTACATAGATTATTATTATTATTATTATTGCACTATTATTGTTTTTTTTTGTGTGTACGTACGTGTATATATATGATCTATATATATATATATACATATATGATCTATATATATGTGTGTATTTGTGAGTATATGCACATATACACACACTGAACTTTTTTTTCTCTCGTTTATTATATTGTTTACAGTCTACTATGTTTACACATTCTGTTGTGCTTCTGCAAGTAAGAATTTCATTGTTCTATCTGGGACATATGACAATAAAACACTCTTGACTCTCTCTTCTCTTAATTTTCAATTTAACTGACTTATTCTATGGAAACAAATCCCAGTTTCTCTCGTGTATCCACAAAATTAAACCCTATTGCCCTCGTCGTTTCACCATTCCAGTAAATATCTTCTGTGCATTCCAAAGGCCATCGTCCTTGCTGAAGTGTCAAGTTTAACCACAACGCGAATGGACAATTTAAATCCAACATAATGGCAGGACACTAATAGAATGGGGTGTTTATTCACAAAATGCTGGAGTAACTCAGCAGGTCAGGCAGCATCTCGGGAGAGAAGGAATGGGTGACGTTTCGGTTCGAGACCCTTCTTCAGACTGATGTCAGGGGGGCGGGACAAAGGAAGGATATAGGTGGAGACAGGAAGATCTGGGAAGGAGGAGGGGAAGAGAGGGACAGAGGAACTACTTAAAGTTGGAGAAGTCGATGTTCATACCACTGGGCTGCAAGCTGCCCAGGCGAAATATGAGGTGCTGTTCCTCCAATTTCCGGTGGGCCTCACTATGGCACTGGAGGAGGCCCATGACAGAAAGGTCAGACTGGGAATGGGAGGGGGAGTTGAAGTGCTCGGCCACCGGGAGATCAGTTTGGTCAATGCGGACCGAGCGCAGGTGTTGAGCGAAGTGATCGCCGAGCCTGCGCTTGGTTTCGCCGATGTAAATAAGTTGACATCTAAAATGGGGTGTATGACTTCAAGACCTCTGCTCCTCAACATATTTCACCTTTCTAGACATGAATTAACAGAAGTTTTGGAAATTAGATCACTTATGTTATTGAAAATATGCAGTGAATCATAATAATGACAATTTCTGGGTTGTTTTGCTACACTCTGAAATTTTTATTTGGCACGTCCAAGTGTGCAACATAAACAGAAAATGCTGGAAGCACTCAGTAAGTCCACCAATATCCATGGGAAAGCAATAACATCTGATTTAGGGAGGAAAACAATGTTTAATTTAAATTGTAGAAATGGGGAGGAATTGTGCTTATCAGGCAGAATGACGACATTGGAGAGCCGGCCAAAGTGACGATTACTTTAAAAACCAACAGTGAGATAAGAAAAGAAAAAAAGAAATATATTAAAAGAAAAAAAGAAATATATTAAAACAGAAAAATACAGACAACTCTGTGGATTTAGCGAAAAGGAGGGCCACCAGCCTGAAATTGTTAAATTGAATATTGAATCTCATGCAACATGTCCAGGCAGAAGATGAGGTGTTGTTCTTTGAGCTTATGTGAGCTTATGTTGTGGCAATGTGGTGCTGTATAACATAGAACTCTAATGATAAATTGTTTAGTACGATTTTTTCAACATTTCAATACCAACAATGGAATCAATGAATTAGTAATTCCTATCTTCCATCAGTTGTTGACAGTCTAGTGTAGTTGGGACATGTTGGCCGGTATGGGCAAGTTGGGCTGAAGGGCCTGTTTCCACGCTGTATTACTCTGACTCAATCTGCTCTCCTTTCCTTGTTCCAGAATTCAGAATCAGTGGCTTCTTGTGTCTACATTGTACGCATTTGTCGATTGCAGACAACTAAACTGTGCAGAACGATTTACTTCTTTGTTTCCTTAGCTATCCATCCATTGAAGTTGAATGAGATTCAGTTTTGTGGCATTTGAATTTAATGTTAAGAATTATTTTCTAATGGAATAAACCAGCATTCAAACTTCATAGTGCAAATCTCCTACCAAGGTCATTAAATAAGCAAAAAGGAATGCTTTCAAATGTATCACAAAAGAAAATAAAAGATTGTTTATAAAACATTTGCAGCTGAATTGTTGGAATAGTAATTCACTCTGTACATTATACAATATTCCAATTTTGAAAACCTTAGATAATTACATTTACATACGAGATGCACTTAACTCATTTTGTTTGTGGAATTTAGTGGGAGCATAAACATGGAAATAAAGAAACAAAGTGCTGGAGTAACTCTGCGGGTTAGCCAGCATCTCTGGAGAGCATCGATAGGTGACATTTCGGGTTGGGACTCTTCATCAGCCTGAAGAAAGGTCCCGTCCCGAACAGCACCTTTCCATGTTCTCCAGAGATGCTGAGTAACCCACTGATTTACCCAAAACGTCACCCATTCCTTCTCTCCAGAGATGCTGCCTGAACCGCTGAGTTACTCCAGCATTTTGTGATACCTTCGATTTGTACCAGCATCTGCAGTTATTTTCCTACACTGATTTACTCCAGTACTTTGTGTCTTTTTTGGAAAACCAGCATCTACAGTTCCTTGTTTCTACATTTGCTCACTTCCCCATTTGGCCCATATCCCTCTCAGCCTTTTCTATACAGGTACCTGTCTAGGTGTGATTTATAATATGAAAACTGAGCTGTTCAGAGGAACAATGAGTGTGAGCAATAACTGCACGAGCATTACAAGATTACAAGGGCGGTGACAGAGTTGCTGCCTTACAGCACCAGAGACCCGGGTTCGATCCTGACTATGGGTGCTGTCAGTATGGAGTTTGTACGTTCTCCCCGTGACTGCGTGGATTTTCTCTGGGTGCTCTGGATTTTCTCCGACTGAGTGAAAATTTCCCCCCTCAGGTTCCTAATAAATCTTGCTCCTCGCACCTTAAACCTTTCTCCTCTGTTTTTGTTTCACCTGCCCTGGGTAAAAGACTGTGCATTCATCCTTTCTATTCCCCGCATGGACAGAAATATGCAAACTCTGCACAAACAGCACCTAAGGTTAGGATCAAACCTGTGTCCCTGGAGCTGTGAATCAGCAGCACAAATAGTTGACCTGAAGTCATAATTATTAAATGCTTCATTCCTATCTAACATTTGATTTTCGTAGATGTGAGGTGGGTTCAGGTCTCCCGATGTCCATCGCCAACAACCAAACCAGATGCACCATAGAAAGCATTTCATCAGGACGCGTCACAGCTTGGTTTGGGAACAGCTCCATCAAATACCGCAAGAAATTGTAGCAAATTGTGGACACAGCCCAGACCGTCACATAAACCAACCTCCCTTCTTTTGACTCCATAATCAAGGACAAGTCGCATGCTGGCTACTCCCTCTTCCCCCCTCTCCCATCAGGCAAAAGGTATAGAAGCGTGAAAACACACATCTCCCAATTCAGGGATATTTTTTTCCCCAGCTGTTATCATGCAACTGAATCATCTTACCACAACCACAGAGCAGTGCTGAACTACCATCCACCACTCTGGTGACCCACAGACTATCCTTGATTGGATTTTGTGTGTAGATGCTGGTTTAAACCAAAGACAGACACAAAAAGCTGGAGTAACTCAGTAGGACAGGCAGCATCTCTGGAGAGAAGGAATGGGTGACATTAGTCTGAAGAAGGGCCTCGATCCGAAACGTCACCTATTCCTTCTCTCCAGAGATGCTGCCTGTCCCGCTGAGTTATTCCAGGTTTTTGTGTCTATCTTGATTGGACTTTGCTGGCTTCACCTTGCACTAAACGTCATTCCCATATCATGTATCTAAACACTGTAAATGGCTCGATCGTAATCATGTATTATTAGACAATAGACAACAGGTGCAGGAGTAGGCCATTCGGCCCTTCGAGCCAGCACCACCACTCAATGTGATCATGGCTGATCATTCTCAATCAGTACCCCGTACCTGCCTTCTCCCCATACCCCCTGACTCCGCTATCCTGAAGAGCTCTATCTCGCTCTCTCTTGAATGCATTAATGTATTGTCTTTCTGCTGGCAGGATAGCATGCAACAAAAGCTTTTTGCTGCACACATGACAATAATAAACTAAACAAAACTAAAGATCTACAATTTTTCAGTTTCTCCCCTGTGCCTGCGCTGTTTTCTGCAAGATGGAAGAAAGACAGTAATAACATGTGCTGGACAGATCGATGGATATCATTTGTTGAGGGTGATCATGAGGGGAGAGGCGTGACATTGCAAAGTGTTACAGGAGATGGACAGGTAGACAGGAAAATGTGTTTAGACAAAAGAATGGGTGTACCTGCCGTCTGAGGTGTTATGTACTATAGTAGAATTGAAAAGGTAATTCTTTCTTGTGGTGTGGTTTTCTTGTCAGTCATTGCACACAATGAAATTTATATGATCTTTACAATCTGCTGTGCAAATAGATATATTAAGAACTATTTTTATAACAAATGCAGTTTTCTATTATGCTTATGCATCTGATACTGCTGATTTACATTGGCATTCATGCCTCGTGTCTACATTGCTGTGGGTTAAAGGACATTTTTCTTGCCTTTTGCGAGATTGTTCTGGTAGCACATTTATCACACCTGGCCAATTATTCACGTGCCACCCTTTGTGCAGTTTTTGAGGTTTCCCTCAATTGAGAACCACTTGTAAGTTTCTATTGCAGAGCTACAAAGTCCGGTTAGTGAAAGAGTTTTTTTCTCTATTGCAATTTCTATCCGAGTTGTGCACTCCATGGCACAATTAACTCATTTTCTGGCAGTTATGCTGGTTAAGTGGCTCATCAGCTCTTGAGAAACGTAAAAGGACCATTAATGCAGGTGGATCATAATTGCTATTTTTGCTAGTTTTGCTGAAATCATATTCTCCAGAATCACACACATCACTGCAATTTTCTTAATAGTTCATTAATTTCTTTCAAAATTGATATTTACTCTTTATATGTTGAAACACCAATGGGAATAGTAAAGCACCTAGCACAATAATATGATCGCTTTCAGGGTAAAGCATTAAAGATGGAGAAAGGCAGATATGGGTATTTTAATGCATACGTCCCTGAAGCTACATAATAAGCAAGGCTATGAAACTACATTTAGTACAAATAAATTGTTTGGGTTCATTAGTCTGACCATTGCTAATGGGCCAAGTCAAGTTGTGTTGAACTTGAACAAGGCCCTGGGCAAGGTTCATGGTTACTCTGCCTAGTTTTGATTTACTCTCCCACACGATGGCACAGTGGTGGCAGTTGAATAGAGCTGCTGCCTCACAGTGCCAAAGACTCGGGTTCAATCCTGACCTCGAGTGCTGTCTGTGTGGAATTTGCACATTCTCATTGCGACCGCGTGGGTGTTTTCTGGGTGCTCTGGTTTCCTCCCACATCCCAAAGATGTGCGGGTTTGCAGGTTAGTTGGTCTCTACAGAATTGCCCCTAGTGAGTGGATGAGCAAATGAGAAAACATAGAACTAGTGTGAACGGGCGATCGATGGTCGTCGTGGACTCGGTGGGCCGAAGGGCCTGTTTCCCTGCTGCATCTCTAAACTATACTAAACCAAACTAAATATTGAGAGCCTGATTGAAGCTTTGGAAATGTAACAGTTGAGGGTCACTGGACTGTAAACTAGCTCATTAAGATAAACTAAAGGGGTTGGATTCAATACATAGAGTCGCAGGCTCTGAAGTGATCTAGAGAATAAATTATGTCCTATTTGAGTTTTTCCTTCCAATTACAAAGGATAAGGATCAATAGGTAGGAAGAGAATATGGGAAAGTGTTAGTTGGTGGTCAGAGTTATACTTTTAAGCCAATAGGCCAAAGCTAGGGTTGATGCCAGTAGGAAGTTTTGTTCCAAAAGAGAGACACAAAAAGCTGGAGTAACTCAGCAGGACAGGCAGCATCTCTGGAGCGAAGGAATGGGTGATGTTTCGGGTTGAGAGCCTTCTTCAGACTGGTTAAGGATAAGGGAAATGAGAGGTATAGGCGATGGTGTAGAGAGATGAACAATAATGAATGAAAGATATGCAAAAAAGTAACGACGATATAGGAAACAGGCCATTTAGGTGAAAACGAGAAGCTGGTGCGACTTGAGTGGGGGAGAGATAGAAAGAGAGGGAATGCCAGGGCTACCTGAAATTAGAGAAATCAAAATTCATACCACTGGGCTGTAAGCTGCCCAGGCGAAATATGAGATGCTGTTCCTCCAATTTGCATTTAGCTTCACTCTGACAATGGAAGAAGCCTCGGACAGAAAGGTCAGTGTGCGAATGGGAAGGAGAATTAAAGTGTTTAGCACTTAGATGCCAGGAGGAGGTTTTGTTCCTAGAGAATTGGATCCTTCTGCATTCCTCCGTGACAGGGCTGGGGTCTTTTAATAGAAGGTAGTTCAAGTTAGATCCAGACATGTTCATGGTGGAGGTGGATCAACATATTTAACATAATGAAGGAGCTTTGTGGAATTCACACCCAGAGTGATCTTGTGCATGTTCTGAACACCAATACGAGTAGAAGTGGAACTTTCTACATTTTGTTTCTTCCCAATTGACCTTTAATTCACTGAAGGCAATTAAGTGGTTTTAGGTTTAGTGAAGACTATGTATTACTGTGATACACAAGGCATCACAATTGTATGGGCAGCATCTCTGGAGAGAAGAAATGGGTGACGTTTTAGGTCGAGATCTGAAACGTCTCCCATTCTTTCTCTCCAGAGATGCTGTCTGTCCCGCTGAGTTACTTCAGCATTTTGTGTCTATCTTCAGTGTACACCAGCATCTGCATTTCCTTCCTACATATCACAATTGCGTGGTCCAGATTGGATGGACCAGAGGCTTTTTGCTGTACACTATTATCTGGATATTTGTAATTGTAGATCTATCATGCAATTTGAAAATCTTATAAGTTATATCCTAATGCCTATTGTGTTCAGCATTGGTCAAATTCAAACCTAAGAAGTTAGCATGATCTCAATACGCAGCTTTCTACCACAGTAACATTGCAGCCTCACACCTGCAATCTCCGCCTTTTACAATTTTGTCAGAAATTATATCCTGAAGAGAAAATCTAGCTTTGTTCCCCTGTTGATATCCTTGCGTTGGAACATGCAATATGTTCCAAGCTGCTGTGGGAACTGAGTGAGAGGGCATACATATTGTATTAAATGCCTTAAAGCATTGTTACACACACAAATGCATACAAACCCTGGAATTACCTCCCTCCCTATCTTTGTACCTATCAACAAGTTTTACAAACATGCCTTTGATGCCTCTGTATAATCATCTTTATAAATTGTAGTAGATTGAGTCCTTAACACCGAATTCTGTGGCACACCATCTATATACTAAAACTCTCGTTTGTTTGTTTGTTTGTTCCTGAACTACAGCCAAAAAGGTACACAATAGCATGACAATTTTAGCCCCACCTTACTCACCATCATCCCTTTGGTGCTAATGGAAGAAGTTTCATTGAAATCGGTGTTATATGTTTTAAACTTATTCACATTTTAAAGTTTAAATCTATCTCCTAGGGAGGGAGAGAGAGGGGTGCGGAGGGAGGGGAGGGGGGAGGAGGGAAGAGGGAGGATAAGGTGGGGTTGAGGGGGATGGAGTGGGAGGGGGGGAGGGGGGGTGAGAGGGTGAGAGGGTGCTGCACCATTGCAGGAGAGGTTTGGGCCCAACGGGTCCACTTGGTCTAGTTAGTTAAATCTTGCCAATCAGATAAAGGCTCATTTGTGCCTCTTGTCTGTTTCATGTTAGCCAGCTAATCTTCTATCTAGGGCAATTTATTACCACCTAAACCAAGAGCTTTTACTTTTACCTGCTTTAATATTTTAATGCAGCACATTATCAAAAACCTTCTGGAAATCAAAGAATAGCACATCACTGGTTATCTACAGCACATATTACTTCTTCAAATGACTCCAATAATTTGGTCAAACATGATTTTCCTCTCACAATACCATGGTGACTTTGGCTGATTAACTTGGATTTTTCTAAGTGCCCCACGAAAACATCTTTAATAAAAAAGATTGTGATATCCCTTTGGCAGATGTTAAGCTAACTTGCCTTTCGTCCCTTGCTTTCTGTCTCCCTTTCTCTGAGGTCTCTCCTGTAGCATCAGGCACCACCGCTGTGCTTGATCACATGTCCTCTCGGGCGGCACGGTGGAGCAGCGGTAGAGTTGCAGCCCATAGGTTCTTGCAGTGCCGAGACACAGGTTCGATCCCGACCACGGGTGCTGTCTGTACGGAGTTTATATGTTCTCCCCGTGACCGAGTGGGTTTTCTCCAAGATCTTTGTTTTCCTCCTACACTCCAAAGACGTACAGGTCTGTAGGTTAATTGGCTTGGTTTCAGCGTAAAATTGTCTCCTGGTGGGTGTAGGATAGCGTTAATGTGCCGAGATCGCCGGTCAGTGCAGATTCGGTAGGCCAAAGGGCCTGGTTCCGCACTGTATCTCTAAACTAAACTCTCCTTATTCCCCATATAGACCAGGAACATACTATCCTGATGTCCTTGTTCAGAAGTATTAGTGTAGTAGTGGGTCTATTTATGTGATACCTTCAGTCAATTTATGCAATAAATTGCAAAGCTGTGATGAATCTCTCCCAATGTGTTCAGAGGTCATCTTTAGCATTACATTAGCAGATGTATGTGATATGTCCATCTCCTAAGGAACTAAAATCTACATCAATAATTTGTTTACTCCCAAACAACTGGTTGCTATTAAGGAAGAGCTTTTAGCAATGTTCTGGGTGTCAAATTGCCATCTAGCTTTCTCAGTGAGCACTCGTAGATATTTTAAGTTGCAGCCAGCCTTTTAATGAGCCTCGGGGTGTGTTTCAACTCCTTTACCATGATAATGTTTTGCTCCAATATTAAACACAGACTAAACCAGTGTTTCAGCTCAAGATCCCATTTTGACCACCTTGGAGAAGCTTTATTGCCTGAGCACACTGCCAAAAATTATTCTCCACCACAGCAGGAATTTTTTCAAGTTCTTGGAGAAATATCCCTGAACTATAGTTAATATCATACTTTATGTGGAATCTTTATGTTTTTAATAAGAATCTGAACCTTTTTTTTCCCCCACAAATGTCTATTTATTTAAATAACTACCTTGTGGGAGCTTGCTTTCGGGAAGGACCAGAATCACTTCCATGGATGTCAAATGCTCGGCCTCCTGAGGTCATTATGAGAGCTGGAATAATGCCATTGGACAAATGGAAAAAGGCAATGATTTATATTAGGTCTGGTCACCGAATTACAGTCAAACCATGTTTTAAATGTGGAAGCTTCAGGTGGGATCTTGTAATAATAGTGAAGTTATTGGAGAACGGGAATCAGGATCAAACAAATGTGTAATGGAGTGGGACTTCCTTGTGGAGGAGTTGAAATTTTTCATCCAGTACTACAAACTAGAGCAATGCCGATCCATGTGTAAAATGCTTCTGATTTTATTCCTTTTATTTAAATGCTAGTGAACTAGCTGACAAAGATGCCCCATTGAAACTGGTCCCATTTTCCCTCATATCCCTTTAAACCCGAGCTATTTCTGTCCAACTTTCTTTTAAATTTTGTTATTTTACCTGCCTCAACTACTTCCTCTGGCATCTCATTCCATATTCCCATCACCTCGGTGCAAAAAGTAGCTCCTCAGGTTCCTATTAAATATTTCCTCTTATCTTAAACCAGTCCCCTCTAGTTCTTGATTCCCCTACCCTGTGTGTTCACCCTATCTGTTCCCCTCATCATTTTATACACCTCTATAAGACCACCCCTCAGCCTCCTGTGCTCCAGGGAGTAAAGTCCTAGTCTACCCAACGTCTCCCTTTAACTTAAGCCATTGAATTCTGGCAAGAGCCTCATAATTCATCTCTACACTCAATCCAGCTTTGTTGTATAATTGAAGTAAGCAAAGTACCAAGTGTTACTACGCACTGAGGTTCTGCCTGTCCTGGTGTTGTGAAGGATGGAACTGACCTTTCCTTGCAATGTTCCATGTGGTTAGACCTTCCCACACAGTTCCCTGAACTTCATGGAAAATTTCCTGCAGAAATGCACCTTTTAACCTCTAGTCCATTAGGCGATGGTCGGCACGGAATATCCTGCAGATTTTGCAGGAGAAGGACGCGATGGATGTTGTGGGATGGTTTCTCGAACCAACTGTCGGAGTTAATTGGCAGAATGCATCATTGCCTGAACACATGACAAGTACCAAGACTTCACCTGGCTAGCAGAGAGGTAGGGTTCCCCCCACCCCCCCCCCCCCCCCCATCAGATTCTTCCTGCATGATCAACGTTTCACACCCAATGCAAATGGCCTCTGAGATGGATGCAATGTGGATGAGAAAGTTGTCCACTTCTTTAAGGATTGTCCATTTGCAAAGCAAGTCTGGAAAAGTGTCCTTGTTAAGATTATCGTGAGCAGTCTCTGATTTGCTTGCTGTTCCCTACATACCGAGACAATCTTCAAATCCTGTTGGAAGATTGTCAACTCGGTGAAAGGCATGCTCTGGTCTGCCTGAACCTTGTTGGTCTTCCAAAGAGAGCCACAAAATGCTGGAGCAACTCAGCGGGACAAGCAGCATCTCTGGAAAGAAGGAATGGGTGACGCTTCTTAAGAGATGTCCATAAATGCATTTTGACGCCATGCACCATTGAAGTTGCAGGACTATGTACTAAGGGACATGCTGAAATTTTGTGCAGTCAACATAAAAGCTTTGTGAGCAAGAACTGTAAACAAAGATCCACTGCCACTGGACATTGAGAGGCTGGGTTTTGTGTAATAACACTTGAAGAGGCTGGGTTTTGTGTAATAACACTTGAAGTGTTCATTGTAATGAGGTCCCATGAGTAAAATTTGTGATTTGTGCATCAAATCTATTAACTTGTCGACACTGTAAATGTATAAACTGGATCAAATTATAAATGTAAAGAAGCCAAGTACTGTTTTGTGCACGCACTAATGCGGCATTAGGAACTGTTCTGAAGGTAACGTAAGACGACAGGTACTAATGTGGTGGCCTTCAAAAACCGACTTGTTCGATAGACTCACCACTGATCTAGGAGCTACGTTTTATTTTAAGGTTGTGCCTGTGTGAGTAAAACCAGATGCAAGGTATGGGTCGAGCACAAAATAGCACAACATTCCTTCCTACAAATAGTCTGTTTTTGAAATCAAAACATTGGTGAAAGTACCTCAGCATAAATTCATCTCTGGTCACCGGCACTTAATTGGACAATTCCCTCTTTGTCCGGTATATACTATGATAAATCTCAGACCATGGAGTCTTCAATGTGAATGTGAAACTTGAAATGTAAGTGACATTGGTCCGGATATATTCAGAGCCATTGACCTCAGTGGAACTAAATATCTGAATGGTTATGAGCAATCGATTCTCTCGTGTCCGTTTAGTCCTTGTGGCAAAAGACAACATTTTAACCCTGGTGATCATTTGTTTGCCAAGCTTAGAAGACATTTGCAGCTGTATACCAACAATTACTTTAAAACAACATGCGTAATGTGTAGTAGAGTTATAGCCATAGAGTTATACAGCACAGAAATAGGCCCTTCGGCCCAACTCATCCATGCCGACAAGCTGCCCTACATAAGCTAATCCTATTTGCTCGCAGCTGGCCCATATGGCTCCAAATCTTTCCTATCCATGTACCTGTCCGAGTGTCTTTTAAATGCTGTTATAGTATCTGCCTCAACCACCTCATCTAGTAGCTCATTCCAAACATTCACTGGAATAATGTGGTGTGTCATCCCAAATGCTTAAAAGAAGTATTATCAAACAAAAAAATTGTCACACAATGTCATGAGGGAAACATAGAAACATAGAAAATAGGTGCAGGATTAAGCCATTCGGCCCTTCGAGCCAGCACCGCCATGCAATATGATCATGGCTTATCATCCAAAATCAGCACCCTGTTCATGCTTTTTCCCCATATCCCTTGATTCCATTTGCCCTAAGAATGATATCTAACTCTCTCTTGAAAACGTCCAGTGAATTGGCCTCCACTGCCTTCTGTGGCAGAGAATTCAACTCTGTAGCAGAACAGATGATCAAAATGTTGTCAAATAGGTAGGTTTTAATTTATAACTTAAAAGATGAGAAAATGGTAAATAAACTGCGACATTTAGGAAGGGAATTTAAGAACTAGGGGTCAAGGCTTGATCAGTATGGGCAGTCCAAGGTTATGGGGAGAAGGCAGGAGAATGGGGTTACGAGGGAGAAATAGATTAGCCATGATTGAATGGCAGAGTAGACTTGATGGGTCGAATGGTCTAATTCTACACCCATCATTTATGATCTAAGGCAGCTGAAAACATAGCCGCTTTGTGGGAATGACTCAAAAGGAAATGCATACAATGTAAGTATTAGGAGCATTGAGATCTAGGAAGCTTATAGAGCAGGAAGAGAGGTTTGAAACATGGATGAAGACTTTAAATTGAGATGTTGCGGGGGACACTGTAGGTCAGCAGGTGCATTGGTCATGGGTGAATGACTTCAGGCAACGTAAGATATAGATCGCCATAAAATGCTGGAGTAACTCAGGCGGTATCTCTAGAGAAAAGGAATCGGTGACGTTTCGGGTCGGGACCTTTCTTCGGACTGAGAGTTAGGGGAGAGAGAAACTAGAGGTATAAGGTTCAGAAGAAATCAGAGCTGGCACTGATGACCGGGGAAAGGTGGAGCCCACAATGGTCCATTGTTGGCTGTGGAAGAGGTGATAATGAAGGGATATATGGATGCAGACAGTGGTCCAACAGGGTGACTAAGGTGGGGGAGGGGTGGAGAGAGAGGGAATGCAAGGGTTACATGAAGTTAGGGAAATAAATATTCATACCGCTCGGTTGCAAGCTGCCCAAGTGAAACATGAGGTGCGTGTGGCCTCACTCTGACAGTGGAGGAGGCCCAGGATGGAAAGCTCAGTGTGGGATTGGGAAGGGGAATGAAATGTTTGGCAACCGGGAGATCGCCAAGGCGGACTGAGCATGGGTGTTAGGCGAAACGATCGGCCAGTGGTTTATGCCAGAAATCTGAATGAGAAACGCTTTCGTTGGAAGGGAGGTGTAAAGCCGGCCAGAAATAATTGAAATAAACTAGAGGTAACAATGGCTGTGATGAGCCAAGGCAGGGGTGGGAAGGAGCAGTGTAGTGAAGGTGGAAATCGGCATCTTTTTGTTTTCAAACAAATATGTGGTTGACAACCTTGCCATGTGCCAAACACAATACCATGGCTGCAAAAGGTCCAGCTCAATTTCCTGGTTTGGGAATAGTGGTCAGGAAACTGGATTTGTGGCAAGGACAAAAGAAAACTGTTTTAAGTCTTCCAAATAGGAAATTTACATTTATGCACTGTAGTTTGCCAGATAAGCATTGTGACAAATTTCAGAGTCTTCAGTAAATGGGGATCTTGAGATTTGAATGGCATTATGGAAGCTATCACTTGGATGAGAATTAGAAGGGAAGACTTCTCTGGGAGACTCCAGTGGTAATTGTGTGTCCGTGGGAAGAGAAGCAGTTGCAGGTGGATCTCTGGCAAAGATTTGATCATCGTGAATGGACTCAAACAATAGCAGTCCTGCCCAGCTGGGAAACAGAAGAGGATGGAATGGGTTAGTTTTGTTGCAGCAGAAAATTGTCAAGTGATCCTCAAAGGACTGTCACACATGGAGGCTTACTAATTAATATGGGAGAGGCGCAACATGTCACAACTTATAGAAAGTGTGATGATGTCACCTTGACTGGTGACAAAGGCACATGAGCATCAGTGTGATAGGCGATCACCTTGTAACTGCAAGGCGTATACTCTCAATATGTATTAGCTAATTAGAAACTAGATAATGGATACGTTTTCCCAACCTTATATCGTGGAACTGAGAGAGAGGTGAGTCTGCTTAGTGTGCACAATTTTTAAGACACTTCTAATTATCTAATTACCTGCGGGGTAACTTTTTCACACAGAGGGTGGTGGGTGAAAGGAAACATCTGCCACAAGAAGGTACTTGAGGCACAGACTATCGCAATATTTAAGAAGCATATGGACGGGTACATGGACAGAATAGGTTTTGAGGGATATAGGCCGAACGCGGGCAGGTGGAACTAGTGTAGATGGGGCATGTTGGCCAGTGTGGGCAAGTTGGGCTATAGGGACTGTTTCCAGGCTGTGTGGCTCTATGACTCTTTCTCAAATACTACATTCCAAATGTTAGTGAATGCAAGCATAGAGATGAAGTTTCGCAGAATCATAAGAGATCAGTAGCAACTATTTGTACACATAGGCTTATGAGGAATGTTTGAAGCAATGGGTCTGCCATAGCTCAAGAGTAAGTTGGGTAGATATTTTGGAAAAAAAGGCTAAAGAAGTGGTATAGGGATAGAGTGGATACATGATAACAGTAAGGATGTAAGCAAATGAAAGCAAATAAAATATAAAAGCAAGATTGTAATGCTGATCAGCCCAAATTTGGAATATTGTGAGCAGTTTTGGGCCCCATGTCTGAGGAAGGTATGTGCTGGCAATGGAGAGGGTCCAGAGGAAAATAATGAGAATGATCCCGGGGATGATTGGGTTAACGTATGTGGAACGTTTGAGGCTCTGGGCCTGTACTCGCTACAGATTAGAAGGACGAGGGAGAATCTCATTGAAACCTACCGAATAATGAAAGGCCTAGAAAGAGTGTTGATGTGCTGTGGATGTTTTCAGTAGTGGGAGAGTCTAGGACCAGAGAGCGCAACCTCAAAATAAAAGGGCGTACTTTTAGAATGGAGAGGAGGAAGCATTTTTTTTAGCCAGAGGGTGATGAATCTGGAATTCATTGCCACAGGTGGAGGTCGTCATTGGGTATTTTTAAAGCAGACATTGATAGGTTTTTGGTTAGTAAGGACATCAAAAGCTACAGGGCAGAGAAGGCAGGAAAATGGGATGGAGAGGGAAAAAATAGATCAGCCATGATTGACTGGTGGACAGACTTGAGGGGCTGAATGGCCTCATTCTGCTCCTATATCTTATGATGTTATGGTCTTAACAGCATTGCATCATGAGCATCGAATAAATATGGACTTAGTGAATAGGAAGGCTAATTATAATCTCAGCGTGAATCCACCTAAGGCAGTATTAGCAAACAGCTGTAGAATAAGCACCGTGGAACTAAACAAGTAAAAAGGTGCATGTAAAATTGGAATGTTGGAACTTAATTGGTTCATACGTGTTAGAAGCTGCAGTGAGAAAAACATTTCTGTTAACATGTCAGATAAATCGCGTGGGTATTAGTTCTTCTTTCTTGATATTCTACTAATTGGAATTTAGTTTATATTCACTGGAATTTAGAAGGATGAGAGGGGATCTTATAGAAACATATAAAATTCTTAAAGGCTAGATGCAGGAAAAATGTTCCCAATGTTGGGGGAGTCCAGAACCAGGGGGTCACAGTTTAAGAATAAGGGGTAGGTCATTTAGGACTGAGATGAGGAAAAACTTTTTCACCCAGAGAGTTGTGAATCGGTGGAATTCTCTGCCACAGAAGGCAGTGGAGGTCAATTCACTGGATGTTTTCAAGAGAGAGTTAGATTTAGCTCTTAGGGCTAAAGGAATCAAGGGACATGGGGGAAAAAGCAGGAATGGGGTACTGATTTTAGATGATCAGCCATGATTTTATCGTAATGTTTCTAAAAGTTAACTCGTAGAACATACTGATATTGTATGAAGTGGACATGAATGTGTACATTTAAATAAACATTTGTATGAGAAATTAATGCTTATTTTATGCTGCATTTTCTCTGTCTGTATGATTCTTCCCACAATTTCACATTTCCATTTCAATGCATGTTTTGAAAATTTTAAATGGGGAGACATTTTTTAACAGTTTTAACATAAAAATGTTTATGTTTAACATTACAGGTAACATTACTTCAATACATTTTAAACAAAATAAACATTAAGAAGCTAATAGTAAACAAAATTAATTACTATATCGGAAAAAAATGGTAATAACACACTATAAACCCTTATTGCACCTTAATGTAGCAACTGATTTTGGTTGAAAAAATTGAAGAAATTTTCAGCTCAGCTAGTTTATTTTTATGAAAGATATATTATGGATAAAATGTAAGAACATTAAACTTTTATACAAACGAGCCTGTTAAAAAATGAAATATCAGTCAATCTGGAAAAAATCCATACCTTTTGAGGAACTGGAATTTATTAGGCTAAAAGTGATGATCATTTATATTCATTACAGCTCATGTATAACCAAATTACAAATAGTCTACCTGTATATCTAATGGTTCAGTTGTCACAGTTATCGACAATCTAAATGTACAAATACTGGCCAGTGGTAAAAGCAGTTTTTTAGTCAATAACTACAAAGAAGGTAAGCCTTAACCCAATATCTCTTTGATTGAAGTTCATTTTTAAATACAAAAAGCCTTTTAAGCAAAGCTTTAATTCATACTAGCACCTTGATTTGTGGTTGCCATGGTGAATCAAGTCTGTCATTTGACAAGAGATTCACCCATTTATGACAGCACTTTATCTTGTCTCTCCAGGTGAAGAAAATGTCATAAGTGAGAGCAGGAAAAATTAAAGCTTTGAAAAACCAAAATTCCTTGATTTCATTTTCATTATTCAGCTATCATTGCCTCCTGATAATGGCAACTCTGTGGAAATAAATAATGTTTCTTCTTAAAAAAAAAAATAATCAAATGTTTTTGTGCTGAAACGGGCAAGGCTTTTTGATTGTCAGTCTTATGAAGTCTAGCAAGGAATAGTATTATTAGATAAACCTTCAGTGACCAAATCTCATTTCCTTTTCATTATGGTGTCAAAATAATTATACATAGGTAATTTGTGGTGGGAATTGTGGAATGAGCAGAAAGATCAATTGCCGACTACCACTTGCAGCTCATGTTCTTAACTGGGTTGAGTTAAACAGCAGAATGTGAATGCTGATAGAATAGGTGGCACGGTATACTAGTGCGACACAGCATGGAGAATATGACCGATATAGAGTATAATTGGAATCCCGCTATAATGAAAGCTTTCACACATGGAAAATATTATTGTGCCTGTTGTATTGTGTGGAGTTAAAACTGTAAAACCTTCTTGCAATGCTCAGCTGAAATCCACGTCAAGGCATGTTTACAGCGTTCCCATTCAAAATAATCCAGAGATTTTGAAAGCATTGATAAAATATTTTCTATTTAAATTAAGTAATATTTCAATGAACAAACAGCTGACATTTACAAGTATTTTAATCCTTCATTTGCTTTTTAAAGCACAAATTCATTTATAACTTTTCCTGTGTTTTGTCAAGGAGATGGGGACTAGGTGTCTTACTTTGTGTACAGTCGAGTTTATAGAGTTGGCATAAAATGCAATAAAAACAAGTCATACCTTATTCACGGACAGCAAGAAAAGAAAATGATGCATTCTTATTTTATTGTCTAGGTATATTCTAACTCATCTGAATTTATCGGTTGCGAGTTAATCTTCTTTCAAGAAAAAAATAAAACGAAATGTTTTGGTACAATTAGAGGGTAAGCATTAGTTAGGGTGAAGTGTGTGGTAGCGTTGGGAGGTGTGTGGTAGTATGTTTGCAATTGGCTGAAGGTTAGGCTCAGGACGATCCATCTTCGGTATTTATAAAAGTCTCAGCGTCTTTATTCGATTGAATACATATATTTGGTATAATCACTTCAAAAGTAAACCTATCTCCTATATTTGTCAGCGAGAAATACATTTAGAGTCCCCTTTTCCATTTTAAAACTTCACATTATTTGTAGCTGAAAGCAGAGTCTGACAAGGACTTTTTCTGAATCTTAATGTACCTCATCATCTCCTCTAAAGCTGCCTTAGACTGCATAGGTCTTAAGGTTTATTTTTGCATTTATGCGGTATGGCCACATGTTTAACATTTAGCATTCTCAAGTGACATTTGATACGACTTTCACAATCCCTTTATAAAAGGAGCTGATCCATTAACATCACCCGCTCCTGCTTGTAGTATACAAGATGTTCTTCCTTCCAAAGAGCTCTACATAATCTTTTGTCAGGCCAGTAACTGAATGATTTTTTAAGCCCGGTGGGCAATGCTTGTGTCCATGCATAACATAGATAGACCACAGTAGTCAGCAGCTGCATGCAATTTTAACTACACTCATTGAGCTGTAATAAAACAATATAAGCAGCGCTCGGGGGAAAGATTGCATGCAGTTATCCTCAGACAAGGCTTGAGCATATGAATGCAGAGCTGGATGACAAGAGGATTTTCAGATTGTGTTTTGATTGAATTGCAGAATTGAACAGGTCGAGAGTGCCAGCGGAGAGTTAAAATGTTTGCAGTATTACAAAAGTTTTGCTCATGAAGAGTTTCTGATGGTAAAGCATTCAGCAGATTTTTCTTTTTCCCCTTTTTGGCATCTGAGAACAATAAAGGGGCGAGTCCGCATTTGGATAGGAGCACAATTTCCTGGGCTCACCCATAATAATACTGTTATGACAGAGAAGTTATGAAGGTTAACAGGAAAGACCCAGATCCAGGAGTGATTCCAGGCAGCTGGCAGCCAAGAGAATCGGAAACACACCACCAATGAAAACTGCAGTGAAAAGCAAATTAAACCCCGTATCTCCCATCTCACTGCTTTTCTGTACTTTCCTGTTTGGACTTGAAGGTGATTACAGTCAATGCACTGACAGTTGACGGAAGCTCTGTTACGAGAGTATTTATTTACAGTGAATCGTGGTGATGCTCTGCAGGATGCGGTTTCACGCAGGATATGCTGTCCCCACCCCCTGGTTTGATCATTTTTCTTTTCAAAAAGAAAGCAACTTGATTGCTAAGGCCATAGCCTTTCAGGAGAAAGTCTTGTGTAATATGTGTGTGTGTGTGTGTGTGTGTGTGTGTGTGTCTGCTTGGAACACACTTGTAGTACACCATCATAGGAAATTCCTTTATAGGGTTGGAAAGGCAGGATCAAGGCAACGTAAGATTCACGAGTGAAATGTGCCAAAAATATTGTTTGGGCGTTGAAAGTGGGAAGTGAGCAGTTTACATTTGCTGTTGGCTATTATTGTACTACAGTTGCAGAAAGTTTAAAATTCAAATTGGTTTTTTTTTTTCCTTCAGAGATGGCCATTAACCAGTCTAAAACAGCTGCATGTCAAAGAAGTTTAATGATTTTGATATTTTTGAGAAAACAGATGATTAATTAATCATCTCATTTGGCCTGGACTTGTCGCAGGGTTTGTTCTTGGCTGGGATCCAAAAAGAACCATAGGATCCATAATGCTTAGAACGAAAATAATTTTGTCTTAATTGCAATATTTTGCAGAGTTACTTGGTAACACTTGCACTTTATCAAAGTGAAAACTCATTAGCCCTATTTTGAAAAGTGTATTCATGTTTAGTGTATTAGTGTGAAATCTGGTAAAGTATCAGAAACTGATTACTCTCAGTTTCAGAAGAAACGAGAAACATATTTTTCCTTGTGATGAGGTAACTTTCTCTATGGGATTAAGATACACACAGAAAGCAGTTTTGTCAAAATATATATTTTATATTTAAAACAAATGCTAATTCTGCTATTTTAAACATTTTCAGACTTTCTGTTTTTTTAATCTCTGGTGATCTTAGACTAATATTATTACTATCTCGTCCATCTTAAATGAATTTTGCAACTGTTTCAGAATAGCCTCTGTTTTCCATCAGATACCTGTTGTAAATGCAATAAAATACCCTTGGCATGAACCTAAAATATATTAATGTTGATATAGATTCAAGTGCTACCTGTTTGCAGAAGGGCATGTTTTAAATCACCAAACTTCATCTTTTTCAGTTTAGTTTAGTTTAGTTTAGAGATACAACGTGGAATCAGTGCCCTTCACCCCACCGAGTCCACGATGACCATTGATCATCCGTTCAAACGAGTTCGATGTTATCCCACTTTCGCATCCGACACACTAGGGGCAATTTACAGAAGCCAATTAACTACAAACCTGCATGTCTTGGAATGTGGGAGGGAACAGGAGCACTTGGAGAAAACCCACGTGGTCGCAGGGAGAACGTGCAAACTCCGCACAGACAGCACCCGTAGTCAGGAACCTGAGTCTCTGGCACTGCGAGGCAGTAATTCTACCGCTGTGCCACTGTGCTGCCAGTCTTTTGCATCTCTCGGTGGCACAGCGGTACAGTTGCTGCCTTACAGCGAATACAGCGCCGGAGACTCAGGTTCGATCCTGACTACGGGTGCTGTACTGTACGGAGTTTGTACGTTCTCCCCATGACCTGCGTGGGTTTTCTCCGAGATCTTCGGTTTCCTCCCACGCTCCAAAGACGTACAGGTTTGTAGGTTTGCTGGGCAAATGTAAAAATTGTCCCTAGTGGGTGGAGGATAGTGTTAATGTGCGGGGATCGCTGGGCGGTGCGGACCCGTTGGGCCGAAGGGCCTGTTTCTGCGCTATATCTCTAAAAAAATATATATATTTTCAAAGACTTTGACCCTTTGCTGGCTTATTGTTCCATAATGTCTGTAACATAGAGTTTACTGCTCGAGTGATCATTTTTTAAACTTTGATTGTGACACATCTTATTGCAGATATGTAGCTTGTCCATGATCTATTCCAGATGTTTCCAAACTGTGCCACACTTGCCCCTCGTGGTATGCAGGACATCTCTGAAGACAGACACAAAATGCTGGAGTAACTCAGCGGGACAGGCAGCATCTCTGGAGAGAAGGATTGGGTGACTTTTTGGGTGACTCCTGAAGTCTGAAGAAAGGTTTCAACCTGAAATGTGCTGCCTGTCCCGCTGAGTTACTCCAGTATTTTGTGTCTATCTTCGGTTTAAACCAGCATCTGCAGTTCCTTCCTACAAAGTTACTCTTTAGGCAATGGCAAACTATTGTAGGTTTACCAGGTTACAACTTTCAGGTACAAAAGAAAATTAGTCAGTAAAGTTTTTCATGGCTAAATTTTTCAACCATTGGCTTGTATGTCCAGTGTAGATATCAGTGCAACTCGTTTTACCTAGTAAATCAGTGCACAACAAAAATATAAAAAGATAGTTACTTATTTTACAGTCATGAATTGTCACAGAAATGGATATGCTTTGTCTTAAAATATATATTATTAGGACAAAATCTATTGTCATAATGGGTATTAGCTGGAAAAAAACAAACGGGGGAAACTTTCTAAGCTGGGCATTTTCCCCTTTCACTACAGTTTGGACATCAGAGGTCATTCCATTGTAATATGTCATAAAAAGTGCAAGTGGCAACATTTCTCACACTGGCTAGACAAGACTTGTATCCAACTTATTTGGAGCACTTCTTGAAAGCAACTTATAATTCATTGTTGATGATTAAGGCACCTTAACTGTAAGTTCTGTGACCAACTTGATCTACCTGTTTGTACACGCAGTTGTTGTTTTTGGAGATTCGGTAGCTGCACCTTTATTAGCCTGCAAAAACAAATTTAAATAGTTCCCCAAATCCAGTTAAATAAAGTATGGTGGAAGTGCAAGTAGAAACACCTTGATCATTAATCTAAGTTTTTGTTTTGGTAAGTTTAAACTGTGAAGTGAACTGTTAAATGTACAGAATTAATTTGCTTGACTTTATCTAAATTAACTTAGAACATGTAAGTATCAGTGTATGAATTGCACCAGTATAATTTCATTTTCATGTTTAAAATTGGTGAATTTTGTAATATCTGGTCAATTGTCATTCAGAATTCTGTTTAAACCATATATTAATATGGTAATTCCTATATGATTTTAGTATAACTAGTTTATTTTCATCTGTGCTGCATCAGTTTAAAAAAAATTAAATGACAGATTGGAGTTTAAAACTCTTTAAAGACAGATATTTTCTTGAAGTCTTGGTTCAGAGCACTAATTTTACTTTCCAAAAGGACCAGTTTAAAAGTCTGTCGTAGAGCTTGCCGAAAGGAAAAAAAAAAGAATTTCCCTAGTACATCTCGAGCAGGTTGTTTACTGCAAAGTTATGTTCTTTCAGTGAACAAACATGGTTTTGTGGTTTAATCTCAGGGTGTAACTATATTTTGATATTTGTTACAAAATATGTTTGACGCTGGTAATAACAGTAGCATTGAAATATCAGTATGACTACAGCCTGCATGTCGGCACTTGTCCAGTGACTTTCAAAGGGATGTTTTATTGATTCTGTAATTGCATACAGTAGAATGGACATATTGTTACTGCCCAAGGACAAGGAAAGCCCATGTATTGAATACATCTGCTAGATCCACATATACAATCAAAACATTTGACATTTCTGGGTAGAAAAAGCTGCACTTTGAACTGTTAACTATCCCATTAGCCTTTCATTTTTTCCAAAACACCATCTTGTTCAGAGAAATCAGACTCGGTAAAACGTAAATGCTAACTTTTCTATAAAATATTCACTGCAGCTGGTGCCTACTTGCTGTTAGTTTTGTAGTATCCTTCAGCCTACCCAGTGCGTTCTGAAGAGAGCACTCATTGTCAAGGGACTCTTGTCGTCTCTGTTGGGAAGTATAAAGGGATAAATAATAAATGTACAATTGTGTCCTATTTACTGTGTTTCTGATAATACATAAATCCATCTGTTCCCCCGAGTGCATATGTATGTCTCTGGGACTGTTGCTGCACCATTCCTCAACACAGTAGGAACAGGCATTCGAGTGAAAACTAAAAAGGCATTCTCAAGGGCGTTAGATTGGGAGGTACCTCACTTGTTGTCACAAGAACCAAGATTATATTCGCAGACTGTATCAAGGCATCTAGCAGTCTTCATTCAGAAGTGAAGGTGTCAGGTAATTGAAAGGAAAGGTGAGACATCACATGTTATCCTCTGGTATCCAAGGCTGCTAAAGAGGGTTCGACATAAACAGTAATGAAGAGGAGTACTATAATGAGGCGAGACAGACACCCTGTAAAAAGGTAAGATTTATGCGGTCGATCATGAGCTTCACGCAGACCTCATTTGTCTTATTTACACAACATTACAATTGGTTCACCTTTCTCCCTCAGTTGTTTCACTTGAGTAGTCCAGTCCCATCAATGGCAGATGTGTTCTCTATTTCACAAACTTTAACCCTTGGGGCTGTGTCAGATAGCTTTATTTTGAAGCTGAATATCCATGCTTACAAAATATCACCTAAATGTAAAAAACCCAATTAATGGTTACTGGGGGAGGGGGGAAACACTCCATCCCTCAACTTCAAAACATTTTGAGAAATGTAAACCACTTCCTTTTATGCTAACTAGCACGTAAGAGCTACTAATTAAGCATAAAATTTATCTTTAAGTTTTGTAGTATAAGCACTTTCCTGTTTCAGTACACAAGGAGAGATGTTTCATTTTTTGATCATATCGTGGGAGACAAATGTGCTTAAAAATACTGAATTTAAACAAAAATACCACTTTCACACTCAGAACTCCTTCCAAATGATTGTGTGGTATTACTAGTTATGTTCAGAACAGGCTTCAAACTAGGCATCCATGAAAGATGTGGGTGATACCAACAGCAGAATTGGAACCTCCCAAATTAGGTACTGTTCACTCAATTACTGAGAGCACGTTGAGAGTCTGACGAAGGGTCTCGACCCAAAACGTCACCCATTCCTTCTCTCCAGAGATGCTGCCTGTCCCGCTGAGTTACTCCAGCATTACGATAGGCCAGGAACAGCATCGGCAATCGCACCCAACCATGAACTGTGTTAAAAATTAAACAGACAAATCAATTAAATATCCTCAGTACTGGCAGATCTCTACCTGTGAGTACTAGAATCCAAGGTTGCTACATTTGCAATCATTACAACC
Organism: Rhinoraja longicauda; assembly: GCF_053455715.1. Classification (NCBI taxonomy): domain Eukaryota; kingdom Metazoa; phylum Chordata; class Chondrichthyes; order Rajiformes; family Arhynchobatidae; genus Rhinoraja; species Rhinoraja longicauda. The sequence goes on from NC_135969.1 coordinate 35,438,186, forward strand.
AGAAACGCTGAGTGGATATTCTATCCTGGCATCCTCTTGAGATCTTCACTTTCACAGAAAACAGTCTTCAGCAAGTTTGATTTTGATGTTGAAGGCCTATTCTCGGAGCATTCCATGCCTTTAGCCAAGCTGTTCCAAGATTGGCTTCAACCCAACTATGTGAAAAATTGCCCTGATACTTTGGTCTACAAAAAGCAGGAAAACTTGCATTCAGCTAATTACTGCTCTCAATCATGCATAGTGATGGAAGATGTTGTCTTTGGTGCTACCAAGCAACGATTGTCCACTGTTAATCTGCTCTCAAAAATTAATTTTGGATTCCACAAGGACTGCTTGCCTCCAAATCTTAATATGGCATTGGTCCCAATATGGGAAAATATAACTGAATACCAGAGAGAGCATGAGACCTCGTGTGGCATTAATAAGTCCCGACAACATTGAATCAAGTATGAAACTCTCCATTGATTGTTCAGTTTTATTGAAAGGTCAATTACTTAAAATATCTGATTCATCAGTTGTGATGGAAACTCATGGACCAGAGATGTGAACTTGTTTTCTCTCCCTATAGATGTTGCCTGAATTGCCCATGGACGGCAAATCTCACCAATGTTTTAAAATTAGCATTTTCCTTCTCTTCATTTTTGCTAGATTACATCACTGCACCATACGTAGGTGTACACTGGGAATGGTCACCTATCTCATTGAGCATAGTCCAGTATTCAGTCTGATCTGCTTCATAACAATATCTACCCTTCATTATTATAGGGGTTAGAAATTGGTTCACGCAACTGTGAAAGAAGTGCATTGTGTTTCTGGAAATCAGTTTAATCTTGTGTAAAGCAATTCTTGTGTAAAGCAATCCTGTGTACATTTTTTGGTTGCCTTATCATGCACTTCGCATTTATGGTAGGATTTTCATTCTCCCCAGTTCCTTTATCCAGTACGAGACTTCTTCAAAAGGTTATCAACAGCAATACAATGCACATATTTAAACTGTTGTAAGATTTTTACCTCAAGGCTGTGGAAAAGAACGATATTTATTCACACATCAACCAGATTTACCTGTCGTGATTCCACTGAATCTGTGCTGTGTAAATGGGCCAAGTTGCAAATTGCATTCTTTGACCGCACAGATCTATGACCATCCCACCATGATCTCAGGTATGGTCATGCCTGTGTCTTAACTGCTTTATCCATGCGGGTCAGAGTCAAAGTCCGTCTCAGCATCCTCGACTCAGAATTATTCCAGGCTGTCACTACCGAACAGGTACAACTTCCTCCCAACTACCATCGGGCCATTGAACACGACGAGCTCCAACTAAACTCCGAATCATGTACAAAGGAGTTTTTCACTATATTGGGATTTTTATTTATTGAACTTTTTTGTTTGTTTGTTTATCATATTATCTCTTGAATACTGTGTTACAAATCTGTGCTGCTTGCTGCAAGTCAGAACATCATTGTTCCATTTCAGTACGTATGGCAATAGAACACTCTTGACTCTTCAACCTAGTTTGCTGTTCCCTGCTTCATGAGGGAGGTCACCCAAACTCCATACTCAAACAGTGAAAGGAGACTTCGTCCATTGTTTTTCTTCGCCACACGGCAGAAGGCTGAGCAGAAATGGGGATTCTCCTGCATTAAAAACATCCTCAAAAGTTATATCATTCATATATTGATATCTTTACAGGGACCTACTGGCACCGTCCTACCAGCAGCACCCAGCTCTGACTCTGGTGGGTCTTTGTGACCCTCCTCTATATGCTGGTTACTATTGTTGCAATGCTGTGAATGTAATGACCTTACTGCTTGAGCCAGGCATAGGAGAAATATCAGTGATATCACTGTCCCTGATGCAAAGCAGTGAACCATACTGAGTGTACATGTGTATTAATTACTTGTGAGAGCAGGGTTAAGCTCAGCTCTGCTGATCTTATGATAAAAATAGCTTCCCAGTAACTCATGGGCAATTTGAACAAGGCATCATACAGCTACCAGTATCAATGAATCTTCACCCCAATATCTTAAGTCGAAAGGTGGTAAAAATCAACAGGAACTGCTACATTGCGAAAAGAAATGCACATTGTCTTACAAACTTCAATTCGTTTTTTGAGGAGGTGACAGAGATCGTTGATGAGGGTAGGGCAGCGGATGTTGACTACGTGGGTTTTAGTAAGCCACTTGACAAGGTCCATCATGGTCGGCTGATTCAGGAGATTAAGGCATGACATCCATGATGACTTATAATTTGGATTCAGAACTGGCTTACCCATAGAAGACAGAGGGTTGAGGTGAAAGGGTGTCATTCTGGCTGAACCAGCGGTGTTCCACAGGGATCAATGCTGGGACTTCTGTTGTTGATATATGTTAATGACTTGGATGAAGATGAGTCTAAAGAAGGATCTTGAGCCGGAATGTAACCCTTCCTTCTCTCCAGAGATGCTGCCCGTCCAGCTGAGTTACTCCAGTATTTTGTGTCTATCTTGGATTAAGATGCAGGTGGGCTACTGGGCTTGAAGACAACACACACATGTGTGGAGCTCTGGCTCGTGAGTAAGGCTGTCAAAAGATACAACAGGATGTAAATTAGTTACAGGTATGGGTGGAGAGATAGCAGGTGGAGTTTAATCCAGTCAAGGATGAGGTGTTATACTTTGGGAGATAAAATACAATAAGAAAGTATACAGTTAATGAAAGGAACCTTAACAACATTGAAATACTGAGAGATCTTGTGGTACAAGTCCATAACTCCCTGAAAGTAGCAGCTCAATATATATTCACAAAATGCTGGAGTAACTCAGCAGGTCAGGCAGCATCTCAGGAGAGATGGAATGGGTGACGTTTCGGGTCGAGCCCTCTCTTCAAACTGATGTCAGGGGGGCGGGACAAAGGAAGGATATAGGTGGAGACAGGAAGATAGAGGGAGATCTGGGAAGGAGGAGAGGAAGAGAGGGACAGAGGAACTATCTAAAGTTGGAGAAGTCGATGTTCATACCACTGGGCTGCAAGCTGCCCAGGCGAAATATGAGGTGCTGTTCCTCCAATTTCAATATATATATATATATATATATAGCAGTAAAGAAGATGTATGGTAGGGTTGCCTGTGTCATTCAGGGCTAGAGCACAGGCTTGGTCTGGGTGGATCACCTATCCCAGAACAGACATCATTTAATTGGCAATGACCTTGGACATGATCCTGTAATCCACAGTCAAAGATGATATGGGTTTACAATTTCTGAGATCTGTCTTCTTTCCCTTCTGCTGGTAGATGAGGGCGATGATGCCCTCTTCCCAATGTCCATCAGGATATTGAACACCACAGACTCTAACTAAACTCTAAACTATGAACTGCCTTGGTTGCACTGGGGACTTCGGGCTTTGTTTTGTTTTTTGCACTCTACAGTAAACCATGGTTTTTACGGACCTTTTTATAACGGATTTCGGTTGTAGCGGACTGACCTACCGACCTTCCCTGCCAGGCCGAGAGTCTGAAGAATGGTCTGGACCCGAAACGTCACCAATCCATGTTCTCCCGAGATGATGCCTGACCCGTTGAGTTACTCCAGCACTTTGTGTCCTTTTGTGTATTAACCAGCATCTGCAGTTGTTTATTTCTACTATTTATACAAAGATAATCCGTTATTCAGTTAGCAATTGGCAATAAAGGATGCCAATAGACAATAGACAATAGGTGCAAGAGGAGGCCATCCGGCCCTTCAAGCCAGCACCGCCATTCAATGTGATCATGGCTGATCATTCTCAATCAGTATGCCGTTCCTGCCTTCTCCCCATACCCCCTGACTCCGCTATCCTTAAGAGCTCTATCTAGCTCTCTCTTGAATGCATTCAGAGAATTGGCCTCCACTGCCTTCTGAGGCAGAGAATTCCACAGATTCACAACTCTCTGACTGAATTTTTTTTTTCCTCATCTCAGTTCTAAATGGCCTACCCCTTATTCTTAAACTGTGGCCCCTTGTTCTGGACTCCCCCAACATTGGGAACATGTTTCCTGCCTCTAACGTGTCCAACCCCTTCCCCGGCTCCCCCTCAATGGTCTGTTACAACAAGGGTTTATTATATTGGATTTTTAAAATTTATTTAACTTTTTTTAATGTTTGTTACTATAGAGTACTATGTTTACAAACCTGTTATGCTGCTGCAAGTAAGAATTTCAATGTTCTGTTGTGGTACACATGACAATAAAACACTTGACTCTTGAAATTTACGTACAACTTTCATTATGAGTGCAGGCTATGTTTGAATCCTTATCCTAATGCGCCACTCTAATGTCCAACTTAGCCCCCCATCTCATATTCATATTTCTGAAATTGATACAGGTGTTTGTATTGCTTTGGTTGTCAGATGCCAGTTTGGGACCACATTTCTGTTGCCACCTGAACCAGTATTGCAGACCTTGGATCAGAATATATGGAAATAGATATCAGAGTTGCATCTTAGGTTCACACATTAAAACACTCTGGACAACTAAAATATTCTGAAGAGCTTAAAACAGAGAGCCACTTACATCAGCGTATATATATTTTTTCACGATCATGAGAGGTATTTAGAGAGGCATTATACGGACATTTCTACCCAGTGACATTTCACCATTCGTTCCAAAATAATTTCCAATGTTTTTGTTACCTGAACCATGCTAATTTGGATGGAAATGATGCGTTGAAGATATTTTTACGCGTCTGAAGTGCGAAAATAGTTGTTGATTCATTTGTGTATCCGTCAGACCACAAAAAAAAGTCATGTGTAAGAATAGATAATGATCAGGAGGTTAGCACCTTAAAGTGAGAACAATTATCAGTTGAGATGGCATTGTGATTTTTAGTAGCATTATTGCAGAGAAACCAGACTCAAAGACGGCTCCTTTTCCTGTCGGGAGGACAGAGACAAAGCTAAGACTTTTAAAAACAATTTAACCAACATCATGACGGCTGCAGAAAGACAAGAAGGGTTTGATTAAAAAGAACAAAACGCTTAATTTGTGGAAAAGTAAATTAGTATTACAATACTGGATTCTATAATTTGAAATACAAAGTATTTCAGGAGAGGAACGATGTGAGTGAGGGCGCTAATGATTTTATTTTTCATGCATTAGTTTGACCATTCACAGACATCCTGAAGTTTAATTGTGAAAAGTAGTTTGTTGATTTATTTTCTGAAACTAGCTTTATGTATAAACTATTTAGGACTTACATCTATATTGCAAATTTTATATCCTGTCAGATCATCCCAGACTGCTTTGCAGCCAAGAGGTACTCTTACTTTGAAATCTAGTCACATCTAAACCTAATGTGGGACATGCGGCAGCCAAATGCCCACAGCTACCTCACAAATAGGAATATCACAATGATCCGAAAATCTGTTTTAAAGAAACCGATGAATTGAAAGACACGGCATTGAAACAGGTAGTATAAGAAAATAACTGCAGATGCTGGTACAAATCGAAGGTATTTATTCACAAAATGCTGGAGTAACTCAGCAGGTCAGGCAGCATCTCAGGAGAGAAGGAATGGGTGACGTTTCGGGTCGAGACCCTTCTTCAGACTGATGTCAGGGGGGCGGGACAAAGGAAGGATATAGGTGGAGACAGGAAGATAGAGGGAGATATGGGAAGGAGAGGGGAAGAGAGTTTAAATGCTAATTTAAAACATGATTATCTAAAGTTGGAGAAGTCAATGTTCATACCACTGGGCTGCAAGCTGCCCAGGCAAAATATGAGGTGCTGTTCCTCCAATTTCCGGTGGGCCTCACTATGGCACTGGAGGAGGACCATGACAGAAAGGTCAGACTGGGAATGGGAGGGGGAGTTGAAGTGCTCGGCCACCGGGAGATCAATTTGGCCAACGTGGACCGAGCGCAGGTGTTGAGCGAAGCGATCACCGAGCCTGCGCTTGGTTTCGCCGATGTAAATAAGTTGACATCTAGAGCAGCGGATGTAATAGATGAGGTTGGAGGAGGTGCAGGTGAACCTCTGTCTCACCTGGAAAGACTGTTTGGGTTGAACACAGGCTCTTTGGCCCACTGTGTACACATTGACCATTGATCACCCATTTACACTAATTCTAGGTTACCTCAGTTTTCCCATCCATTGCCTCCCTGCACACTGCAGGCAATTTATAGAGAGCAATTAACCTACAGGCCTGCATGTCTTTGGGATATGGGAGGAAACCTGAGCACCCGGTCACAGGGAGAACGCGCAACCTCCGTACAGACAATACCCGAGGTCAGGATTGAACCGACGCATCTGGCACTGTGCTCTGTCAGCTGCACCACTGTGCTGATGATATGCAGTAGATATGAGGCTGCCATAAAGGTGTATCAGCCCCGATCCTCACCTCGAGCTTGGGTCAATCAGGAATTGCCCCTGGACTCAGTGGTGAATCGAGGGTGCATCAACACCTGACCACTCAGCACCAGATGAGAGGATGTAGATAAATTAAATGACAGTCTTTTTTTTGGAAAGAATTGATGATGAAGCTTAATTCCCCTTATTTTATTTACCGAGAATGTCACTTGATTTTCTTTTTTATTTCTTTCCGGCAAACATAAAGGTTATCAAGTGGTTTTCATTAAAAGATACTATCCAGCTGCAAATAGAAATGCTAATTTAAAACATGATTATCAAGCAGAGCAGTGCATCAGCATACTAACAGAATAATAGTATGTTTCCACACAGAAAGTGTTAGCCAGCTAGCAAGGACATGTGGGGTTTCATCAGGAGCACCTCCGATGGGAGGAAATATCAGAGGTGAATTAAATTGAACCAGTCTTCTACAAATTAAGTAATAGAATTACGTTGACCAAAGAGAAAACAATCAGAGACACGGGATACTACAGATGATGGAATCCTGAGCAAAAAAACAGAGTGCTGGAGGAACTCAGCAGGTCAGGCAGCATCTGTGGAGGGAATGGACATGACGTTTCAGGTCAGGACCTTTCTTTACAACACACAAGCAGTTTGTCTTCTGGGATAGACACAAAATGGTGGAGTAACTCAGCGGGCCAGGCAGCATCTCAGAGAAGGAATGGGTGACGTTTCGGGTCGAGACCCTTCTTCAGACTGATTGTCTTCTGGGATTCCTTGTTGAGGAATGGGTGAAGAAGGAAGAAAATGCAGACGGAAAGAGGTGTTTTAAAATAGACACTTTATGAAAAACAGGTTTTACAAAAATGTATGAACTTGATTGATCAGTTGAGGAAAATCCTGCCTCCCAATCCAGTCACCATCCAATGCCACCACGAGTGGTTATTTGTGTAACTGTAGCAGAACGCTCAATATAATTGTGCTGCAAAATTTAGTGGACATTAAAATATTAGTCTGGTTCAAGCACAGCATGAAATATTTGATTGTGTTCCACATTAATTATGGGTTTTTTCCAGCAGTTTTCAACTTTTCCAAAATGTGTTAATAATTTTAGGGTACTGTTTCAGGCGTATTATATATAGCTTAGTGCCTCTTACAAGTAGACATTCTTTTGGTAATTGGAATATAGAACAGCACAGCAGAAGAACAGGCCCACAATGTCCGTGTTGAACACGAAGCTAGGTTAAACTAATCCCCTCTGTCTGCACGTGATCCATGTCCCTCCATTCTCTGCATAGGCATATGCCTTTCTAAAAGCCTCTTAAACGCCACGATTGTATCTGCCTCCACCACCACCCCTGGCTGCCACCTTTCTCTGTGTAAGACAAAAACCTGCCTTGCATAGTTCCTTTACACATTGTCCTTCTCACCTTAAAATTATGCCCTCTAGTCTTTGACTTCCATCCTAGGAGAAGAAAAGGTTCTGACTGTCCACCCTATTTATGCCATGGGTTGTCTACAGGTAGTATGTCCGTAGGCATCTCATCATGGTAGGGGAAACATCTAACTTAACGCATTAACTGGCATACATTTGCAAATGTTTCTCCAATGGCTATTTTATATGAATCAGAAGGGAATGCTTCTGCCTGATTTCAAACACTCCATCACTAACACGGAGATATTAAAGGCAATTGTAGAGTCGACTTAAATTAGCTACCTCAGCAGAGATTGTGAATTAAATCTGGAACCTCCTGACTTCATACTGGATCATACAGTTCATTTATCTGCTCAGTCATTAGGGGACATTGATATCTATATTATGTAATTGCCATAAAAATTTCGTGGGCAGTTATTAGATGAAAGTACTTAGCAGAATGTAAGTAAGTGTCATTTCATTTTCTCCACTGGTATTTATTATGCATTCATTCCCAAACAATGCTCCGACTCCACCAACGAATTGGTATGGATATCCATTTTAAAGAAAGTGTTAACAATCGGAATTTCTATTATTTTATTTGTGTAGTCTTCTTATTGACCTAGGTAATATCGACATAGGCATTGATGACAAGATTTTTGAACTAGGTTATGGCATCTGGTGAGGTAATACGAATACACAAGAAATTGCAGGTGCTGTAATCTTGAGCAAAAAATTAGCAAAGTGCTGGAATAACTCAGCGAGTCGGGCAGAATCTGTGGAGGAATGGACAGATATTGCTTTTGCTCTCCAGTCTGTATAAGGGTCCCAAATTCATCAGTCTGAAGAAGGGTCTCGACCCAAAACGTCACCCATTCCTTCCCTCCAGAGATGCTGTCTGACCCGCTGAGTTACTCCAGCATTTTGTGTCTACTCCCGAATTGAAACATTGTTTGTTCAATCCCCCCACAGATGCTGCCTGACCAATTGAGTTTTTATTCATAAAATGCTGGAGTAACTCAGCAGGTCAGGCAGCATCTCAGGAGAGAAGGAATGGGCGACGTTTCGGGTCGAGACCCTTTTTCAGACTGATGTCAGGGGGGCGGGACAAAAGAAGGATATAGGTGGAGACAGGAAGATAGAGGGAGACCTGGGAAGGGGGAGGGGAAGAGAGGGACAGAGGAACTATCTAAAGTTGGAGAAGTCAATGTTCATACAACTGGGTTGCAAGCTGCCCAGGCGAAATATGAGGTGCTGTTCCTCCAATTTCCGGTGGGCCTCACTATGGCACTGGAGGAGGCCCATGACAGAAAGGTCAGACTGGGAATAGGAGGGGGAGTTGAAGTGCTCAGCCACCGGGAGATCAGATTGGTTAACGTAGACCGAGCGCAGGTGTTGAGCGAAGCGATTGCCGAGCCTGCGTTTGGTTTCGCCGATGTAAATATGTTGACATCTGGAGCAGCGGATGCAATAGATGAGGTTGGAGGAGGTGCAGGTGAACCTTTGTCTCACCTGGAAAGACTGTTTGGGTCCTTGGATGGAGTTGAGGGGGGAGGTAAAGGGACAGGTGTTGCATCTCGTGCGGTTGCAGGGGAAAGTGCCCGGGGTTGGGGTGGTTTGGGTAGGAAGGGACGAGTGGACCAGGGAGTTACGGAGGGAACGGTCAATGCAGAACGCAGAAAGGGGAGGGGATGGGAAGATGTGGCCAGTGGTGGGGTCCCGTTGTAGGTGACGGAAATGTTGGCGGATGATTTGTTGGATACGCTGGCTGGTGGGGTGGAAGGTGAGAACGAGGGGGATTCTGTGAGTGTTACGAGTGGGGGGAGGGGGAGCAAGTGCGGAGCTAATCTGAATTGATTGAAAGCTCGATTGAAAGTTACAGCTTTGACCCACCAAGTCCATGCTGACTACCTGTTCACACTAGTTCTGTGATCCCATTTTTTGCATCCACTCCCTACAGACTTGGGGAATTTTACAGGGGCCAATTAACCTACAAACCGGCATGTCTTAAACGCACAGAAGGAAACCGGTGCACTTGGAGGAAACCTATGCAGTCACAGAGAAAACATGCAAACTCCACAAAATAGTACCCAAAGTCAGAACTGAACCTGGGTCCCTGGCGCAGTGAGGCAGCGTCTGCATCACTGTGCCACCTCTTTGGCCTTGCACCCTAGAAGCAATTGAAGGGGGCAATCTTTGGTGATATGTTCAATTGTTTGGCCTTCTTTGCTGTCTTCACAACTTGCACTCAATTTGAGTTTCCATTGGTGTAAAACATGTGCACATTTTCCTCATTGGTTTCAGGGCCTCATCGTGGATTCTGTGAGGTCAATGAAGAAATCTTTACCTAGAATGGCATTGGTGATCCATTGAGATCTTCATTGTTTCTTGTGTTAAACAAGGTATATAATGGAAACTTTTCCATCATGGTTTCTTCCATTTGAGCCATGTCTTTAACAAGCCCCCCATTCTTTAGATCAGGCACGTGAAATTCAAAGAGACACAATTGGTGGTGGACAGTGGAGGGCTTCCCTTCTATATCAGGCCAATTGTTACCTGACAGTGTCGGATGCCAGTTGCAACTTTATTTTTCCAAAAGTAAACTTTTCATAAGTTCTTCATACATTTTCTTCGCGTCTGAACATTCAATCATGCACCTGTCTCTACATTAGAACAGCCGTGCCACTCATGTGGGCCTGTGGAGTGATATCCCTTCCCTTGTTTGAGGGTAGTCCCCACCAACCTCAGCCCCTCAATGTTCAGCTGCAAAAGGACCCTCGACTGTGGAGTCATTTGCAACTGTCCACAGAATCTTCAGCATTATATCCATTCTGCAGCACAAATAATTTGTGATGGAGCGTACCAAAGCCAAAATCGTTCCTCAGATGATCTGAGCTCCTATGGGTTTTCTGCTGAGATCTTATTGTCAATAAAGTGAAGAATCAGTCCTGCTGCACTGCTAAGAACCACATTTTCATCTTGTTCCAGAAAAATTGATATCCATCTTTTGAATGGGGGCTGTATTATTGATTTGGAACCAATTTGGTGAAGTTTCTAGGTACTGGACATAATTTGCAGCAATTGTTCCAAGTTCTTGAGGTCTTCGTTCAATATAGCGCTCACTAAATCGGTGGCGGGTACCGACAAAACCCATCCTATGTTTGCAGCTTCTTTAAGTTTGGCAGAGTCTCTTTAAGGGTTACATGATGATTCAGTTATTTTCCATCACCAACAAAAGCCATTGTAAATCTTGGATATAAGGTTCAGATGCAAAGTTGGAAGTTAAATGGAGTGTTAATACAACTTTAATACTGAACCTTAATCAAGTTAACCCCTGTCCTGTTCAGTTTACCATCCTGATTGTAAGGAAATTTATGTACAAGCCCTAGGAAGGATGGTGGAAACGAAACTGAAAATCTAATTTTTTATAAAAAGCAATCAACAAATCTGAAACCATTTATGGAAAGGAAACAAAAATATGGTATTTAGAGGTCTGCTGTGAGTGTTGTAAAATAGGTGGAAGGGGATTAAAGGATTAATTCAAAGATTAGGGCTATTCAAAGGGTAATGTTATTCATCATATCATCATATCATCATCATCATCATCATCATATATATACAGCCGGTAACAGGCCTTTTCGGCCCTCCAAGTCCGTGCCGCCCAGCGATCCCCGTACATTTAACACTATCCTACACCCACTAGGGACAATTTTTACATTTTACCCAGCCAATTAACCTACATACCTGTACGTCTTTGGAGTGTGGGAGGAAACCGAAGATCTCGGAGAAAACCCACGCAGGTCACGGGGAGAACGTACAAACTCCTTACAGTGCAGCACCCGTAGTCAGGATCGAACCTGAGTCTCCGGCGCTGCATTCGCTGTAAAGCAGCAACTCTACCGCTGTGCTACCGTGCTTATTCATGGTTCAATTTACACCTGGGCTAGGTCCATTTATATATTGAATTTAGGTTAGTTCAGTTTAACTGGGGTGCTCTATTTCAGAAAATATATGTCATTACACAGCCTCTATTATGACACAAACAGTATACAATTATATAGGAAGATTAAATGGGAAGACTGATGTTTTGGAATCCTCTGATAATCTGATTATAATATAAAGTAATATAAGTGTGCACATGTAACAGTGTTTGTTTCAGATTCTGGAGCGTGGTGGCAATTTATTATTCAACACAGCCTTGAGAAGATTTACATGCCGCTTATGTTATCTCATTATTCTAAATGCTGATATTGATCTTTTATCCCGCCCCCAGTTCTAAAGGAATATCAAGTTGAAAGTGGACTCAGTCTTTTTGAACATCATGAATGGAAAAATGTTACATATTTCAAGTTAATGTTTTAAAGAAAACTTATGAGGATAAGCTTGATTCTAAAATGCAAGGTGGAATATGCTCTTGGTTTACACATTAGCTTCTGGTTTAGAAGTGAATTCCACTGTTCACTCACCGATTATGATCGTCTAATTGTTAGCACCACTAATTCGGGGAGACTTTAAAGAAGACTGGACCAAGTGGACCCGTTGGGCCCAAACCTCTCCTGCATTGGTGCAGCACCCTCTCCTCCCCCCCCTTCCCCCTCTCCCCCCCTCCTCTCCCCCTCCCCTTCCCCCACTCCCTCCTTCCCCTCCCCTTCCCCTCCCCCCTTTCCCTCCTCCCCCCTGCCCCTCCCTCCTCCCCTCCCTCCACCCCCCTCCGCTCCCTTCACCGCCTCCCCTCCCCCTCCCCCCCACTCCATCCCCCTCAACTCCCCTTATCCTCCCTCCTTCCCTCCTTCCCTAGAAGATAGATTTAAACTTTAAAATGTGAATAACTTAAAAAGTATAACACCGATTTCAATGAAACTTCTTCCATTAGTACCAAAGGGATGACAGTGAGTAAGGTGGGCCTAAAATTGTCGCGCTATCATGTACCGTTTTGGCTGTAGTTCAGGAACAAACAAACAAACAAACGAGAGGTTTAGTATATAGATGATGATCAAAATCATAATATTTGACAACAAATGACACTGAATGGTGGAGGTCAGCGATGGGTCTGACAGCATCTATGGAGAACTTGTTTAGGTGACGTTTCTAGTCAGGACCCTTCTTCAGACTGATTGTGATGGAGGGAGGGGGGTATGGGGAGAAAGCTGGAAGAGAGGAGAGACAGGGCAAAGACTGGTAAGTGATGGATAAGTGCAGGTGAGGGAGGGTTTTGATAGGCAGATGGTTGGACAAAGGCCAGAGATGAAAGGACAAAAGTGGTGAGATCGGGATAGAAGTGATGTGAATTGTGAAACCAGAAGAAGGAATATAGGGGGAAGGGGAAGTAATGGTACATCCAAGTGTGGTATGGGGGAAATTGGGGAGGGGGGGGGGGGGGGAGAAGGTAGTTACCTAAAATTGGAGAATTCTATGTTCATATGGTTAGGTTATAAGCTTTCAATCTTTTGAAAAGTGGCTGCTTAACTTGAAATTTAAAAAAAAACAAGTTACTAGGTACTGTAAAAGTATATATTTGAAATCTATCATTTCCAGGAAGAAACAAGTGTTTGCAGCAGTGAAATACAGCTGGCTGAATCAGGGCTAAAGATAGACATAGAAACTTAGAACACAGAAGCAGATCTGATGATTTTGTTTACAGGCCTGTATTCCTTGAAGTTGCATTTTGAAAATGACCACAAAAAAAATCTATTTATAGTTAATTCATTAAGATCAGGCAAGTGCTAGGTTGAATGCCAAGTCTTTGGTGAGGAGTTGTTGCGTACCCTGGTGGACTACGACAAAGAGAATAACTGGGGAAGCTTGCTCCAGACTCCTGCTTTACTTCTAGAAGATAAAGGCAAGATTCAGCACATCTCTCACTCCTATCTCCAGCAAAAGAAGATAAAGAGTGCTTGAGTAAGTAAGCGGGTCAGGCAGCATCTCTGGAGAAGTCTCCAGCACTTTGTGTCTTTGTTCGTAAACCAGCATCTGCAGTTCCTTATGTTCCCTATTAGCCTTTTGTTAGTGATACAGCGTAGAAACAGGCCTTTCGGCCCACCGAGTCCACACCGACCAGCGATCCCCGCACATTAACACTACTACACACACACTAGGGACAATTTGCATATACACAAAGCCAATTAAACTACGTACCTGTACGTCTTTGGAATGTGGGAGGAAACCGAAGATCTCGGAGAAAACCCACGCGGTCACGGGGAGAACGTACAATCTCCGTACAGACAGCACCCGTAGTCGATATCGAATCCGGGTCTCCGGTGCTGCAAGCGCTGTTTGGCAGTAACTCCACCGCTGCGCCACCGTGCCGCCCCTCAACAAGCTTATTATCAAGCGTATTAGCTTGTTAAATATCACTTCTGAAAAGTGGCTGCTTGGGGAAGGCAGACATCGAAACACATGCCCAAATGAGTCAGTAGTTTCAGGGGAGTAGGGCAGAAAAAGGGGAGAAAGTTGTGGTGGGTTTGAAAGACTGAAAACTAGCTTCTCTGTATTAATAGGCCAATAGTGGTTGCAAAGCTGAAGTGAGCATTTCCTGTAATTTTATCCCCATCCCCAAAAATAACCTCTGATTCACTGCTGCTTATTATGATACCTCACTGATTCATCGGTTACATGGGTTCAGTGGCTGATGAGGGTTACAAACATGTTGGTTTCACAGGAACTGGTTCGTGGATGTATTGGCAAGAAATTATTCTTTATGTGAAGCTGAAAGATTCTCTTTATTTCGCTGTGGTCGAATCATTCTACCAGTAGATTAGTAGGTGATGAGGGTCAATAAATCGTATTTTTGACCTTTAGAATTTTAATTGATGTGCAAAGTTGCTTTTAAAGTACAGAGACAATTTGATTCATTATCAAATCATAAATTATGTTATGGTAAGACATAAGTGAAGCATTTAATCTAAATGTATTGCATGTGGAGTCACAAGAGACTGCCAATAGTGTAAAATGGAGCAGATTAGGGATCTCAGGGCAGAATGTCAACTGAAAATAGACACAAAAAGCTGGAGTAACTCAGTGGGTCTGGCTGCATCTCTGGAGAAAAGGAATAGGTGACGTTTTGGATCGAGACCCTTCTTCAGATTGAAGTATCAACCATCAACAATCAATTTGCCTTCACAGATGCTGCTTGACCCACGAAGTCCTGCCAGCAGTTTACATTTTTTATATTTTGTGTTTAGTGTTTAATTCCTGACTTGCCATTTTTAACTTTTCTTTTATCATTCACCGGCCAAGATCAAGGATTTGCCCCCATGTTTCCAACATTGGTGGTCCCTAAACAGTCAGGAGTATGTGCGCCTGATATTTCTGCCTTACTCCATGTTTCAAGAATTTATCATGCTGTCAATCCTTGCATAGAGTCATACAGCATGGAAACAGGCCCTTCGGCCCAACCTGCCCATGCCGACCAAGATGCCCATCTACACTAGTTCCATCTGCCTGTGTTTGGCCCATATCTTTCCTATCCAAGTACCTGTCCAGATTTCTTTCAAATATGTTTATAATAACTGCCTCAACTACTTCCGCTGGCAGCTTGTTCCATTTACCCACCGTCCTTGCTATGAAAGAAACGGATGACATTTCTGAAATTTTGAAATGGTTTGTGCAGGTTATGTATTAATGTATTACTGTTTCAAAATTTCCTCAAAACATTACAATGCACGGTATTTTATGAGAAACACATTTTACGAGATACATTAAATGCAGGGAAAGTGATCTCTCCTAATAATAGGTTTTGACTGCAGCCAAGAACTGTGAACATAATTCTAAATAACTAAATAAGGTGACAGTAAAGACTACAATAATGACACCTGTATATTCTAAACATTTTGGGAACTGAACTGTTCCCAAACTTTCAAGCACAAAATGGGCAGAGAACAAGATCCTTAGAAACATAGAAACAGAAAATAGGTGCAGGAGTAGGCCATTTTGCCCTTCGATCCAGCACTGCCATTCAATATGATTATGGCTGATCATCCAAAATCAGTACACCGTTCCTGCTTTCTCCCCATATCCCTTGATTCCGATAGCTCTAAGAGCTATATCTAACTCTCTCTTGAATACATGCAGTGAATTGGCCTCCACTGCCTTCTGTGGCAGAGAATTCCACAGATGCACAACTCTCTGGGTGAAATTTTTTTCCTCATCTCAGTCCTAAATGTCCTACCCCTTAAACGGTCTCGACCTGAAACGTCACCCAATCCTTTTGTCAAGAGATGCTGCATTTCCCACTGAGTTACTCCAGCATTTTGTGTCTATCTCCAAATGCTACACCTTTGTTTTAGAGCCAGTCAGATTATCTTCTGGGTTTCCTACTGTGTATCAGTTATAGACAATAGACAATAGGTGCAGGAGTAGCCCATTCGGCCCTTCGTTATCTCATGGGTTTTTTGACACAGTAGTTGTGAAGAATTCATTTTATTTCTTGAGTTAACTGTACCACAAGGCATTAACACTGAGATTTGTTAAAACAATGTAACGTAAAATAACATTTAATATTGTTGGAATATTTGCAGGCAGCTTTGACTTGAATCTTCAATCTCATTTTCAGCCGTCTGTCTTCTGTGCTGTTTTCCTGCATTGGATGCTAAATGTGATTAATTCAGGGAACAAACAGAAGAGTTCCAAACTTTCATGGAACTTGTTGGTTGATATAAATGAAAGATAATTTTTAAATGATTGCCTAGCCATTCTTTGGGAGTGATACACAAGAAGGGTCAAGAATAGGGTGGCCACGGTGGCGCAGCAGTAGAGTTACTGTCTTACAGCGCTTGCAGCGCCGGGAGACCCGGGTTCGATCCCGACTACGGGTGCTGCCTGTACGGAGTTTGTACGTGATTGCGTTGGTTTTCTCTGAGATCTTCGGTTTCCTCCCACACTCCAAGGACGTACAGGTTTGTAGGTTAATTGGCTTGGGAAAAAATGTAAATGTAAAAATGGGCCCTGGTGTGTGTTAACGCGTGGGGATCACTGGTCAGTGAGGAATGGGTGGGTCGAAGGGCCCGTTTCCGCTCTGTATCTCGAAAATAAACTAAACTAAACTAAATCTGGGGAGTGAATGGACAGGTGATGTTTTGGGTCAGATCCTTCTTCAGACTGATTAGAAGGAGGGGAAACGCTGGAAATCAACCCCCTCACTTGTATCCACCTGTCACCTGTCATGCTTTGTCCAGCCCCCGCCTCTGTTTTCCAGCTTGAAAAGACCCACTGAGTTCTTCTGGCACTTTGTGTTTTGCTCAAGATTCCAGCATCCAAGATGTGTCTCCTTCTAAGATGATCTGTGACATTTTGCAACAGCAATGTTATCAAGCTTAGTGAACAACCATTCAGATTACACAGATTAAATGCAGACAGAGACAGTGGGCAGAAAACATTTTTTTCTGAGACTGAGATAGAGATTGGGACATGCACATGGCATTTGAAGTAAGATAAACTTTAAAAATGGATCTTAAAATGTATAGAACATTGAACTGGCAGCATATGGTCGGAGATTAATTCTGGAAGAAATTGTGTTAAGGCATACAAAGTTAGATCTTCAGCTCCAGAGATAAGTTCACCAACATTATTTCCATTGTTTTTGTTTTAATATCAGGATAAATGTGGAATGAACATTAATTCATGCCTCTGCAAAATTGTCAACTGTGAGACATGCAATGGAAAGGCTGTACTGAGAGCAAGTTCTTGGTGACCGTATTTAATTACAGGCATGTATTTTCGAAAGCACAGCTAGATTTCCTCCATTAAACGTTGCTGTTTTTGTTATTACGTGGTTTCAGTGAAATGTAAGAGCTGAACTATTACTGCCCACACAATTCAAGGGTGTGTGGTATTGGTCAACAGGTTGCCTTCAGGCAGATTACCTCTCATTTCATTACATTTTTCTTGGTTTTCCATATAAGATTTAGGGCGGCACGGTGGTGCAGCGGTAGATTTCTAGCCTTTCAGCGCTTACAGGGACAGAGACCCGGGTTCGATCCTGACTACAGGTGCTGTTTGTATGGAGTTTGTATGTTCTCCCCGTGACCTGCGTGGGTTTCTTCTGAGAACTTCTGTTTCCTTTCATACTCCAGGTTTCTAGGTTAATTGGCTTGGTATAAATGTACAAAATGTCCCTAGTGTAGAATAGTGCTAATGTGTCGGATCACTGGTCGGTGCGGACCCAGTAGGCCGACGGGCCTGTTTCCGTGCTGTTTCTCTAAACTAAATTAAACTAAATTTTGTAGGAATCAACTAGGCATCTCTGCAGAAGATGATAAGTATTCTTTGAACAAATCATTTAGGATTGACTTTTTCACCATTACCATTGTCATCAATGGAATATCTTAGTATGGGCGCATGGAACGCTACCCAAGAAGTTACCATGGTTACAAGGATTTAGCTTGCCAATTTCAAATTTGTTTTTCTCTGTCACTCTTTCTCCTTGACCCGATGTCATTGCATTACAAATAAATTCCAATGCTGAAATGAGTTATTCATTCAGACTGATCAATGCCTTCATCCACCCAACTTCATCCATTCGGTATGTCCTTCCTTCCCTTTCTTTGTTTCTTACGTCTGTATCTAACATGCTGTCAACTGAGCCTGTAGTTTGAAGTTAAGAAGTCCAATGTATTGTACTTCAACGCACCTTGACAGAGCCTTTAGATGTTCTCTTCTGTTGTCTGCAAGTGCTCTTAATCAAACTCTGGGATCAAATTGAAATAGAAGATTTTGAAGGAAAGAGACTGAAAAAGAGAAATCATTTGGAGTATGAGAGTATGACAATATTTCTTGAAGGTTGCTCAAACAAAAGGCCTGAAAACCAATGATTGGAGATGGATTGCATAAATCGTAGACATCAATTTATATTGTGTGAATTTTCAGTTTGGATTTATGTGTACCAGTTTTTCAATGAAGAGTGTGAAAATTCAGTTTTCCACATCATAACACGATTTGGTAATATAAAGCATAGTTTATTACATACTCCATCAGGAAATCATCGTCAATGAATATCATCGCCACCATATGAGCTGTGATTTGCTAATCTAGTTGTAGGGCATCAATTGAAAGGAGGACTTCTGGCAGGAACATCAATGAATTATTAAAAACTCTGATTATTTTTACATATTGAAGGGCTGGAGGATTGTGAACTATGAGTAAAAAAACATACTGTTTAAAATCTCCGGGCCTTGATAGATCCCTATAGAAAAATTTAAAAGATGAAATCTTTGAATTATCATCTTCATGAGGATTCTAGCAGCAAGTAACAAGGTTCCTAAGGTTTACGCATTAAACCTCCTCAGCAGTGTACAGCAAGTCTACATGCCTGTGAAGATGGTGTCTCAACCAACTGCTGTAATTATGTGACATCAAAATGTGACAACATGAAGTGTAATGAACAGAACTGTATTATTATCGAACATTTAAAAGGTGACATTTGGAGCCCAGGACTTATGCCTATCCAGGAATTGTTGGAATTTTTTTAATAATAATAATTTTTCAATAATTCGGTCAGTTTTGGTCTTCATCTTAAGTTCCTGGCAGCTTTAATTTTAGAACAATATTTCTTGCTGGAAGTTGGTGCTTTGGTTTCCATTTAAAGAGTAGCTTTCATCAGCTTTACAGTGTGGTAAAGGAGAACACAGTGTGCATAATTTTAGTTTAAAATAAAAACACTCTGTACACACCAAGGTATTTTTAATTCATTCAAACGAGCTGCGAGGATAATCTCCAAATTTCTCCAGCCATTTGGAGCTTTGGCAAATGCACCTCAGCACCTTTCACTGGCTCGACTACCCTGGCAGTGACAGAGGCTTCAGAAGTTCCTGTTGGTGCCCACAGATCCTCTTAGTTAAACTCAACTGAAAGAAAGCAGAGAGTGGAAAACACAGTTTCGATTTACACTCTCAGGTCCCAATTTTCACGTTTGGCAATTAAAAAAATTAAAAATCATTTTAATAACTGGAAAGTTTTTTTTGCCCACATCTCTCCATACTCATGCCCTGCACAGATCCCTTCATCCTTCACAAAGGGTGGTGGGTGTATGGAACAAGCTGCCAGAGGAGGTAGTTGAGGCAGGGAGTATTCCAACGTTTTTAATAAAAAGTCAGACAGATACATGGATGGTACAGGTTTGGAGGGATGTGGGCCAAACATGGGCAGGTGGGACTGGTGTAGCTGGGACATGTTGATCGGTGTGGGCAAGTTGGGCCAAAGAGCCTGTTTCCATGCTGTATCACTCTCTGACTCTGATGAGATACTGACTTGCCAAATAAATCTTTTAGCATCATCAGTTTACATTTCATTATTTTCAGACCTTTTCATCATTGAGTTGGGTTTTTTAATTCAACACCCTTTCTGAATGTTTACCACTGTTCTTACAGTCTCATTTCTGCTTCATGGAAACAAATGATGCAAGCACTGTGAAAGTTGCAACTCTAAAGATTTCAGACTTACATTTTTTTTAACTGGTTTCAGCTGGCTGTGCAACGGCTTGAATCACAGCTTAGGCTGGGGCACACAACATCGTCAAAGCCAAGGCTCATTGGTAACCAATCCTTCATGGCAATGCTTTCTTCATGTCCTCTTTGAAATACCTTGGCTGGAAATTCAGCATGAAAACCGTGTTGCCTATTCAGAAAGATCTCTTTACAACTCTGAACCATTTTTTAAAAGGTTGTTTATTACCCTTGTGCAATGCCATGTGTTTCCGACATGGCAGAAATGATTGAAAAGCACTAGTTGAATTTCTTGCAGCTGCCAGCACTTGGCCAAGCAGCAGGAACTTGATCAACAAGCCCTCAAGGTAAATATGCACAATGCTACCACTGAACACAGGTCACTGTCTACTGACACCTATATTTATCATAAATCTGCTCACTCATTACACAAGCTGTTTCTACCTCCGTCTTCTGTCCTTCTCCCTTTTTGCTTCTCTAACTTTACTTCCTTTGCCTGGTGCTCTCTCTGCCTCTCTCCATCCCCCCTCCACATCATCTCTGCTGCTCTTTATGTGCCTCCCAAAGTCTGTTATTCTCCTCGTCTCCCCTTCTCCACGTCTTGCCCACACCACACAATCTTTGCTCTGCCTCTTTCTTGAACACAGCTAACTACGAGGAGGACTAACTCTCAGGACCTGCTTCCTGCGCACGTCTGTAACGAAGGTGGCAATGCCAGTCAAAGGGTATGCAACAACTGTGATTGGGCTGAAGACTCATTGAACAGCATTGAGCTGTGAGGATATTGCAGTGTCAGTAAAAGCCGGATTTTCTGAAGTGAACAGCCACTTTTGTTCTTTAGATCAATGTGGTTGAAACTGTCACTAATGTTCAGCTTAGTTTATTGTCACGTGTACTAAAATACAGTGAAAAACTTTTGTTGCATGCTAACCAGCCAGGGGAAAGGCAATACATGATTACAATCGAGCCATTCACAGTGTACAGATACATGATAAGGGAATAACATTTAGTGCAAGGTAAAGCCAGTAAAGTCCGATCAAAGATAGTCTGATAGTCCCTGATGAGGTAGATAGTGGTTCAGGACTGCTCTCTGGTTGTGATAGGATGGTTCAGTTGCATGGACTAGTTTGATGCTAGAACATAGATGAATACAAATCACACCCACAAATGAGAAGTAGATGCCAGTGACTGCCCTTAAAATACCCAAACACTTTTGCAAAACGTAATTTAATTTAATTTTCAAGAGCACTGTCCATTTTTGTTTGCATTGTACAAATGAGTTGTCAATCCCACCTTTCCTCCATTGCCATATTGTTTTACTTGTCTTGCTTTTTCTCCTTGTGAACTTTGCGAACCATTCTTGGTTTCTATTTGTGGT
Source organism: Rhinoraja longicauda (assembly GCF_053455715.1). Taxonomy (NCBI): domain Eukaryota; kingdom Metazoa; phylum Chordata; class Chondrichthyes; order Rajiformes; family Arhynchobatidae; genus Rhinoraja; species Rhinoraja longicauda. The sequence goes on from NC_135969.1 coordinate 35,459,734, forward strand.
AGCATCCACCCATACCCTTTAACTTTTAACTTTAACATTTTCCTACTATTGGGATTTGCACCTTCAGGAACCAGTGACCCATTGATGCATAATTCCCACCTTAAACCTCTATGCATTTGCACCATCCTTTCTTCCTTTGCTCCACCTGCAAATCACATTTATTTGTCACTCTTTTTAAAAATTATCTATGACTTCACTTCATTTTTTACAAATTAACTCGCAACACACAATACTTCTGTGGAGTATCTTGATGCGATGATAGATGTTAAATGCTCCCAATAGATGCCGTTTATTGAGATAACCTGAAAACATTTCCGCTCCATTTAGCTGAGTTCAGATGCATAACACCTTTTGATGCTGTTTGACCCACTAGTTTCTTCCAGCTGATGTTTTGTTGCTCCAGATTCCTGTATCTGCAGTCTCTTGTGTCTCCGTTTATTACATTTTGGTTACTTCTGCAAACTGAATGTCAATATCATGTTCTGCTTTGTTGCCGATCTGATATTTTGGTATGAGTAATTTTGGGGCTCTTCTGCAGAGCTGCCAGGTTTCAGAATGTGGTATTATTTTGGCATGTATAACAGACTACAAGAGCATTTGTATGAAGGAACTCCAAAAATGCTGGAGTAACTCAGCCGGACAGGCAGCATCTTTGGAGAGAAGGAATGGGTGACGTTTCGGGTCCCTTCTTCAGCCGACAATAACATTATAGACAATAGACAATAGGTGCAGGAGGAGGTCATTCGGCTCTTTGAGCCAGCACCGCCATTCAATGTGATCATGGCTGATCATTCTCAATCAGTACCCCGTTCCTGCCTTCTCCCCATACCCCCTGACTCCGCTATCCTTAAGAGCTCTATCTAGCTCTCTCTTGAATGCATTCAAAGAATTGGCCTCCACTGCCTTCTGAGGCAGAAAATTCCACTTATGTACTACTGAACTTAAGGAAAATAAGTATGTTTGGATTAGAGATAAGAAAAGTACATTATTATTGTCTTAATGAGGATCTGAGGAGGCTTTTACTATATCCAACTTTTCGATGCAGGGTCACACATTTTGTTTCGTTGGAATCCTTTCGTTACAAAAAGGGTAACTCATTGGACTGCTGAAATTTTGGATAAGTCAGGTCGTCATAATGCTTATAATGATGTTAGTTAAACTTCTACTTTGCACAACTACTTTTCAAGGACAAATGTAGTGAATGTAGCAGGATCCAATCTAAGGTCCCCCAGCAATTGGTGTGTAGCAGATCCCCTTGCAGTGCCAGCTGTTCTCACAGATATAAATTGCTGCAGTGAAATTTTCTTAATATAATTCAGGAAGCTCAAGAGAATACTGCAAAACAACTGTGCCAACAAGGAAAATGTTGAATTTTTCATCAAGAGCCCAGCCTTGTAAGTTAGTAGCCTTTCTGTTCATTCATGGACAGATGTTCAGTGCTGTTCCACTCCACAGTCACGTTGAACTTTGTGGCCGTAAGTACCATTGGCTACAAGGACATTTACAATCAGATTGCACTGGAGAATTGCCTGCTTCAAACTGAACGCTGAGCGTGTGCTGAGCTTCCTGGAATCATCTCATTCAGTAACGAGACATGGTAAAAGGTGCTGAAAGAAAAATAACATTGCATCAATCATCATGAGCAGACATTGATACAGTGCATTTCGCAAGTGAGAGAAGAGTTTTTTTAAAATCTTTGCATAATTTAACTGTAGTTCAAAACTTTGAAAATCAGTCAGTATCAAATGATGCAAAATAGCCTTGTTTTATATTCTCCAAAGAACAAATTTACAGTTCGTCAATAATATTGTTTTCAGACTTACATCCTCAATGCATTTCTGCAGATCTACATTTATTTCTTTTGAAACAAAATTTTTAGTGCATAAAATCACAGCCTTTATAGCAATGAAATTTGTGAACCAATCAATTTTCCAGCATAACGCATGCAACTTGAAACTAAAATATTGTCAATACTCTAAAATCTGAATTATTAGTACAATAAAACTCTGTTGTCATTAACACAGACATCTGCAGAGTGCAATTTGAAAGCTGTTTTAGAATTAATGTTCTGTGATCCCACCCCACTCAGATAATGCTGGTCTTCAAAAAAATCCAGCATATTACATGATGTAAATTTGGGCTTATGATTCAATATATATTTTTTAATTAAAATGCCTATTTCAGCATCGGGATAATTTAATATTTTTATTTTATTTTCATTTTCCTCAACCCACCCATTAATAAGTAACAGCATAAGTAAACCTACATATTTAACTTCACTTCACTTTTTCTTTAGTCTAAAATAATACAAATGCAACAAATGTAAATTAAATTCTTGGTCTATACACTTTGCATTGTAGAATCCAATTGCAGTATTCAAGATGTACAGTATTCATTTTAAGTGGCTGTCTTCTGGTTTTGGTGGTGAGGAGGTTGTTAACAGAGACCACAGATTTAGTGTGTTTTGCATTATATTTTAGTAGCCCTCATTACTTAAATACCTAAAGATCTCTATTGTACGGAGGTAGGTCAGAACCAGGCATTTTATCACTGATTCACCGCTAATGCACCAGAAACAGCTTGCACCAATGTAGTTGCTTTAGCATCGGCAGGTGTCCCAAGGTACCTCACAGGAACAATATTAAATTAAATTTAGGAGCATAGAAATGGTTCCCAGTAGCACTGATACTGCATTTACCTTTTATTCACAATTGCTCCAGCTGCAATAAGCCCTCAGGAAGCCTTTAATATGCACACAGTTTGTTCTTGGGTGTGATAGCAAACTGTATTTGGGTTGGCAGCAACTTCCCTTTCAAAAGTTTGCTGCCTCTGCAAGAAACCGCAGCAGTGGGCTTTCAACTGTTGAATGTTTCCACTGGCAGGATGGACTTTTTCCATGTTTCCTTGGTCTGAGGAAATGGATTTCAATTTTGTTTTCTGACAAACTGCATCATATAAACAGCTACAGCAATCAAAACTCATAATTATTTTTTTTATGTGCTTTATATCAAAGCAGGAACTACTAACAATACCAATTTTATTGTTCTGGCATGATTTACAGTAAACGATGGGTTTGTCTGTATTAAGTGGGAGTGATGCTTCTTTTTGTTTGTCTGTTCTCAGGACCAGAGCATGACTTAATCATTGGTTAAATATTAACTGGTTAGTTACATGGCCGGCAATGACACCTTCAAATTATCAATGTGATTTGAAAAATGTATTTTATGGGGCTTTTACATTGATCTTTGTTTACCGATGTACAGTGAAAAGCGTTTTAGTTTAGTTTAGTTCAGAGATGCAATGCGGAAACAGGCCCTTCGGCCCACTGAGTCCACATCGGCCAGCGATCCCCGCACACTAACGCTATCCTACACACACTAGGGACAATTTACAATTTACGGTTCCGTTGACTTACATCAGCATTTTGTATCTACGTTCAATGAAAAGCTTTGTTTTGCATGCTATCCAAACAGATCTCAATAAACAAACCTCAAGCGCCAAGAGCGTTTCTGGAGATCTTGGAGGGCAGGATGCTCCTCAAACTGCGGAGCATCTCGGACATTGCAGCTCACCCCCTCCATGACGCACTGGTCAACCTGAGGAGCACCTCCAGCAACAGACTTGCTCCACCAAGATGCAGCACAGAAGGCCACAGGAGATCCTTTTTCCCTGTGGCTATCAAACTGTAAAACTCCTCCCCCTTCTGTCGTGAGGTAGACTGACTCCCTTTTCCCTTCTCCTCCCCCCCCCCCCCCCTTCTCCCCAATCTTTGCACATCCCCAATCCTGGACTTTCCACTCATCATCACTTTAATTTCATGTGTCTTGTATCTTGTTGTGTTTTATGACTGTTGGCCGACCAGTTTCCCACCTGGGATAAATAAAGTTCTATCGTATCGTAATGTTTAATTGTATTGCGTACCAAAACAGAACAATGAAATTCTTACTTGCAGCAGCGTGACAGGTCTATAAACAGAGTACGCAATAGGTAACATAATAAACAAAACAGAAAAAGTCCAATAAATTAAAAAACAGTATCAGTGGAAAGGAAAGCCAAAAGCCAGTCATCACTTTGGGATACAATTGTATTGCGTGAGTTGAATCTTTCTAGAAGCAAAATGTATTTTGCAAACTGCATTAACATCAACGTTAAATTAAGTAAAACAGTTTCATGATATCTTCATCCCCTTACCAAAATTATTTTTAGTAATTTTATTCTCTGGCAGTAAAGATAAGCTTTCCCAGTTATAAGGATGTAGTGCTTATTTTTAAAGTTCATTTTATCAGTTTTATACATATATATATATGAAGATATTTGGATATGGTACAATCCTCTGTCAGACATAGCGATAGTAAAACTATAACATAAAGTAAGTGTCAGATTTGTTCCTTGACAAATAATCTCTCAGTTAGAAAGAAATTTCATATAGTAATACACATATTGCACAATGTAGGTATGTCAAAAAACATAGATCAGTGCACTGATACATATGCAAAATGCCCATTTTGTGTTATTTTATTACACAGATGGATGTATCTTGCTTCAATGCTTTTGTGTGTCTGACAACCCTGGTTATAATTGGGATTGGAATCAACACTAAAGACAAAAGCACCTCAATAAATCAGTAAAATAAGCTCAAAGCATGTCACCAGTTTTAAAAATCTAATTTTAGTAGCAGTGGGAGTCAAAGAACCAGAAACAGAAAATTACCCTGGATTAGGATTTATTATTGCTGAAATGCTTGAAGGAGTAAGTGCAAACAAGAGGTCTTGATTCATTGTTTTATCAGATACCCACAGAATTAAAGCTTGGAGGGCAATATTTAGGAATAAGTAAAAGATGGAACAACCTAAAGCAATGGGAATTTGCCCGAAACTGGTGTAGGGCATTTTTGCACACTCATGATAAATCTAGAGGGGAAACAGGAGGAACATAATTTAGATGCCACTTCTTTATTTAACCAGATACTATCGCAATGTTTAAGAAACATATGGACAGTTACATGGATAGGGTAGGTATACAGCGATGCGGGCCAAACATAGGCAGGTCGGACTAGTGTAGATGGGACATGATGGTCGGTGTGGGCAAGTTGGGCCGAATGGCCTGCTTCCTATTTCGTAAATGACTCTATGACTATGACAGAGACATCAGTAATTGCAATTTGGATTTTAATGATCCTTTTGAAGTCATGGTGAAGCAGGATTTCCATCCTCCCATCTGATGCTTCAAACTCTTGATTAAATTTGTGTAGAGTGGGAATTCCGTTCCGGATTCAAGGAATAAAGTCCTAGCTTGCTTAACCTCTCCGGGGCTACCCTTTTGCATTAGAACATTACCAGTACATGCATTCATTCATCAGAATCCAATCACTCCATCCTTCAGCCATTTTGGTTGCTCTAGTTTGTACATAACCAAATAATTGGAGAATCCAAACTTACTTTGAATCATTCTATCAGTCTTTCCCAGTCTACATCATCTTTGGTTTTACCAATGGGCACAATATTCAGAATGATTTCTAGTTGGGGAAGTAGGAACAGTCATTCCAAAAATATTGCACAGAGATATTGTTCATGGCTTCATTGAACATTGAGCCAAGTCTGAATATACCATTGAAGTACGATAGTGAGAAATGCGAAGCCAATCAAACAAAATAAACTAAATTGCAGAATGAGTCAGAAAATCTCAAAATAGTCAAATGATCGAAAGTCTGAAATTGATTTGATTTTCTTTGATGATGATATTCTTTGCTGGCTGAGTACAAATTAGTGAGCATCAAACCGTTTCAGGTGACATCTTTGTGAAGGGGATAAGAAAACAGAATCATGGAATCTTCAGCACGGAAACAGGCCCTTTATCCCAGCTTGCCCACACCGACCAAGTTGTCACATCCACACTAGTCCCACCTGCTCACGTTTGGCCCATATCACTCTAAACCTTTTCTATCCATGTACCTATCCAATGTCTTTTAAATGTTGTTATCAGACCTGCCTCAACTATCTCCTTTCAGTCCTCAGTTCCTGAAACTCCTCCAGGGATACATTTGAACCCAGCTACCTTTACCTGCCCAATACCACCTCCTTATTCTTGACCAGCACCTCAATTTCACTCGTCATTCAAGCATCCTTACGTCCACCTGCTTTGCCCTTCAGTCTAACAAGACCTTGCACTATCGGGCAGCACAGTGCTGTAGTGGTAGAGTTGCTGCCTTACAGCGTCAGAGACCTGGGTTTGATCCTGACTGCGGGTGCTTGTCTGTATGGAGTTTGTACGTTCTCCCCGTGATCTGCATGTGTTTTATCAGAGATCTTCGGTTTCCTCCCGCACTCCAAAGATGTGTAGATTTGTAGGTTAATTGGCTTGGTGTAAATGTAAACTTATCCCTAGTGCGTGTCGGGTAGTGTTAATGTGTAGGGATCGCTGGTCGGTGTGGACGGTGGGCCGAAGGACCTGTTTCCTCGCTGTATCTCTAAACTAAACTAAACTAAGCTAAACTATTGTGAAGAAGCTCCCATTGCCACAAGATCAGCATAGAATAGTACAGCACAGCAATAGCCTCTTCAGCCCACAATGTCTGTTCCAAGTATTGTTGCAGTGTGTGATTGGAAAATCTGGGAAACAGACTCGCTGGGGAGCACGGATAATCCGTGTTTATGTATTTAAAATTCCATACAGAAAGTTTTATTTACACATAAGTAATTTGAAATGCCATGTGTGCTTTGAAATAAGAAGTTAGTGCACCTATGATTCCTGAAGCCATTCAACATGTAGGGGAGGTCCTCTGAATCTTTAGATTAGTGGTAGAAATTGTACTAGTTGGTTCAAAATCTCTGCGACTATTGTACTAGGAATGTGAGTGGCAAACTAGATGACATTGGTCCTTGTTATTCCGTCAGCTCTTCAGTTCCCGTGTTTGCCTCTTCTGTTAAGTAAGACAGGACCCCAAAAAGAGCATTTTGTAGTAGGCAACATTTTTATTATTAACTTTTGACCGCTCTTTCCATAGAATCCCTTTGAAACGATACTGTAAATTCTTGGCTGACAAGACAATTAATAAACCAGATATGTTATCCTTTACAGCTTTTCTGAAATATTTCAAAACATTTTATGCAGGGTTACTTCAAAGAGTTGATGATCTGCCAGTGCAATGGTCTACCATAAATTTATTGATGGAATTGCTCATGTGCGTTTATTACTGCTAATACCTTTTCCGTCTGCTGCACTGATTCTTCACATAAGTTTTCTGTGTCCTTCTTGAATTGACTGTTCCAGTTACTAAAGTGTTGCCTATGTGGCATCTGCTTACAGTAGTATTACTTCACTTGTTTAGCGAGTGCTTAACGTAATAAATAACTTGATCATAATCATTTCATCTGAGCTCTGTGACTATTGGTAGACAACATCCTTGTATATCAGTATTCTCAGTAGATCACATTAATCAAATGGTAAATAACCCTATGAACTTTGAGTCGGAGTTATACAGCACAGAAAGAGACCCATCAGCCCAATTCATCCATGCCAACTAAGATACGCCATCTAATCTAATCCCACTTGCCCACGTTTGTTCCATATCCCTCAAAACCTTTCCGATCCACAAACCTTTCCTGTCCATGTACCTGTCCAGTACCCTTTAAATGCTGTTATAATATCTACCTCCACCGATAACTCGTTCCAAACACCCAACACTCTCTGAGTGAAAATGCCCCTTGTGTTTGTATTAAAACTCGCCCCTCTCACCTTATGTCTTCTATTTTTTGATTCCCCTACCCTTCGTAACAGAATGTGCATTCACTCTTATCTATTCCCCTCATGATTCTCTGAAAGATCACCGCTCAGCCTCCAGTCCTCCAAGGAATAAAGTTGAGTTTAGTTTAGGGATACATGGTGTAAACTGGCCCTTCAGCCCAGTAATCCAGTAATCCAGCCGAGTCCAGTAATCACCCGCACACTCCTTCTATCCAACAACCTAGGGACAATTTACAAAAGCCAATTAACCTACAAACCTGCATGTCTTTGGATTGTGGGAGGGAACTGGAACACCACGTAACATTTTGGAATTTTAGTTAAGCTTTATCTTGTTTTAAATTATATACGCTGGATGTGCATGAGAAACACATCTAAGGGCAGTGTGATACCCGTAGACATTCCCCAATTTCTCTCTCATTAACCTTATCTTCCCACTGCTATTAACATTATAGCACCCTCAATGCCAAAAAAACACTTTTAAAAAATGATGCGTTCCAAACAAATTTGTAATAAAATTTATGCAGTTTTAAACAAAATTATAAACTAATTGTGTGGGAAGGAAAAGGTTTTTCCTCGTCTCAGTCCTAAATGGCCTACCCTTTATTCTTAAACTGTGACCCCTGGTTCTGGATTCTCCCAACATCGGGAACATTTTTTCTGCATGTAGCCTGTCCAATCTCTTAAGAATTTTATATGTTTCTATACGTTTAATGTTATATGTTTCTCATCCTTCTAAATTCCAGTGAATTGATCCATTCTTTCCACTATGGAATATTTCCACTAGAGGGAGAGTCTAGTACTAGAGGTCATAGCCTCAGAACTAAAGGGTGTTCTTTTAGGAGGGAAATAAGGAGAAATCTCTTTAGTCAGAGGGTGGTGAATGTGTAGAATTCTTTGCCACAGAAAGCTCTGGAGGCCAAGTCAGTGGATATTTTAAAGGCAGAGATAGATAGATTTTTGATTAGTACAGGTGTCAGAGGTTATGGGGCAAAGGCAGGAGAAAGGGGTTAGGAGGGAGAGATAGATCAGCTATGTTTGAATGGTGAGTAGACTTGATGGGCTGAATGGCCTAATTTTACTCCTATCACTTATGACCTTATGACTTATGTCCATTTTCAGAGCTATTAAATTTAGTCTCCATTAGATAAATACAAGTTATTTTTATTCTTCTTCATTATCCTATGACAGTTATGCATTAGCCTATTTAATTTTTAAATAATAGTCTCAATTTATCCAAGTACTAATATTGTACATATTTTACTAACAACAAATTATGCTGATCATCATATCCATTTCAGAGCTATCAAATTTAGTCTCGACTAGATCAAGTGGACCCGTTGGGCCCAAACCTCTCCTGCATTGGTGCAGCATCCTTTCCTCCCCCCATCCCCCTCCCCTCTCCCCCCCTTTACCCCCTCCCTCTTCCTCTCTCCCCCTCCCCCCGTCCCCTCCCCCTCCCTCCCTCCTCTCCCTTCCCTCCCCCTCCTCCACCCCCTCCCCTCCCCCTTCCCCTCCCCCACTCCATCCCCCTCAACCCCCCTTATCCTCCGTCTCCCTCCCCTTCCCCTACCCCTCCCCCCACTCCATCCCCCTCAACCCCACTTATCTGCCCTCCTCCTCCCCCCTCCCTCCCTCCCCCCTCTCTCCCTCGGTGATAGATTTAAACTTTAGAATGTGAATAACCTTAAAACTATAACTCCGATTTCAATGAAACTTCTTCCATTAGCACCAAGGGGACGACGGTGAGTAAGGTGGGCCTGAAATTGTTGCGCTGCCGTGTACTGTTTTGGCTGTAGTTCAGGAACAAACAAACAAACAAACAAGAGTTTTAGTATATAGATTACGTGGAGGTTAGTTATTTTTATTCTCCTTATTTCACTATCCTATAAAACCTATTTCATTTTAAAATAATGATCTCGATTTATCCAAGTATTTACTATTGTACATATTTTACTAACTTCTCCACTGCTTTACCTTTTTTCCATCACATTCAACAGGTTGTTCTTTTTTAACTTTGCACTTGGAATCGTTATTGTTGTTCTTTGGTTCACCACACCAATGTTTGCACATTTAGCAATATGGCAACCAGAAATGCACATAGTGCTTCGATTATTTTGCTGTAAAAGTTTTCTGTGCTTCCTGTGCAGCTGACCATGTGTGGAACCTTTTGCTTTTTTTCTGCTATGGGCTCTGCCCAGGGTACTTATGCTCAGTATTGATACTGGCAGCTGTTGCTGAGCTAACTTCTTGGATAGTTGCATCTTGTTTGGCTGCAGTCTCAGTCTCTGCTTTAAACCATGAACTGTGCCTGAGCTCCATATGCATCTCATGCATTTTTTGAAAAAGCTTTGCAGTCCAGAACATAATTTTCGAAATCTGACAGATTTGCTAATGAATCTCTCCCTTACGCAAGACACTCTAATTTTATCAATTAATACGGTACTTGATTAGTTCGTGTGTCAAACGTTATGGGGAGAAGGCAGGTGAATGGGGTTAGGAAGGCGAGGTCGATCAGCCATGATTGAATGGCAAAGTACACTTGATGGGCCGGATGGCCTAATTCTTCTCCTATTACTTATGATCTTATGATTAAAGATTTTAGAAATTACCCTGAATTGGTCATTCCCCATATCTCAAGAGTCTAGAGTGTTTTACTGTCATATGTCCCAGGTAGAACAATGAAATCCAGATCATTTCTAATTTCATACAGGAGGTAAAAAAAATTGTAATGTTCAAGTCTTGTCTTTCTGAAAATCACGCAGTTTATCGCATTGTCATACTATACTGCTCTAATAGTGTAGTTCTTGAAAGTTTATTAAAACATTTGAAAGTTAAAGCTCCCATTTCTGTAGGTATTTGGGCGTTATAAATAACATGACCACCAACATTTGTGTGCCATAATCTCACCAAATCTTTCTTTTTGACATCTCTGCAATACTGCCACCATAACTGCCCTGACCTCTGCATGCAAACATACACACGCACACACACACACACACACGCACGCACACACACACACACACACACACACAATCTCTGTAGTTTGTTTCATTTCTGAAGTTCTAACTTTCTGCCTCGAAAGACTGTCTAAGTTGAGTTTTGGCCTTTTGGGCACAAAATCAGTTAAGGTCATCCTTCAAGGGCGACACAGTGGTGCAGCAGTAGAGTTACTGCCTTACAGCACCAGAAACCCCGGTTCGATCCTGACGACAGGTGCTGTCTGTATGGAGTTTGTACGTTCTCCCCTTAACTGTGTGGGTTTTCTCCAGAATCTCCGGTTTCCACCCACACTCCAAAGATGTACAGGTTTGTTGGTGAATTGGCTTGGGTATAATTGTGAATTGTCCCTAGTGTGTATAGGGTAGCATTAGTGTGCGGGGATCGCTGGTTGGCGTGGACTCGGTGGGCAGATGGGCCTGTTTCCGCGCTGTATCTCTAAACTAAAACTAAACTAAAGTACAATTAGCGGAGTCTGAAAGTCGCCTGCCTTGCACCATCACTCTGTATCCACTGCACTGCATTGTTCGGATCAATAAAATGGAATCAGTGCACACTCTGCTGCCCCATGCCTCTGCTAATCGTTTGTGTTTAAGATGGTGAATGGCTTCTTTTTTTTAAGAGTTGTTGAAGCTCCATTCACCCACACAAGTCAAGATTATGCCATTCATCTCCTGACTCAGGATGTGAATCACTTTTAAAACAAAACATGCCCACAGGACCTGATGGTCCATATCAAACTGCTCCCGAACTGTAAAGAGTCATCGAGTGATACAGCAAGGAAACAGGCCCTTCGGCACAACTTGCCCACACCACCGGCTAACATGTCCCAGCTACGCTGGTCCCACCTGCCTGTGTTTGGTCCATATCCCTCCAAATCTGTTGTGGGTCTAAAGTTGTGGGTCTGAAATTGCATGTTGGCCGGGTTAGGTTAAGGAGAGTATATTTCCTTTTTCGGAAATCATTCGTGAACCCGAATTTCTGTTGAGACAATCTGTTGATTTCACTGCTACATTTACTGAGGTTTAAAAAAAAAAAGTTCTAGATGAGTTTTAATTACTTGAATTTAAGTTCTGTAGCTGGAAAGGTGGAAAGCAAACTTATCACTCTGGATGAATCATCTAAAATTCTGGCTGTGGTCCACTAACTCAGTCACAATGCTGTTGTGTCCTTTTCATACTTGTTACTTAAGATGGCTAGTCCAGATAAGTTTCTCATGATGGCAATGCTGTTACTTATGAGGAGGAGGGTGGTTAGACTCTGTGACGTTGAAAATTATAATTTCCGAGTACTTGCCTTGCGTACACATTATGTGCCACCTATCAGCCCAGGCCGAAATATGTTTCTGATGTGTGTAGGCAGGGATTATAACTTTTATCTAAAAGGTTACAAATGGTTACAAATGCAAATAAAAGCTTCTTTGATTTCTAAATTCTCCTGGTTCTACCTAAAAGTAATTGACCTGAAAAGTTATCTCTGTTTCTCTCTCTACATGTGTTTTTACCTCAGTTTTCCAGCATCAACAATTTTTGGCTTTACAAATTCTGAATGGAAGTTCAATAGTTCTTAATTGTCTCTCATGTTTTAAAATTTGGTTTTGGAACACCCTTGACTTAAATTACAAGAAAGGCTCGATTCTCATTCTCAACAATAAAAACCTATAAAACACAAAATATAGTCGGTTAAAATCTAACAGTTATGGCTTCCGCAGTTTCATCCTGTCTTTTGGACAGTACTAAAATTTTAAATGTCAGAGGGAAATAAATACATGACTACCGTCCAAAACGTAGACAAATCTCAGGGTTTGAAGGCAGGATTTTAGGAAAGGACTTTGCACAAATCCTTTAGCTTTCTTCCATTGGCATTTCCAAATATTGGGTACCGATGTGGAAATAAATATTTATAATTATGGATGTACTTATACTTTAAAATCTAAATAGTTTCAAAGAGGCAAATTAAATATGCACATATTGTCTGAGTTTGTTGTGATTATTGGCAGGACCAGTGCACCTGTTGGTAATATTTTACCACCAAAATAATTTTACCACCCGCAAACTGTTTTCAAGACAGATCCTTTTTATTGTATCCAAGCCATTATTCTTTTATGGGTATTAATGTTCATCTTTTATGATCCCTGGAGATATACACAGACATCCATTCAGATAATTGCTACTTGTACCCAGACAGTGCCCTGTTAGGGACCAGAATGTGAGTGGAATCCACCTCTCAGGTGAATTATGGATGAGAATAGCCATTTGACCTATTTGAATGTGGTGGCCTGGAATGACTTGAAAATACCTACCATCGTAACATTTTCTTGATTTTTAAATTATTCCATGGTTTTCATTTCTGTTATTTTACTGGCAGTTCGTTTATGGTTTGTTTTGATGCCCCTTGTAAGTGCTAAGATTGTCACGTAGCAGGTGACTGGCAGCATGTAGCAGACAGCACAGCAGCTCAGCAGTAGATTTGTTGCCTTACAGCGCCAGAGACCCTGATTGGATCCTGACTACAGGTGCTGTCTGTACGGAATTTGTACATTCTCTCCATGATAAACATGGGTTTTCCCCTGGTGCTCCAGTTTCCTCCAAGGACGTACAAGTTTGTAGGTTAATTGGCTTGGTGTAAATGTAAAATTTTAGTGTTAGTGTGCGGGGATTGCTGGTCGGTGTAGACTCAGTGGGCCGAAGGGCCTGTTTTCTCGCTGTATCTCTAAACTAAACTAAACTAAACTAAACTAAACTATTGTGAAGAGGCTTCCACTGCCACAAGAACAGCATGGAATAGTGCAACACAGCAATAGCCTCTTCAGTCCACGATATCTGTGCCAACTATTGTTGAAGTGTGCACAGGTTTGTAGGTTAATTGGCTTGGTAAAATTGTAAATTGTCCCTAGTGTGTACAGGATAGTGTTAGTGTGCGGACTTCGTTGGTCGAAGGGCTTTTTTTCCCGCACTGTATCTCTAAACTAAAAACTAATTCATGTATTCCAATAATCTTTTGGCCAACCTTTAAATCCTCCATGGAACCATCTCATCCACAACTCTACAAATTCTGTCCCATTGCACTTTATCAACTTTCTGATCGCTGCCTTGCACTGCTTCCTAACGTGCCAGGAATTAGAGTTTAAGATTCGTGTCTTGCTCTCGCCATCTCCAACAGCCAGCCCCTTGTCAGTTAAGAAGGAAAATCACTGTCTGGGTCAGATGCTTTAAGTTACTGAAGTGGCACTTTAAATCGCTGAAGTGGCACTTGAAAGAATGGACTTGGAGACAAGGCCAGGAATCACCTGCTGCTGGGTCTGTTTATGTACTGTTTATGGCACTGGTCTGTTACCTTTTCTCTACGTACAGAATTAGATGCACTACATCATGCCATGGTCTAACCAATGCATCACATGCTCAGTGATAGACTCAACTTAATGCTTTAATACATTTGTTCATATTACTACAAAAAGCCAATGTAGAGACATGGATGAAGGCAGACTATATTGACAGAGCTATCATAACTTAAGAACTTCAACGTCATCTTGAAAAAGCTTATTTTTAGATTTTTTAAATATATTTTAATTTTCTTACTTAACAGCTTGAGACTCAAGTAGTAAAGCTTTGTGCTTAATAATTTAGTTTAGTTTAGAGATGCAGCACGGAAACAGGCCCTTCAGCCCAGCGATCCCCGCACACTCACACTACCCGACACACTAGCAACAATTTACAATCTTTACTGAAGCCAATTAACCTACAAACCAGTACGTCTTTGAAGTGTGGGAGGAAACCAGAGCACCCGGAGAAAACCCACGCGGTCTTGGGAAGAGCGTACAAACTCCGTACAGACATCAACGGCAGGATCGAACCTCTGGCGCTATAAGACTGCAATTCTACCTCTGTGCCACCGTGCCGCCCCAAATACTTAATAATACCCTTAATAATTACTTATTAGTTGTTAAAAACACCGCAATAATACTTTTAAGTTAAGAAGCCACGCATTGTAAAACCTTTCAACGCAAAGGTTCTGGGTGAAAAAATAGGAGAAACAATTATTTCTACCCTATTTTTACAAGATTTGCTTTGAAAAGGTATTTCATGCATAACTAGAATGACATCTTGTAAATGTGTTTCAGAGGATTTCCCAGTTCTTGTTTTGTACAAGTGCATCTCAGGTAATCATTTACCTGGGAACCGGGGAATTTAAAATGGCAAGGAATGAATAGCTCAGATTACGCAGAAGGTGATATTTTTATAAACATTATGATATGAGCAGGAAGTACAAGCAAGGAATTACAAGAGTGGAAACAACTTTAATTAAGCGCACAAGCGATTTTAAAAATTCATTCCTAGGCCAACATTCATTGCCCATCTCTAACCACCCTAGAGAAGGTGGTAGCGAGCCATTGCAGTCTTCTCATGAAGACACTTCCTTGAGTGCTGATGAGGAGAGAGTTTCTGGGTTGGGCCCAGTGATGGTGAAGGTTTAGTAATATGTTTCCAATGTAGAATGGTGCCTGACTTGGAGGGGATCATGCAGATAGATGGTGGTTGTTTTCCCTTGCACGTGCTATCCTTGGCTTTCTTGGTGGTAAAGGTTACACGTTTGAGATGTACTCTTAAGAGTAGGAAGGAACTGCGGATGCTGGTTTGCACTGAAGATAGACACAAAATGCCGGAGTAATTCAGCGGGACAGGCAGCAACTTTGGAGCAAAGGAATAGGTGACATTTCGGGTGGAGACCCTTCTTCAGACCCTTCTTCAGTCTGAAGAAGTGTCCCAACTCCAAACGTCACCTATTCCTTTTCTCCAGAGATGCTGCCTGAGCCGTTGAGTTACTGCAGCTTTTTGCACCTACTGCCTGGAGTAGCCTGGTGAGTAACTGCAATGCATTTTGTAGATGGTACACATTGTGTTGATAGTGTAGGAAATTAATGCTTTGTGTGGGATTACTGAAACAAGTGGCTGATCTGCACTCATGAACTTCTTGAAAGTTGTTGTTTTAACTCTTATCCGGGCAAGTGGAGATTATTTCACCATGCTTCAGACCTTTGCCTTGTAGATGGTGAAAATGGTAGGGGGAATCAGGAAGTATTCAAGAGATCCGATTTTGGCTTCAGTCACGTCTCTGCCTGACCCTGTAACCCCTAATTCCACTCAAGTTCAAAAATCAATTTCAGCTTTGTTTAGATTGAATGATAGAGATTGTAAAAGAAACGGAGGGAAAAAAATCTTCCTCTTCTCCATTTAGACGGATGATTTTCACCGGGAGTGAAAATATTTCCCCTCTTTCCAGGTTCCCCATGAAGTGGACATCCTAACAATATCTATTCCCTTCAGAATCTTTGAACTTTGAATTAGATCATATTTTATTTTATTAAACACCAAAGAGTTGAGGCTCAATCTGTTTAATTATTCCTCATAGGACACTCCCTTCATCCGAGGAATCAAAGAAGTGAACCTTCTCCGAGCTGGCTCCAATGCAAGTATATCCTTCCTTATATACGAATATCAAAACTTTACACAGAAGTCCAGATGTGTTTTACTTAAGACTTGTATTGTAGCAGCAAGTCATCCATAGTTTTGTGCTCCATTCTTTTGCAATAAATACTAACATTCCATTTGCCTTCCTCACTACTTGCTGTGCCTACACGCTAACTTCCTGTGTTTTATTTATGAGTAAACTCAGAATCTCTCTGTAAAGTGGCTTTCTGACATTTCTCTCCAGATGAACAATGTTTCTACCTACCATATTTCCCCACATTATACTTCATCTAACAAACGCTTTCCAACAGTCACTTTCTTTACTTTCTCTCATATTTTCCGATGTGTGCCTGTATATTGGAGAAATGTTTTAAAAAAATCACAAATCCTCTTAACCTCAAACTCATACTCCAGCTCAAAGACTCTTAAAGTTGGTCAACATCAAGACATCTAATGCAGATGTGGCAATTTAGGACAGTCATTCATTGTCGCTTGGCTGGTGCTCCAATCTCCGTCTTTTAGCTGTTAATATATTAATATGAAGGCTTACTTGCCGATTAATCCGCTAAAAACAGATTTGCACACAGATAATCACTTGCCATTTCTGCTTGTTCAATATTTATACCGGTCAAATTTCTGAAGTCAAATACTTTTTAAGACAGATTTTCACCTTAATCAAGTGCTTGAATTATGTTAAGGTTTTGACTGTTTGATCAAATCAAACTCCAAATATAAAACTCCCAACTTCTATAGTTAATACAGTGATTTAATATAAATTTTGATTTTATCTTTCATGGGTTATTCTGATTACCATGAGTCATGCAAAGGGGTCCATTTCACAATTTCAGCCCTCCAGCAGATTTAAATAAGTCACTCAGTCAGTATCTAATAGCCTTATCAAAGTGGTGCCTGTGGAGATTTTTGCACGAAGGATAATTTCTAGACCTAAATTCTATACTTCACTTTCTTCCATTTAAATCTGTGGTCACCTTTCCCAAAATCAAAATAATGACCCGAACAAATTAATTAACAGGCTCATTTGCAAAACAAACCTATTATTGTTTGATGTTGTCACACCACTGTTGACCATGTCCAATGACATTTTGTTAGCTGCAGCTTTAGTTTTTCATTTCCAAAAGTCCCCAGGTCACATCCTAAGAGACATTCAGTAGTAATGCCCTCTGAAAGTTCCTTTCTTTCTCGACTTACACAATGGATTTTCAAATTGGTTTCCCTTTTCTAAGGCAGGTCCGTGTTGGTATTCCCAGGACACGTTCGCTCATTAGATTTCATTCCACCTCTAAGCAGATTCCTGCACTTATTGAGCCAGTCACACATCACTTCTGTTTCTAAATAAAGGCATAAAAAAAATTCTGCGCTTCTTTAGTGTAAGCTGGCAAAAGTTCAACTCGGGAGGCCTTGAGGTTGTTAGTATTTGCAGTTGATCCCAAGACAGAAAAGTTTTAAAACTAATAATTTTAACATGTTGGATTCAGAAAAGCTGTTGTTTAGATTTATTTACTATGCAGTTCTTTCATTAAAATCTTTGCAAATTCTCTTCTCACTTACTTTTGCCAATAGTATAGTAGATCTAAAAATGTTTACTAAATAGTACTATAGACATTCATCAAATAATTTAGATAATCTTTTTGATTTTATACTTATCGTATGATTAAAAAATCATAGGTATGAAATTTGATCTATATTTTGGCCTTGAGAATTAAATGCATTGAGGTTTTAGTTTTCAGTTTTAGTTTCAACGATACAGCATGGAAACTGGCCATTCGGCCCACTGAGTCCGCGCCGACCAGCGATCCCCATTCACTAATTCTGTCCGACAGATTAGGAACAATTTACAGAAGCCAATCATTCTACAAACCTGCACAAGTTTGGAGTGTGGGAGGAAACTGGAGCACCCAAAGAAAGCGCACATAGTTGCAACTCTACCGCTGCACCACTGTGCCGTCAATCTCTTCTTCAAAACTGTGATCTTATCATTGAGGCTACATTAAAGTTTATGCCTTTGCATCTGAGGCTTTTGTAGCACATTAAAGGCCATTTAATCAGTAACATGCTGTAGCAACACAATACTCTTCTGTTGCTGCCCACTGTAGCTCAGTTCTCACCACACCATGGCCAGGTGAAGGCAGACATTTTGGATTTAATTGACCAGCAGTCAATTGGCCCAAATAAATGTTTTGCAACATGTGGGCACAGTGGCAGAGCAGCTGCCTCACTGCGCCAGAGACCTTAGTGCGACGATAACCACGGGTGCTGTTTGTGTGGAGTTTGCACGTTTTCGCTGTGATTGCGTGGGTTTCCTCCGGTTTCTCCATTTTCCAAAGTTTGCAGTTTACTTTGCAGGCCACTGTATGAATATTGATTTTTTCAAACTTCAAGTAACCCTTGCATCCCTCCTCTCTCTCCGCCAGCGCACTAGTTTCACTGTCGTTCTGCTGAGTTTCAGTGTTTCCATCACTCGTTATCACCTTCCCCACGGCCAACAATAGACCATTGTGGGCTCCACCTTTCCTTGATCATCGTTGCTGGCTTCGGTCTGTCTTTTTACATATCTTTCACTCTCTTGTTCTGTGTTTATTCACAAAGTGCTGGAGTAACTCAGCAGGTCGGGCAGCATCTCGGGTGACGTTTCGGGTCGAGACCCTTCTTCAGAACTCTTGTTCTGTGTACCTTTTCATATCTCTCGGTTCCCTCTCCCTTAACTCTCAGTCTGAAAAACGGAGTCGACCCGAAATGTCACCTATTCCTTTTATCCAGAGATGCTGCCTGACCCGCTGAGTTACTTCAGCTTTTTGTGTCTTATCTTCCATTTAGATCTTCAATGTTATGGCAAGACAAATTATTGATCGGCATAACGTGGAGTACAAAGCATTTCGTTTTGGTTTGGCCTGGTAGCTGTGAATGTGCTTCCTCTTAGCTGCTGGGCAACCAGGCTTGTGGGACATTTTAAAAATAAATTCCTATTTAGACCGTTTGACCCAGACATAGCCTATAATTTGAAAATGCTTCATGTTGTTATACCAACCAATTAGAATATCAGGCAGAATTCTGTGCTAAATGTACACATGGGAACACAATTTCTCCAACTTTTACACAAAGCTTTTAAAGCTGCTGTTCTTTTGTTGTTACAAATGCATTGATACAAGCTAAAGGATCCTGCCTGTTAGAAGTATTTTTCCTCGGGCTGCATGTCGTAAGCATATCACATTTTTACATCAAAGATAAGTTTCAGTAATATGTAGTTTTCCCACCGATACCTCTGACCTTTAGATTTTACCCATAAATTTTATGTATGCCAGGAATTTGGAAGCAGAGTACAGAGGTTTTTCTGTGTCAGAGCATGAACTGAACACTCCTGCTAAACTGGTAGTCTGCTCATTATAGTTAGTGCTCTTGAAAAAAAAGCCAGCCAAAACATTCACCGGTACGTTCCCTCCTGCACTTTAAGGGAAGAAAAGGCTTCCAGCTGTGCCAGGAATCTGGTGTGAACACAGTCACGCTGGGAAGGGCACAGAGAGGATTTACCAGGATGTTGCCAGAACTCGAAAGCCTGAGCTGCAGGGAGAGGTTGAGCAGGCTGGGACTCTATTCCTTGGAGCACAGGGGGATGAGGGGTGATCTTATAGAGGTGTACAAAATCATGAGAGGAATAGATCGGGTAGACGCACAGAGTCTCTTGCCCATTGTAGTGGGAATCAAGAACCAGAGGACATAGGTTTAAGGTGAGGGGGGAAAGATTTGATAGGAAACTGAGGGGTAAATCTTTCACACAGAGGGTGGTGGGTGTATGGAACGAGCTGCCAAATGAGGTGGTTGAGGCCGGTACTATCCCAACGTTTAAGAAACATTTGAACAGGTACATGGATGGGGACAGGTTTAGAGGGATATGGGTCAAATGCAGGGAGGTGGGACTAGTGGAAGTGGGACATGGTGTTCGGTGTGGGCAAGTTGGGCCGAAGGGCCTGTTTCCATACCATCACTCTATGTCTCTATGAAACCGCACTCCCTGTTGCTCCATGCTGCTGTGTCAGGAATCTGGTGTTAATCTTCTCATCTGCTCCCACAGCAATGAAGTGTCCCACTGCCTGGTGTGGCGAGGCTGCCTGTAAGATCATAATACCATATAAGGTCATAAGACAAAGGAGTGGAATTAGACCATTCGGCCCATCGAGTGTACTCTGCCATTTGATCATGGCTGATCGACTTTTCCCTTTCAACTCCATTCACCAGCCTTTTCCCCCATAACGTTTGGCACCCTTTCTAATCAAGAACCTATCCATCTCTGCTCTTTGTTTGTTTACTCTTGCTTGCGGCAAGATGGGTTGTAATTTTTATGAAGTACAAAAATGTCTTCTTGCAATGCAGCAATACAGGTCCAATTATTTATTTCATCGTTGTAGGAGCACGTAACGAGAATCAATTGTCAACCTGCTGGGAGTACTTTTTTTCTAATCATGGTGTTGAAGGTATGTTTAAGTATATGTGTGTACAGTACATGACTCTGTGGGAAGTAGTTTAATACCATGGTCATTTTCAGCCAGAACAGTGATCTGCAATACGCACTACCCCAAGCCACCTTCTGTGTTACTCATTGATGGCCAGTTTGGGGCTTTCCGCATTTTGATCCACAAAATATGCCGTCTAGTGGCCAGGGTGAGAATTGAGGGACGTGCAAACCTCAATTCTACCCGTTAGCAGTTTTGTGGTTTTCTGCACTACTTCCTATCACGCCGTTGTACCTCCATTGTGACGATAGATACTGCACCCCAATGCATTGAAGACTCCTGTACTTTAGATAGTCCCTCTGTCCCTCTCTTCCCCTCCCCCTTCCCAGATCTCCCTCTATCTTCCTGTCTCCACCTATATCCTTCCTTTGTCCCGCCCCCCTGACATCAGTCTGAAGAAGAGTCTCGACCCGAAACGTCACCCATTCCTTCTCTCCCGAGATGCTGCCTGACCTGCTGAGTTACTCCAGCATTTTGTGAATGCATTGAAGACTCCTTTTGGGTGCAGCATTGATGTGCTGTGTGGATAGCTGGGTGTGCTTCAACCAAAGATTCCCATGATGTGTTCATACAAAGATGAAATAATTGGGGATGACACAAAGACACAGTCCGAAGTAGAGGTCCCGACCGGAATCGTCACCTATCCATGTTCTCCAGGGATGATGCCTGACCCACTGAGTTATTCCAGCACTTTGTGTCTTCCTTTGTAAACCAGCAAACGCAGTTCCTTGCTTCCATGTGAAATAATTCGACTTGCATTGCTGCACAACAAAAAGGAAAAAAATGTTCTTCATAAAATTTACAGTCCTTTTTGCCACAAGCAATAGTAAACAATTCTTGCATTCTTTGTGGTACAAAGCCTGCATTATAACTTGACTGAGGTGTCAGCACTCGATTCCACCCACTGGATGAAAATTCACACAACTGAAGGTGACACCGAATTAAATCAAGGGCCAAGATTGGGTCAAACCATTTTCATTTCTAATCACAAGTTTCTAAATTCACTTTAGTCCTTAAAATGAGACAAAAACCCAGTGTTTCAGGAATGCATTAATTGGGGCCGAACTTGTTCTGCTGTGTTTCCAGCCCTTACTCATTGCAGCATCTCCTTCCATGGAGAATGGAGCACATAGTGAGACAATTTCTGTCGTGCTTTAGGTTTGATCTTGGTCTCCACTGTAAATCTAGTGACAAACAAATGCCCAGTAGCATGTATACCCAATGAGTACAGGTGCATGAAACGGATGTAAATAGAGTAGGAATGTTCATATGTGATCTTCTCAACGCTCAATATGACTCATTAGGAGGGATTGAAATGTGAATACAAACCTACCAATAGCAGCAGTAATTGAAGACTGATCATTTAGACTTTTAGGTTCTTAACCCTCCCTTCCCCCCCCCCCCCCCCCCCCCCCCCCCACTCCCTCTTCTTCCCAGAATGAATAGCAAGTTTCAACTTTGCGTTAGAGTCATAGAGTCATACAGTGTGGAAAAAGGTCCTTCGACCCAACATGTCCCATCTACACTAGTCCCACTTGCCTGCATTTGGTCGATATCCCTCTAAAACTGTCCTATCCACGTACCTGTCTAATTGCTTCTTAAACATTGAGATAGTCCCTGCCTCAACTACCTCCTCCGGCAGTTCGTTCCATACACCCACCAACCTTTGTGTGAAAAAGTTGCCCCCTCGGATTCCTGTAAAAAATTTCCCACCTTCACCTTAAACCTACGCCCTCTCGATTCCCCCCACTCTGGGCAAGAGGCTCTGTGTGTCTTCCCAATCTATTCCTCTCGTGATTTTCTACATTTTTGAATTATTTCTGATTTTGTATGGTAAATGACCCAGTGGTATTGGGCCTTTGTATTTATTTGGCTCGGCTCCAACACAGACTGATCACGAGGGCATGCTGCCATAGCAACAGTAGAGCTGAAACTTGTCACCATATTTCTAAGAAAAAAAGTCACTTGGCCACTGATATGGAACCAAGGTTCTAAACAATCTAAGCCACTGTTATGAACAGCGACATGCTTGTTGGGCTTCATTGGAAATATTATGCTACAGGTTAAAAGATTCTCAACCTGTGCATAGCTCTTGAAATTTGAGCATCTTAGTTGCAGAGTTAAGACTAATGTTGTACTAGGGTGCCAACCTCATGGTTGGCACCCTAGTACAACATTAGTCTTAACTCTGCAACTAAGATGCCCAGCCAATCTTCTGCCGGTTCAAAAAAAGCACGTTGTGGATTCCATGACACCATTCTGACAGGAACATGAGGTTTTTCTTTGTGAGACCTACTTACATTCCTCTCTAAGTAACATGTAGCTCGATCGATGGGTAAGCATTTGGCGCTGTGCAATTTTGGGTTCATTGACCACACAAAGTAACTAACTGTGTGCGAAATGTTTTGAGACATTTATGCATGAGAAAGATGATGAGGTGCTAAAGAAATTAATAATTTAAAGTGACACTTCCACAGGGATGGTTCTTGTATTCGGCTACAGAGAGGTAAATGCAACCAGGCTTTCGGCATTAAAGATGAAGAAAGCTTATAATCAGGGCAACAGCAGCTAATGTTGTGATTATTCCACCCATTACACGCGGAAATGGTTTCATGGGAAGGTAGCAAGGCTTGCTCGTGCTATATTTAAACAAAAAATCACCGTACTTGTAAATAAAGCGGAGATCTCAGCAATGTTGAACGTACCCAGAGAGCAAGGAATGGCTCGATTCTATCAGCCTGGGGCCTGGAATTGAGCACTGTTTCGTTGTGGAATTTCTGCTGCTGTTGCCAAATAGTCAGGAAATTTTGCCTTCTTTAGAATGGTAACTTAATCAACCTCAATTTAGCTGGAATGAAAGAGTTTGGAAACCTTGGAAAGGTCAGCCTACATTTTCCAATCTGTAAAAGATTGTTTAACAAACTTGGATCTAAAATGAATGCGCCCTATTGTGGCTACAGCGAACAGATGTTTATTTTAAGTCCATACTCTGAAAGAAAAAAAATGCAAGTTACACCCAACTAAAATATCCATGTTTGCTTTGCTGTATCAAATTTCGCTGTATTGGATTCTGGAACTGCAATTATTGTTGACCACATACATACTAGTCAACTGTCAAATTTGTGAATTTTGGATAAGTTGTATTTTGAAGCATTGAGTGTACAGATGCACCAAATCCTTACAAAGCAGAATGTCATAATGATTACCTGTAACAATGTACATGCAATGAATCTGCACGGTCCTAAATGCAACAAGAATGTTGAGATTCAATTATTTATGGGGTAATTGAGTCCTTATCCCAGGATTGTCTGGGTGGATCAATGCAAATAACGTAAACTATTATTTTCAAACAGGTAAAAATGATTGTGCGTTCATGGTTGAGAATTTTAGATACGGTTGAGTTGAGTTGAGTTTAGTTTATTGTCAAGTTTACCGAGGTACAGTGCAAAGCTTTTATCATATCATATCATATCATATCATATACATACAGCCGGAAACAGGTCTTTTCGGCCCTCCAAGTCCGTGCTGCCCAGTGATCCCCGTACATTAACACTATTGTACACCCACTAGGGACAATTTTTACATTTACCCAGCCAATTAACCTACATACCTGTACGTCTTTGGAGTGTGGGAGGAAACCGAAGATCTCGGAGTAAACCCACGCAGTTCACGGGGAGAACGTACAAACTCCTTACAGTGCAGCACCCGTAGTCAGGATCGAACCTGAGTCTCCGGCGCTGCATTCGCTGTAAAGCAGCAACTCTACCGCTGCGCTACCGTTGCGGGCTAACCAGTCAGCAGAAAGACAAGCAACTCTTGCTTTCCCTCTCTCTCCTTCCCTCTCCCATCCTAGTACTCTGACTAGTTTTACTGTCCTCCTGATTAAATTTTACTGATTGTGTGCCTTAATGTCACCTTCCCTTCAGCTAACAATGATCCATTCTACATTTTCCTTGAGCTTTGTCCCCTTTGATCTCTCGTTTTGACACCTTACCCGTCCATATCTCTATGTCTCCCTCTCCCCTGACTCTCAGTCTGAACAAGGGTCCCGACCCGAAACGTCACCCATTTCTGCTGTCTAGGGATGCTGCCTGTCCTGCTGAGTTACTCCAACATTTTGTATCTATCTTCGGCAGAAAGACAATACATGATTAGAATCGTGTCATCCACAGTGTACAGATACATGATAAAGGGAATAACATGAATAATGTTTAAAGCAAGATAAAGCCAGTAAAGTTCCGATCAAAGATAGTCCCAGGACTCCAATGTGGTGGATAGTAGTTCAGGATTGCTCTCAAGTTGTGGGTTTGTGGGTAGGATGGTCCAGTTGCCTGATAACAGCAGGCAAGAAACTGTCCCTGAATCTGGAGGTGAGCATTTTCGGACTTCTATACCTGTTGCCCAATGGGGGAGAGGAGAAGAGGGAGTGGCCAGGGTGTGTCTTGTCCTTGATTATGTTGGTGGCCTTGTCAAGGCAGTGTGATGTGTAAACGGTTTACCTTAAGTCTAGGTTTCTTATCGTCATGTGTACCGAGGTACAGCTTTGTTTGGCATGCTTTTCAGATCAGATACATAAATACAATTGTCAAACTCAAGAATGGGTGGAGCACAAGGGGAAGAAACATCATGCAGAATACAGTTCTCAGTATTGTAGCCTTCGACCTCTTTAAAAAAAAAAAAAAAATTCCCAACAATTTGTAGAGTTTTCCTCCTTTAGAAAATGTATTGTGGAAAAAGTGGTCTATTAAATAATATTAATAGTAACACTCTGCTGATGCACAGTGATGGAAAATGGGCATGGACTTTGTTTTTATCCATTTCTCTTCCACTGTGGATTTATGCAGACAGTATTTGAAGGGAGAATGTGATTTCAAAACAGAAATTTAGACCAGCATTTGTGTGTCTCTTGAGAAGGACAGGACTTTCTGGCACTGAATTGACTCTGTCCCTCATGATTTCCATGACATTCTGTTCCTCCCCTCCCATCACAAGGGCAGCACGGTGGAGCAGTGGTAGAGTTGCTGCCTTACAGCGCTTGCAGCGCCGGAGACCCAGGTTCGATCCCGACCTCGGGCGCTGTCTGTACCGAGCGTGTACTTTCTCCCCGTGACCGCGTGGGTTTTTGGCCGAGATCTTCGGTTTCCTCCCACACTGCAAAGATGTACAGTAATGTAGGTAAATTGGCTTGGTAAATGTAAAAATCGTCCCTTGTGTGTGTAGGATTGTGCTGATATGCCGGGATCGCTGGTCGGGGGTGGGGGGGGGGGGGGGGGGGACCTGGTGGGCCGAAGGGCCTGTTTCTGCGCTGTATCTCTAAACTAAGCTAAACTAAACATGTCACTATGGTCAGATGATCACCACGGAATTTAATAAGGAATTCAGGTGGAACATCTTTACCCTAATGGGTATTTATTCACAAAATGCTGGAATAACTCAGCAGGTCAGGCAGCATCTCAGGAGAGAAGGAATGGGCGACGTTTCGGGTCGAGACCCTTCTTCAGACTGATGTCTGCAGTTATTTTCTAATATTACCCTAATGGGTGTTGAGTGTTTAAACAGTGTTCATTCTGTGGGATTATTGGGCAAGCATAATAGGGAGGGTTACATTGATGGGATTCGATAAGAGAAGGAAGCTTTGGCAGAGCATAAAACACAGGCCTGATCTTATTGCACCGAATGGCCTGTTTCTGTTTGAATGGTACAGAGTAAATTAGCAGGGGACAAGGACATTCCAGATGGGTCAACAGTTTTGAATCACCTGTAACTTGCATGTGCTTATGAAATTATTTTTAAAAAATTGACAGTCTCACCCTCCGTGACGTGGAGTTCATACATATTTCTCCAAACCTTACATAGATTGCATAGGACTGTGACAAAGCTGAATAGTTCACGGTGTGTAAGTGTCTGTATTGGTTTAGTTTGTAGCTGTCTTTATACTTTAGTTTTGAGATACAGTGCGGACACAGGCCCTTCAGCCCACCGAGTCCATGCTGGCCAAGAATCACCCCGTACACTAGCGCTATCCTACACACACAAGGGACAATTTGCAAGTTTAACAAAGCCAATTAACCTGCAAACCGGCAAGTCTTTGGAATGTGGGAGTAAATCGGAGCACCCGGAGAAAGCCCATGCAGTCACAGGGAGAACGTACAAACTCCGTACAGACAGCACCAGCAGTCATGATCAAATCTGGGACTCTGGCACTGGAAGGCAGCAGCTCTACTGCTGTGCCACCGTGCCGTCCAAATACAGAGATTCTATGGTATTTAGGACGTGTCCATGGCTAGATAGACATTAAAGGTAAATGCAACGTGGACAAAAATCTCTGGAATTTCTCACTTGGACACCAAAAAACCCCTTAGCCTGAAAATACTGTATAATTTTGCTCACATCCTAACAGTGACCAGCACGTACTAGTCACACAAATACTTTCCCAGAAACAATCACGTTTCATGGTTACAAAGATGTCGATAAGGATCACCAGTGCACTAAGAGGTTCTTGTGCACTCTTGCCTTCACTCTGTACATAGGGATTTCTTTGGATCTCAAACATGCTATCTTAAATGGTAGAAGGTGTCTGCCTCACCGCGCGGAGACCTGGCGTTCGATTCTGCCCTTGGGTGCTGTCTGCGTGGAGTCTGCACCTTCTCCCTGTGACCGTACCGTGTGGGTTTCCTCTCTTCCTCTCTCTCTCCCTCTCTCCCTCTCTCCCTCTCTCCCTCTCTCCCTCTCTCCCTCTCTCCCTCTCTCCCTCTCTCCCTCTCTCTCTCTCTCTCTCTCTCCCTCTCTCCCTCTCTCCCTCTCTCCCTCTCTCCCTCTCCCCCTCTCCCTCTCCCTCTCCCTCTCCCTCTCCCTCTCCCTCTCCCTCTCCCTCTCCCTCTCCCTCTCCCTCTCCCTCTCCCTTTCTCTCCCTCCCTTTCTCTCCCTCTCCCTCCCTCCCTCTCTCCCTCCCTCTCTCTCCCTTCCCTCTCCTTTCCCTCCCTCCCTTTCTCTCTCTCCTCCTCTCTCCCATTCTCTCGCTCTTCATCTTTCCCTCCCTCTCTTTTTCTCTCTCTCTCTCATTGTTCCCTCGTGAAGTAAAATCAACTTTGTCCAAAAGCCTCTGCTGATACAACTTGCTTGACGGAGCAGTGGGTGGCTGGCATCAGCCTGTTTAAAGTACACAATCCCAGGGGAGGGTTATCACCTTTCCACCCACACTGACCTGCAGTTTACCCGCCGTTACCTGGTAACTGTGATAAATCACTGAAGACTGTGGGGGGAAATCCAGTGTGCATCCAGATATGCCACACTTAATGAAAATATAACTTTAGTGGTAGGATCCAGTTTGATTTACACCTTGTTAAAAAGGCTATGATTAGTTTTCAGAATCCAGTCCTTAATAATAAAAAAAATAAGGATTTAGCATTGAACAAAAAGTACCATTGCAACTTGATACAATTTTATTCTGACTATCAATCCACATTAAAGGTGGTCCTAACTGTGCACCAAATGTTCATTATCAGACCGCATTTAACATTTTCATTCTGCTGATGGCATTCATTTAATGATTGGGATTTATATGCTGCAAATCGGTGTCAAAAAGTCTAGTTAAAAGCGAAAGGGATAAAAGAGTGCTTTGCTTGTCTTCAAAATGAACCAGAGGTACTGGTCGCTACGAGAGGAACTGCCATTGTGAGTGCTCTGCCCGATTATCATTGCCAACAGTGTATTTATATTGGTGCTGACTTTCCTCTTGGCTATGACGCCCAACTATTCATCAGCCAACTTCCCGGTTTCACAATTCTGAGCGTGTTTTCTTTCTTCCAGTGTGAGAGTTGGAGACCCACAAAGAAAATTCTTATGTAAAGTACTAAAGACAAACTAATAGAGTCATAGAAGGTATTTATTCACAAAATGCTGGAGTAATTCAGCAGGTCAGGCAGCATCTCAGGAGAGAAGGAATGGTGACGTTTCGGATCGAGACCCTTCTTCAGACGGGTCTGAAGAAGGGTCTCAACCCGAAACGTCACCCATTCCTTCTCTCCTGAGATGCTGCCTGACCTGCTGAGTTACTCCAGCATTTTGTGAATAAATACCTTCGATTTGTACCAGCATCTGCAGTTATTTTCTTATACTAAATAGAGTCATAGAGTGAGACAGCATAGAAACAGGCCCTTCAGCCCAACTTGCCCACACCGGCCAACATGTCCCAGCTGCACTAGTCCCACCCGCCTATGTTTGGTCCCTATCCCTCCAAACTTGTCCTATTCAATAATAATATTAATAACTGGCCTTTTTTTGTGGATCGACCTAAACTTGCCATCTCCCAAAGCTGGCCAAGGAATCACGATACAGGATTATGTAGCATCTATGGAATCTGATGCCGGTAGATCATCTATATATGTTTAGTAAATTATTTTTATGATTTTATATTGTATGTAAATAATTAATTGAGCAAATAATATACACAGGCAACTTTTGATTCAGGTTTGTTACTTTTTTGTGCAAAGCAGTTAAATATAAATTGAGTGATGTAAGTATCTTTAAGTCTGTCTGAAGAAGGGTCTCGACCCGAAACGTCGCCCATTCCTTCTCTCCTGAGATGCTGCCTGACCTGCTGAGTTACTCCAGCATTTTGTGAATAAATACCTTCGATTTGCACCAGCATCTGCAGTTATTTTCTTACACTAAGTATCTTTAAGAGCTCTTTTTTTTTTTGATTCGTTGTTGCTTCGGTCACTGCTGCGAGATTATAGGTGTTGGAATCGGTAACTGTTATTTGGCTGGAGGTTTAATCCTTTTGCTTGCCTTACTGAACAGCAAAGCAGGGAAGAGGCAATGTACATTGCAGCAGCCAGCATGAAAACGTAGTTGTAGGTTCTGTTTCACGTTGGTAAATACGTTCCGCTGCATCCAATACTGAAGTATTGAGCTGTTCTTTCTGTACACCTGCAGAGGGTTTAGTTTCATTTGGAGATACAGTTTGGATAAAAAAGACCCTTTGGCCCAATTAGTCCACGCTGACCATTGATCACCATGTTATTCCACTTTTGCATCCTACATGCCACGGGCAATTTACAGAAGCCAATTGACCTACAAATCTTTGGAACATGGGGGGAATCCGGAGCACCCGGAGAAAACCAGCGCAGTCACAGGGAGAACATATTAACTCCGCACAGACAGCACCAGTTGACAGGATCGAACCCGGGTCTCTAGCACTGTGAAGTTCCAACTCTATTGCTGCACCATTGGGCCGCCCTAGCCCGCCCAACTTCCCTCTATAGCTAAGCCCCTCAAGTCCCGTCAACATCCTCGTAAATCTTCTCTGCACTCCTTTCAGCTTAATGATATTCTCCCTATCCCTCTAGCTGGGTGACCAAAACTGAACAGAGTACACCGAATGTGGACTCACCAACGTCATCTACAACTGTGACATAACGTCCCAACTTCTCTGTCAGGAACGAACCCAGGTCTCAGGGGCAGTGAAGCGGCAGCTCTACCACTGTGACACTGTGTGGGTGTTTCCTACACGTTTACTTGTGCCTTCACCAGCAGGCATCCAACGTGACTGGTCGTGAACATCAAAATGTCGGATCAAAAAAATTGAAAGCTTTGAATCCCAAATTTCCCTCTGATCATTTAAAAGAAAAAACAGCGCTTGGCTTCTTTGCTCGTCACTCCATGAACGTTAGACCATATGCAAACTTCATTCACAGATCCTACAGGGTACGCCCAGTTTGTCAACTATGTGTTGCTTAGGAGAGCAGCCTGAGGATATTGTCCCTGCCCCTGTCACGGACAAACATGTCTCAATTTGATAGAGTTGACACAGGTAACTGAGGTCAAAGGCACCATCCAGTTGGTGGCGCTGCTAAGTAGTGTTTCAACACAGTAGATCACCGAAATGTTGCCATTTTGAATTATGCTTTTAGATTTGAGATAGTGAAGTAATATCTCGTTTGCCTAGCTAGATGCTTTGCTTAGGTAATTATTTACAAGCTTGACAGAACAGGCTACAAGTAAGACACTTTTGATGTCAGAAGGAACTGCAGATGCTGGTTTAAACCGAAGGTAGACACAAAGTGCTGGAGCAACGCAGCGGGACAGGCAGCATCTCTGGAGAGAAGGAATGGGTGACATTTCGTGTCGAGACCCACCTTCAGACAGAAGGCACTTTTTAGTTTTGCCTCCACTTTCTCAACAAGATTGCAGAAATCTTCCCACGTTTTCAATATACTAACTGTATCATCATAACATATAATAATTATTGTGTGGCATAACAATTGTCTGTTACCAAACTGCCAAAATGGACTGCTCGTGCTAAAGTCTCACCTATCCATGTTCACCTGGGGTGCTGATGACCCGCTGAGTTACTCCAGCACTTTATGTCTATCTTTCCTCGTGCTAAAGTATATCAGTATTAAACTTGGTCGAGAATCCAGTAATTAACATCAATACTGTAAATGTATTATTGAGATCTCGCTATTTAGATTAAACATTGTTTAAGGGCACTTAAAAGGTTTATTCATGAATTTAATCTGTCAAAATCCACCTTATCAGTCTGTAAAGTGAGATTAAATAATTGAGCTTTTCCACTGCGCTTGTCAGCAATGACCAATGGAAAATTACACAGAAATAGGCTTTATCAAAGATTTCTAATAGCTCCCTTTAGCTTAATTGGTAAATGAATTGCCAATTGTATCATTGAACCCCCTTGTTCCTACTGAGGCTGTGCTGAGTTTACTGAAGATAGACACAAAATGCTGGAGTAACTCAGCCGGGATAGGCAGCATCTCTGGAGAGAAGGAATGGATGGCTTTTCCGGTCAAGACCTTTCTCAACCTGAAACGTCACCCATTCCTTCCCTCCAGAGATGCTGCCTGTCCCACTGAGTTACTCCAGCATTTCGTGTCTGTCTTCGGTGTAAACCAGCATGTGTAGTCCCTTCCTGCACACTGAGTTTACTGATCCTAGCTAAGGTGACAGTTGAAATGATACAATTGGCCACAGTAGATCGGGTTTGGAATATCAAGAGTCAAAAGTGTTTAATTGTCATATGAACAGGGAATGGAAGAATGACATTTATAAATTACTTGCTGCAGCTTTGCAGGCACAATAACATAACAAGACAAAAAATACAAATATATGGTAATCAATAACACAATAACTTATCAAGTAACAAGACCAGAATTGTGCAAACCAAACTAAGTAATGCAACCTAAACAAAGTCTATTGCTGCTGAGGTAGGGTTGTGTTTGGGTTTGTCAGTGTGGTTCAACAACTGAGAAGCCGTTTTTAGCCTTTACTCTATTTTAGACTTTAGAGATACAGCGTGGAAACAGGCACTTCGGCCCACAGAGTCCGCGCTGAGCAGCGATCACCCCGTACACTAGCACTATCCTGCACACTTGGGACAATTTACAATTTACAGAAGTCAATTAAACTACAAACCTGCATGCCTTTGGAGTGTGGGAGGAAACCGGGGCACCCGGAGAAAACTCACGTGGTCACAGAGAGAACATACAGACTCTGTACAGGCAGCGCAGAGACAGGGTCGAGCCTGGGTCTCTGGCGCTGTAAGGCAGCAACTCGACTGTTGAGCCACCGTGCTGCCCTGTCCTGAACCTGGAAACCACGGATCTCCGGCTCCTGCACTGAGATGTGGTCTTTGATACTACTTGCTGCCTTTCAGTGGCAGTGCTTCTCGGAGATCCCTTTGAGGGGCGGAAGGTCAATACCCATGATGGACCTGGCAATATCCACCACTTTCTGAAACCTGCTTCATTCTTAGACATTCGAGTTACTGAACCAGGCCGTGATGCAACCAGTCAGTATTCTCTCGGCCGTACACGTGTGAAGGTTTGAAGAAGGGTCTCGACCCGAAACGTCACCCATTCCTTCTCTCCTGAGATGCTGCCTGACCTGCTGAGTTACTCCAGCATTTTGTGAATAAATACCTTCGAAGGTTTGAAAAATGTATTCAGCGACATGCCCAATCTCCTCAATCATCTGCGGAAATTGAGGCATCGATCAGCCCTCTTTGTGATGCAAGTTAAGTTGGTACTCCTCCCCTTGGTTACAATGGATGTTCTGTAAGAATGGAGCACAGAGGCACAAGAGACTGCAGATGCTAGAATCTGGAGTAGAAAAACAAACTGCTGGAGGAACTCAGCGGGGCAGGCAGCATCCGTAGAAGCAAAGGGATAAGTCGATGTTTCAGGCCAGGACTCGGTATTAGGGTTGGACTATACCTTGACTTGAGATGCTTGTCTGATTTACGAAGTCTGTACTTGCCATTGAAGAATGACTACTTTGTCAAGTACTCAGACGCTCACAGCAACTCAGTATTCCACTACAATAAAGGTTAATGTTTCCCTGAAAGGGAAAGGAAATAGAAAAATGAAAAGGGCAAGTTGATAGGTAGAAATATGCAAGAAAAGATTACATTTTGATGATATCGTTAAATGCTGGACTGTGCAGTGTGCTTCAAACTTCCAAACAGTTTTGTTAAAATGTTTTAATTAATCATTTTAGTTTCGCTGCCAGGCTTCATGACATCATCTCAGTCTGCTTGCGCTGTTCAACGCACATGAGGCTGATAGTTAAACTTTATGTAGTTGTCCTGATTATTTAAAGATTCATGATTATGGATCTTGTGAAGAACTATCTTCTTGTACTCAGTTCATTGCAGAGAGAAAAAAAATCCTTGCAGAAGTGTTCAGCAGGCAAAGATGTAAAGAATGGGGTAAACATTCACCTGAAGTACTGGGCGGCCATCTTTCATGGTGGATTAACAACCTGGTTTTGTCCCGGTGGTGTAGATGAAGATTCATCAGTCTGAAGAAGGGTCTCGACCTGAAACGTCACCCATTCCTTCCCTCCGGTGCTGCTGCCTGTCCTGCAGTGTTACTCCAGCATATTGTGTCTATCTTCGGTATAAACCAGCATCAGCAGTTCCTTCCTCCTCATGGAACAAAATGGTTTTTCCCTTCCCCTTCCCTTCTGCCTGTCCCTGCCTCTTCCCACCCTCTCCTTTCCCTTTCTTCCTGCTCCCTCTCCCCTCTTTCCTTCCTCCTTTCCTCACCTTGCCCTTTTCCCCCCCTGATCTTTTCCCACCATTTCCACTCACTACTGTCCACCCTAAACTCCTCTCCCCCATCAGAATATAAGCATCTTCAGTCTGCCATTTAGACGGTTAAAGCTGTTCTGCCATGCAGTGATTCATAGCAGATCCATGACCCCTCTCACCTCTATATATAATGGGATAAGCACCCTTTTATTTAAGGACCAATTATCCCCAATGGCTTACTTTCAATGAAGGAATCGTGAAAATAATTTACCTAGTTTATTCTCATTTGTCTGGGAAATATATTAAAAGATTATGGCAATGATCAGCAGTTGGCAAATTATCCAGATGGCCCTGAACGAAATACCCTACATATTGCTTTGCATTGCAATGGTCAGAGGCCAGAGATGTTAATACAGCTTGCATTCATATCTATGATAAAGGACAGGTTGTGACCAGTCCATTACTGTCTTTGCTGCCTTTCAACACATTTGCCAGGGGTTTAAATAAAATGAATCCTGATTTCTTTGGTCCATAACAAAAATAGTCTACTTAAGTAGCTCTGCCTTTGGTTAGATTTGCATCTGACATGCTGCTAAAAGTGTAAGGTTATGGTGTGATAGTAAGGAAAGCTTGGGCTTCTGGAGGCCAGGCTGAGCAGTGGAAGTGACAATGTATTTCTTTAACCCATCATGTTAAAGGTTTGGGAAATCAACAGTGCAAGGACTGAGATGAAGCTGTGAACTTCCCTGAGTGAACACATTGTTTTTTTTCCATTGCAGAGGGAAAGAGAGAGAGAATGAAAGAACAAAGTAAAGATTGGATGGGAAGAGAAGTAAGATACAGGAAGGGAAAGTAAAAACAAGTATCTTCCGACAATCATCAAAACCTGAAGGAGTAACCTTCATATTTGTTTCAGTTAGTTTTCAAAGTAGAATTAACCAGTGTTACACTCCCACATGGTTAAAGTTTAGATTTTAGAGATGCAGTGCACAAACTGGCCGTCGGGGCCACCGGGTCCGCGGCGACCAGCGATCACCCCGTACACTACACACCAGGGACAATTTACAATTTACAGAAGCCGATTCACCTACAAACCTTTGGAGTGTGGGAGGAAACTGCAGTACCCGGAGAAAACCCACGCGGTCACAGAGAGAAAATACAAACTCCGTACAGACAGCACCCGTAGTCTTACAGAAAGTGCACTGTACAGAAAGTCAGGAATGCTGCTGTTGGTGTGGAGATTTAAAAGAGTGGAGTGATAGTAATGCGAGATTGCAGATCTACTTCTGTGACCAGCACACAAAGAATCGCCTGGCTTGGGCACCATCTTGGATCTCAAACTTTAATGAATGAAAAAAAGAAAGGTTAACTATTTATATTATAAACTCAGTTTTTTCCCCCTGCTGTAGACATGACCTGGACACTTCCATTATTCTCCACTTGGTGTCAACAGCTCTGACGTGCATTTCACAGCTTTTGTAAAGTTTATTTCTCTCTTTGAGCTTCCCCATCATCCTCACAACTAAAGGGCATTGGAAAGGTTGGGGGTATCTGGGCAACCTCCATGATCTCATCCCCTTAGAAAGATATTTCTTTCCCTTCCTCTTTTCTCTTCACAACTTCAAACTATTTTTTTCTCAATATCCCTGTTCTGTTGAAGCAGTTCTGACCTGCAGTGTTAATTCGGTTTCTCTTTCCACAGATAATATCATCTTACCTTCGTAGTATTCTCATCACTGTCTTCTTTCTTTGTTTAAGCAATGAATGGCAATACCATGGGAATGTAGAGATAAGGAACTGCAGATGCTGGCTTAACAAGAAAAAGTACCCAATGTGTAAGAAGGAACTGCAGATGCTGGTTTAAACCGAAGATAGACATAAAAAGCTGGAGTAACTCAGCGGGGCAGTCTGAAGAAGAGTCTCGACCCGAAACGTTACCCATAGCATCTCTCCAGAGATGCTGCCTGTCCCGCTGAGTTACTCCTGCTTTTTGTGTCTATCTTCAAGAAAAAATACCCTACAGTAATCAGTCAAAGGGTCCCGACCTGAATCGTCACCTATCCATGTTCTGCAGAGATGCTGCCTGACCCACTGAGTTACTCCAGTACTTTGTGTTTTTTCTTTCCATGAAAATTTAACACATGTACACTTGCCACCAGCTCAATATTCTGCCCAATAAGTTCTGATTCAGCAATAGTCAAACAAGATAATTGAGTGATGTGAATTATCCGCATATAACTGATCTCTGTTGTAGAAACTTGAAGATACTGAACGTTTCTTAACAGGCCGGTTTCTTAAGCACCTACCGATGTCGAAGAGCAACAAAGAATTCTATAGAGCTCAATTACGTGGCTCTATTACTTTGAGAGTGGCATGGTGGGGAATGTCTTACAGCCCCAGAGACCCGGATTCAATCCTGACCACGGGTGCTGTCTGTGCGGAGTTCTCCGTATGACCGCGTGGGTTTTCTCCGAGTGCTTCGATGTCCTCCCACATTCCAAAGACATGCAGATTTGTCGGTTAATTGGCACCTGTAAATTGTCCCTAGCGTGTAGGATGCGAAAGTGGGATAACATAGAACTAGTGTACAGTGAACCATGGTCGGCGAGGACTCGGTGGGCCGAAGGGCCTGTGTCCACACTGTATCTCTAAACTAAACTAAACCCATTAACCACTGACAAACCTCCAGTTGTATTGTATTTATATTTGATCTGTCTGGCTTAATGTGTTGAAGTGTACCACTTTAAATGCAAACAAGGGTGGAATAAAAAGGGATAGGCATGTATGGATTTATAGATAGTAGTAACACAAGATAGGTTATTATGATTATTCCTTCATAACGTTTCAGGAAAATTTTCTTCACTAATAATTATTTGTCGCCTTGTTTTCACTGGAATGACTCCTGGTCATACATGACTGCAACAAAAAGAAAGGGAGAAAATACAGTCTATAATTTGTTCAGTTTAAATACCTTTAAGTAATGAGCTTTCAGAATGTTAATTGTCTGCTAATAGCTATATTATTTGCATAAACTGAATGAAACAAAGCTTTGTCTGCTCAGATCTGTTCATTGTTGCCAGGCCTCTTCAGTTCTTGGCGAAACCACTTGCACATCAACTGATTAGGTAATAGGGCACCATCTAAGCAGCGATGTTCTACTTCCGACTCTTATTGTGCGAAATGTATTGATTGATATAAGAGCCCTCTAAGACATCGCAAACCTGAACAACATTGACGATTCTCCACGCAGGCCTTTATTA
Organism: Rhinoraja longicauda; assembly: GCF_053455715.1. NCBI lineage: Eukaryota > Metazoa > Chordata > Chondrichthyes > Rajiformes > Arhynchobatidae > Rhinoraja > Rhinoraja longicauda. The sequence goes on from NC_135969.1 coordinate 35,496,779, forward strand.
TCACGAGCTTCATTGATGGGAGGAGGGTTGGGACAGGAGTTCAGAGAGAGAGAAAAATGTAAGATTCCCGTTACATTAATTGTCTACTGTGAAGAGTATGACTATCCTGCATTTAAGATGTCTTGAATACAAGCTTGTTTCCACCTCTTTGTTATTTTCATCTTACAGAGGTGACAAAATGGTCAACCAGCATTTCTTGTCTGGAGGTAGAATGAAGGAGGTTGACTTTGTTTCACAGATTCCTTAAAGGCAGTGGAGGCCAATTCTCTAATGCATTCAAGAGAGAGCTGGATAGAGCTCTTAAGGATAGCGGAGTCAGGGGGTATGGGGAGAAGGCAGGAACGGGGTACTGATTAAGAATGATCAGCCATAATCACATTGAATGGCGGTGCTGGCTCGAAGGGCCGAATGGCCTCCTCCTGCACCTATTGTCTATTGTCTAAATGTTCGTGTATATTTTAGCATTTTTCTTTCAACCTGGTGCAAGTTGTCTTTTACTAAATCATCCTGCGGTAATGATGTCACAAATGAGTGCCATACTTTCTCATGACAGACACATCACTGACCACTGCAGTGTGACACTAAAAACGCTTGTGAAAATGGCAAGAAATGCCTGAAGCTCCAACGAAGATCATAAACATTTTAACTGTAGCACTCTATACTCTCCTTACATTATATAACTTATGTAATGATATAAGATAATAGGGCAACGTAACGTTAGTAAACCTAATTCCAGGGTTCAGACGACCTCCATATCTTCACTGTCATGGTTCATATTATCACCTGAACCCCTTGATTAGGTTAGAGTCTTGTAATGCACTGTAAAGTATCCATTATTCTTCAGGCCCGCTGTTTATCAGATTTCATACTGTTTCGCTGTTAAAGGATTTGAAAGTTGTCAAGATCCCCGTCATCTTTCACTGTGGAGCTTCTGCCACATTTGAAGTGATTTTACCATCGGCTTAACCACCGACACTTCAGCCATTGGTCAAGTTTTCAAACCGACATTTTGGAGGCGACGTTGCGGGCATGTTTGAAGACCTTTGGCTTTGGAGAGGTACAGCGTGGAAACTGAGCCCCTTCTGCCCATCGGATCCGTGCCGTCCCGCGTTCACCCCGTGCACCAGTACTATCCCACACACTTATTCACAATTTTACGGTTAACCAGTCAAACTGCAAACCTGCGCGTCTTTGGAGTGTGGGTCACAGGGAGAACGTAAAACTCCGTACAGACAGCACCCGTAGTCTGGATCGAACCCGGGTCTCTTGCGCTGTGAGGCAGTAACTCTACCGCTGCGCCCTTTGCAATTAGACTTGTAAAATATTTTGGACGTAAAAATATTTTAGACGTAAAATATTCATTTAACCAACATGGAACAGGTTTTGAAATGTTTCAGTACTCATGCATGGTGTGTAATTGAGGCGATCAGTATCTTGCCTGAAAAAAAACAACTGCTTTTGATCAGGATGTCTGTTTGCTTGTTTTATTTGCATTTAAATGGAGCATTTGTTGTAAAACAATTGAGGCAAAGAAATGGTTTACTGCCTTTACTAATGTTGTAGATATAAAAAGTAGCATTGTATTCCTTGGTATGCATTTAACAAACCTACCCTTTGCAAATATTTATTTTGGTAATGCTGACAATGGAATATTGTTTACTTTAAAAAAAGAAGTATGTGGCTGTTGTTATTAGCTTTACTGAGAGTCTGAACAGGATAGATAAGCAATTTCAATGACACGTGCTATTAACCTGATAGTTGCTATTCTGTAATCCGTATTTTCTCCCATGTTCTCAATTTGTGTACCTCTTAACTTCGAAGAGCCTAGTAGACTATCCTTCGTTGGAGCAGTATTGTCAGACAATAACCAGAGTTATATTGGAGGCAATGCACCAAGATACCATGGTGGCGCAGCGGTAGAGTTGCTGCCTGGCAGCACGGGAGACCCGGGTTCGATCCTGCCCATGGGTGCTGTCTGTACGGAGTTTGTGCATTCTCCCCGTGACCTGCGTGGGTTTTGGCCGGGAGCTCCGGTTCCCTCCCACACTCCAATGACGTACAGGTTTGTAGGCTAATTGGCTTGGTAAAATTGAAAATTGTCCCCAGTGTGCGTAGGATAGTGTTGAGAGTGCGGGAATTGCTGGTCGGCGCGGACTCGGTGGGCCGAAGGGCCTGTTTCCGCACTGTATCTCTAAACTAAAGTAAGCTAAACCAATCCGCATTTTCTCCCGTACACTCAACTCGTGTACCTTTTAACTTGGGAGACCCTCGTAGACTATTCTTCATTAGAGTAGTATTGCTAGACAGTATCTAGAGTTATATCAGGGATATACACCAAAGCACTAGCATTATTTTATTTATATAAGGCAGAATTTGGGCAGACAATTTGCTGAAATGAAGTGGGTGCTTGTCTGTTTGCAAGTGTAGGAGAGGAATTATGTTGTACCTTGTCAGCAATATCTTCTGCAGTATCAGCTGTAGATCTGTTGTAGGCTCTCTTGCATTTCAGTTTGAAGGATGTGGGTTCAAGTCCAGCGCTGGAGATATGAGGTACAGATAGGTGAGCTGATGCTTTAGTGAGGGTCTGTACCCTTTGAGTGTGCAAGTTCCATCAGGTGCATGTGAAAGATTCCACAGCATTGAATTAAAGAAGAGCACAGGCGTTCTCGTATGCCCTGGCTAATATTCATCCCTTGGTCACCATCACCAAGAATGGATTGCGTTCATTACCACTTTACTCCTTGTGTGATCTCACTGGGTGCACTACAAGTGTCTCCATTTCAGGAATACTTCAATGGCAGTAGAGGCCTTGGCCCATCTTGAAAGGTGCTATGTAAATACACGTCCATATTGATCTTTATGGTGCTGCATTTTAATTACATTCTTATTTGGACCAAGAAACAAAAACAAGTAATTAAATTAGACACAAGGAAATGCAGATGTTGGTTTGCAAAAGAGACACAAAGTGCTGGAGTAACTCAGTGGGTCAGGCAGCATCTCAGAATAGACAATAGACAATAGGCAATAGGTGCAGGAGGAGGCCATTCGGCCCTTCGAGCCAGCACCGCCATTTAATGTGATCATGGCTGATCATTCTCAATCAGTACCCCGTTCCTGCCTTCTCCCCATACCCCCTGACTCCGCTATCCTTAAGAGCTCTATCTAGCTCTCTCTCGAATGCATTCAGAGCATTGGCCTCCACTGCCTTCTGAGGCAGAGAATTCCACAGATTCACAACTGTGGAGATGAAAGTGTGAATGAGATGATGCATGAAATCTGAAGCCAGAGGTTCATTGGAAAGGGAAGGGGAGAAATGGGTGCATATCGGAGGTACAGGGTACCAAGATTCAATAAGGTTAGACTGAAGCACTCTTTTGTGCACCAGTCAACCGTGAAACTAAACATAGAACTTAATCCCAGATCAAATGTACGTTGAAGGGTCTTGAATGTGTCGTCATTTGTGATTGCAATGTTATGGTGAATATATGTACCCTCGTTTCTTGTCTTACATTCTTTGTCTTTGTGGATGTTGCAAGTGGAGCTGCTGAGATGCAAGAAAGGTTTTAGTCTTGATCTGACAATAAAGTATTATCGTATCGTATCGTATCGTATCGTATATCCAAGCTGGAGGAGGAAAAGGGGAGAGGGGAAGTGAAGGATGAATGAATGAATAAATGAATGAATGAATGAATGAATGAATGAATGAATGAATGGATAAGTTTATTGGCCAAGTATGCATATACAAGGAATGTGCCTTGGTGCTCTGCTCACAAATGACAACACAAACATACAGTTAACAATTAAGAATAAAGCATAAACACATCAAAACAATAAGGATACACCATTATGGTCTAAACATGAAGGTGAAAATAAACCAGAGCAAAAAAGAGACTACAGACTTTGGTTATTGAGTAGAACTATCACTCGTGGGGAAAAAGCTGTTTTTATGTCTGGCTGTGGCTGCTTTGACAGTCCGGAGTCTCCTTCCAGATGGCGATGTTTGTAGGTTAGTTACTTAAAATTGGAGAATTCAATGTTCCCACAAATGTTAATCCTTTTCCTCAAGAGATGCTGCCAGACCTGCTGTTGCTCCAGCACTTTGTGTCTACCTTTGTTGTAAACCAGCATCTGCAGTTCCTAGTTTCTACATTCATGCCAACCAAACCTGACCTCATACTTTAGCACTATTATAAAATGACTGTCACTAGATGTAACTCTGTTGGTAAGAGTTTCCGCATTTGTTACATAAGTCTAAAAATAAGGGAATTGCCAGGGGCATGGGAATACCTCCACTTGCCAGTTCTCTCCACACCATCCACACACACAAATAACAATTTTCACTGTATCTTGCTACATGTGACAACAATAAACAATACCAATGCCAATTAAAAAAAAATCAAAATAAACTTTATTCAGAATAAAAAATATATACAAATCAAAAACTATGCAAAAATTCTTTGACATTCTCAGCGGCTCTACATACATTCATTAGCATTGTAGTTGGTAGTGTTCACAGAACTATCGTTATACCCCCCCCCCCCACCCTTGCCACTCATGTGCCCCCTAGTGGTGATATTCCTTCCCTTGTTTGAGGGGCGTCTCCACCACACCCTGCCCCCCAGTGTCCAGCCGCGGAAGGACCCTCGACTGTGGTCCTCCCCCACAGAGCCTTGGCGATGGCTGTACTGAGCTTCCGTGCGTCCCTCGGAACGTACTCCTTCAGTCTGGAGCAGGTCAGTCGGCAACATTCCCTGATGGACATCTCTCGCTGCTGGGAGAGTAACATATTTTGATCAGACCAAAGAGCGTCTTTCACCGAGTTGATGACCTTCCTGCAGCACTTGATGTCCATTTCCGAATGTGCCCCTGGGAACAGTCCATAAATCAGAGAGTCCTCTGTTGCGGAGCTATTTTTGCTATTGTACATCTTCACTAGATTCATATTCTTGAACTTCCTAAGATAGACACAACTGAAGAAGGGTCTCGACGTGAAACGTCACCCATTGCTTCTCTCCAGAGATGCTGCCTGTTACTCCAGCTTTTTGTGTCTAACTTCGGTTTAAGCCATCACCTGCAGTTCCTTCCTACCCTGGCTCACCGCCATCTTCAGGGGCATCTTGAGATCTGCAATAATTGCAGGTCTTGACAAAAATGGACACCTGTTCTTTTTGCGATAAATCTTTGATTTCCTTCATTGCTCTTGTCTACGTTTCCCTAACTTTGCCAAAGTTATCTAGAATAGCTTACTTTACATGTGAGGTGGACTGAATGCATTTGTAGTAAATTATATTTGATGTTATCCAGTAGCCAGTTCTACAAATTTATCAGACAAATTCTCATTTTTTCCATTCTTAATTTTTTTTCTTTTTTTTTGTAACCATCAACAATACTTTTAATGTTACTTCGTGCGCCTGTGGTTTGTGGCATTTAGGTTTTGAGTGGGAGGGGGCTGTTTTGTTTGGTGGATTGGTGGTAAAATGTCTGTGACATTTGCAGCAGCTGCCCACCATTGAAAGCAGACTTTTCTCTACTCAAAAGCTTACACATGGACGGACCAAGTCTGCTAAAATGACTCCATCTGCGGTCTGAATCCTTGCACTATTTTTGACTTTTGACTATTAGAGACGGCTGTAGGATTTCATCATCTGTTGGACAGCAATGAAGTGCATGAAACAAGTCAGCAACTCTGAATCCATCTGTTGTTATTATTTTCCACTGATAATTGGCTCCAACAATGGAATGCCTTATATCCCTTAGCCTTTGAAATATTACACTGTTTATTTTCGAGAGGTCCTTCTCTGACGCTCGCTTGAAAATGACATCTTTGACTCCTTGCATCAGTACGTGTCAGTCAGTATCCAGGGCTTTGCAGCTGATTTTCTTCAGGGCTTCGTTTCTGTTTTGTTTGTTTCAGTCTATAAGCTCTACTCCAGACTGCTTGGAAACACTGGCTGGAATGCAGCATTCACGTGTCTCGTGGCAGCCCCCAGACAACATTTTCTTTTTAACTTATTGATAAAAACTTGAGGGGCTCATGAAAAACGACGAGCGTTGGGACAAGGTCAAAGAGTGATGGTAGAATGTCAGACCAGGGGGAAAAAACCAGCACCGAACTGCCCTGGGAAAGAATTTACATTAAGGCTACTAACAAACATGTCAGTGACTTTTCACCATAAGTGGGACAGGTAGATGGCTTAGCGAGCAGCTGATTGGAGCCAGTTGCTCATTTGCTGACTGTTTGTGTTTATGCAAAGGGACCTCTTCCTGAATATTTAATCTAGAGCAAAGCAGTGGCTTTTGTTGTGTTTAGATCACATACCTCCAGTCCTTTATTACACTGCAATCTATTGGAGTTCATGTTGAATATTGAAGGTGTTAGTTGTTAAAAGCTCAATAGCTTTTCAGTCCCTGGTGATTACGAGACAATCAAAATCTCTTTTAGCTTCATAGTTAGTGGGTAAGTGCAGTTACAGTTACATTTTTTTAGTACATGTTTTTGTTTTGGAGAAAAACGTGAAGGAAAAAATTCATAAGCTTAAAACTATTAACATTGCAGTTTCTGAAGCATACTTGAGTAGTTCTCTAAGTTTGTTGTCTCAAGGAATGGAGGTTGGTGTGCACTTGCCTGCAGGTGGCTTCTCGGAATGTGTCAATGCATATGTCCAATGTGTTAAGCGTTATATTTGTAGCTATTAAAAAAAATCATAGGTAAACTAAACTGATTCATTGCTCTTGTATCATTTGCACTGAGGACCTTTGACTATGTATATATCGTTCTGGAAGGAGACCCTTTTTGTGCACTCTATTTGAAAATCATAACACAGAACAGTCTGAGGCAGTTAAGCCTCACCACATAATATTGCCTTGCGACTGTGCATCTTCAGCACGTTCACCTTAGTGTATCACGAAGGTTTTCTTATGTGGAAATGGAATCTGCTCCTCATTGATATTAATAGCACACTAGAGATGTTAGTCTGTGATGCAGTGAGTAGCAGGACTACAGTCTGGAAACCTGATATTGCAGAAGCGAGCTGGCAGAACTGCTGCTGCCCTGTTGTTGGGGAGACCGTCATCCATAAAAATAGTCTTTACATAATGGCAGCAAGGGTTATCGGCTTTGCATGGAGCACTTTGTCCGACCCACATCAGTTCTACTTTTCTGGAAGGGGGCCTCAACTGTTGTTTTATTCACTTTATATTTTCAGCTCCATAAGAAGAGCTTGTTTTTTTCAAAGGCTGCATTCAGAAAAATGCAATGAGCCAAACTAGTATCCCGACTATTGATTCATTAATGGTGTTGTATTCTGTCAATTGGCGAAGATTATATAACCGATAACAGATGTATTTAATGGCTTTGTGATAATAATTATTTGCATTGCTTTCATCTTTCGCACTCAAGGGGGTTGGGGTGGTGTGGGGTGAGGGGGGGTGGGGGGGGGGGGGTTTGGGGAGTGGTTCGTTGTTAACCATTGCATCACACAATGTACCACAGTGAAGCTAGACAGCTTTAAATTACTTGCAGATGTGAATGTTTAAATGCCCAACAGCAAAGGTCAACAAAAAGACACACCCAGCAGCCATTCTCCAATGGAATTGAGAAACAGACCAGTTTTTCAACCTTGTGTTCAAAACCACCCCGTACATTATTCAGCTGGTGTTTCTCATGTGTATTTATAGCTGTAAAACTCATCAATTTTGTAAATCAGCTCATCTGAACAAATTGAATGTAGCATGAAAACACTGAACGCTCTGCAAATACCAAGGTTAATTAATAATCCCCAGGCACGTATCTTCATAAATGATACAACCGCTGCTGGACTATTCAAGAAGGAAAAAAAGCATTGCATTTTTTAAAAAATATTGTCGTCCTCGGGATTGGGTAATTAAAATAGTTCCATAGTTCAATACTCACTGGTCATGCAAACTCAGTTGCCGATCTGTGACTCAAGTAATAGTCGGTTCATTAGTATGGTTTAGTGCTCGCTCTATGATCTCCGTGGATTTTGTGTGTGAATTTTAACAGATTTTTTTTTTCTTGCCGATTTTCAAATGTCATATATAATTTACATGTTCTGACAAGTAGAAGGTACATTTGAATGGAGTCAAATACATTTTTTCATATTTTGCATCAATAGACAATAGGTGCAGGAGGAGGCCATTCGGCCCTTCGAGCCAGCACCGCCATGCAATCTGATCATGGCTGATCGTTCTCAATCAGTACCCCGTTCCTGCCTTCTCCCCATACCCCCTGACTCATACGAGCATTAACTCTTTAAGTGCTAGTCAAAGGAAAGATCATTGGTTGAGCGCAGGTTACCAGTTTCCTACTCCCACTTCAGAAAAAGGTTTGCTTTCTCTGCTCTACCTGCATCCTTAAATTTAATTATAAGCGTTAAATAAAAGCTGGAAAAAAAATTATTGCTCCTCTGCTCCCGCCTCCCCTTACAAGCTTGTTAGCATCATCAAGCATCACAGAAGCTTTGCATAGGAAGGAACTGCAGATGCTGGTTGAAACCAAAGATAGACACAAAATGCTGCAGTAACTCAGCAGGACAGGCAGAGTCTCTGGAGAGAAGGAAAGGGTGGCGTTTCGGGTCCAGACCCTACTTCAGACGGGTCTCGACCCAAAACGACATCCATTCCTTCTCTCCAGAGATGCTGCCTGTCCTGCTGAGTTATTGCAGCTTTTTGTGTCTGTCTACATACAGAAACTTTGCTTCCAGGTTGAAAATCAAAGGCGTAGATTAATTGTCGCGAGTTCCTAATTATTCACGGGGATGAAAAGATCTGCAGGTATGGTTCTCATACTATGTAGGTCTTGCAGTCTGTATAAGATTCCAGTTTCTACTCCGACACAGGCCAGAATGGGTTTATGATTGGTTTATGTTCCAGAAATTTAGAAAATAAGTTCCCACAGTTTAAGTGAAATAATCTCTCTCCACCTCCACATTGTCACCACTACAGACACACGCACACACACGCACACGCACACACATACACACACAGATATGCTTGCATCTAAGTTGCATATTTGTTGCTCCTGTGTGGTGATCCGGTTTGCTACCTGAAATTATAGACCTAACAGATGTTCAGAGATTGATTCAAATGTCCCACATGGCACTACACTTAGCAAAATGTATGCATTGTTTGCTTTGTTGAATTCAGGGATCGTTTTGAAAGTTTTTGGCTTGTAGCTGAACCGGTGGCAATTATTAAAGCTACTGCTTGTATAACCATGTGGCTTTAAATTCTTGTGTGGGATAGTTTATTGCCTTCTGCTGCTCACACTCTGTATTGTCGTTATATCGCAGTAGTGTTCAACAAATGGAATTTCATACAACAATTTCCAACCCTGTTTGATTGAAAAGAGACCAGACCAGTTGAAGCAGTTGTTTGGCCTCTAGTACGTGTTGCTTAGTTATGTAGTGAAACTGGTTATATCTTTGCATTCATTTTAATATGTTCAGTTTAGTTTGGAGATACAGCGCAGAAACAGTCCCTTCGACCCACTGAGTCCGCGCCGACCAGCGATCCCCGTACATTAACGCTACCTTTCACACACTAGGGACAATTTGCAATTTACAGAAGCCAATTAACGTACCAACCTGTACGTTGTTGGAGTTTGGGAGGATCCTGGAGATCCCGGAGAAAACCCACGCAGGTCACTTGGGAGAACGTACAAACTCCATACAGACAGCACCCGTAGTCAGGATCGAACCCGGGTCCCTGGCGCTGTAAGGCAGCAACTCTACCGCTGTGACACTGTCATTGATGGATTTTCAAACTCTTTGTATATACCCAGGAAGTATAAATCAATCCACCAGTCCATTTTGTGTTGTTCATACGTCCAATTTGAAATGCCATAACATTTTCCACTTAGACATCGTTCCCAAGTAGGGTTAAGACTTCAGATCTACTGGAAAATGGGAAGAACGTGGTTCGCTTTCAAGTCCCATGAATGAATAAAAATACAGTTTTTTAGTGGTTTTCTAAATAACATTGGAATTAATTGGGTCTAAACAACAAAGTCAGTGTGTCAGGCAGCATCAGGGGAGGGAATGGATGGGCAACCTTTTTGGTCAAAATCCTTCTGCAGTCTTAATTGGGTTTGATGTTCCTGGAGTCCAAATGTCTTCCGCATCAGATGTACAAAGTTTGGACAGCATCTTAGCTCTGGAGAAACATATTTTGCAATGACGTGCCTCATTTCTCTCCTTGTACCTTTGTTTATGTGCATTGTTGTTCCTGGCACTGTAATGGAATGTATCTAGTGCGGACAGAAAAAGTGTGCCTTTCCTAGATTCACTGGAGTGATTATATGGTTTCTGTCCCATTAACACAGAGATAGCCATAGCCTTTTGATCTCTATGGTGTATCAGTGTGAACTTGCTTGAAACTTTGAGTGTCCAAAACGTATACTGTGCGATCAGGGGGAGAAATGCAGGGAAGTTTAGAAAAGGAAAAAGAGTGGTGACAGACTTGTTGCTGTTCTCTACCCGTCTCCTTGACCGAAAGCTGTCCAGTTCTTTACCCATAGGAGAGTCTTATGTTTGGCCTGCCAATAACTGAGGTTCAATATATTCAAGCACACAGGGAAGCAGCCTGAGTTCATATTTAAAATAACATTTCATCATCTGTCCCACCCATTACAATAAGCAAAATATTTCCACGAGGCTTTTAGCAGATATGCATTGATGGTTGACATAAAATGCTGGAGCAACTCAGCGGGGACAGGTGGCATCTCTGAAGAGAAGGAATGGGTGACGCTTTGGGTCGAGACCCTTCTTCTTGGTTTATTTTGGATGGAGCAGACTGAATGTAGATGTAACATGAGGAAGAATATGACTTACTAGTACTAGGAAAGAACTGCAGATGTTGGTTTAACATTCTGTGTCTGTCGTTGACTTACTAGTAGGGTTTGCATCAGCAAAAGCAGCTAATTGTGAGTTTTGCCTGTTCTGCGCAACTACTTCCTTAGTCAATGTGACCTCTTGGGGCACAGGACATTTCAATCAGTGAGTGATTGCAGCTCAGTCTGCACCCCATCGCAGAGACAAAGCAGCTTACCTCTAGAGGACACGCACCTCAGATTGGGCGTGCATTCAGTATTAAGACTGACTTGTCAGAAACAGCTGGTTTACACTTGGAAACCAAAGCATAGCCACCTGTTTCTATGTTGCTACACAATATATGCAGTTGTTGGAATCTTTGAGTGAAACAAAAAGTGCTGGAGGAACTTTGTAGTTCAGGTAGCATCTACAGAGGGCATGGACAGGTGATGTTTCGGGCTAGGATCCTTCTTCAGACTACACTTGGAACTGTTAATCACATTGAATCTGGCTAGATGATACACGTAAAGCCAGAGATCAGGGTGGAGAAGAGTATTCTGTTATGGGGTTGATTGCTGCACCATTACCCTGACAGCGTACACCTAGTAGTAGCCCCCAGACTTTGTAACAATAGAATTACTTTGGGGTGTCACGGACGTCTAATAATTAGTTTATGCGATCTCAGTAATTCCAGATGTAATAAAAGCTCATTTTTCTGAGGTCTGTGCATCTCTTAAGTTGAGTAAGAAGGAGTCTGAAAAAAGGGTCTCGACCCAAAACGTCACCTATTCCTTTTCTCCAGAGATGGTGCCTGACCCGCTGAGTTACTCCAGCACTTTGTGTCTTATCATCTCTAAGTTGAACTGCTTTCTCCAAGGATTCAGCTATGGCTCCTATCTCCAAAGTTAAAATGAAATGATGCAACTCGTCAGCCTTCCAAGACCAACTCCACACCAGGCCAAAATGTACAAGGACTTGTGGTTTGGTGAGTTAGCGAGCCCCGCCCGCTCTCTCTCTCTCTCTCTCTCTCTCTCTCTCTAGAGAGAGAGAGACCATCACCCTTTACCTTCCATCATACGGATGAAGAACCAAAAGCAAATATACTTGTATTAAAAACAGAAATGAGAGTTGCCTTTTGCTTTACACACTTTTTCAATAAAAGTTCTGTCATCCTGCTGATAACATTCACGCCAAAACCTCAGTGACAAAATTTAAACAGCTACAGTGACAGAATTTTAAAATCCATCAATAAAAGGACCTCTCCAAAACTATTGCTTGAAACTTAAAAAGACTTTAGTGTCAAACATTAGAATAAGTCTTCATCATAAGGTTGAACGTGCTCTGGTTTAAACATTTGCATTCTGCCTAATGGAACAGCAAATTTATTTCCATGATATTAGAGTGTGTTCCTGGTGCACCACAGCTTGCAGTAATATTTCGGCTACAAACAGCATCCATTTCAAAGAAGGACAGGCATTGTTTGCTCGTTGTTTGGTGTTGCAGGTTTATACAATGCATTGATTCCAAATCACCATACATTTGAAGTATAAGAAAATAACTGCAGATGCTGGTACAAATCGAAGGTATTTATTCACAAAATGCTGGAGTAACTCAGCAGGTCAGGCAGCATCTCGGGAGAAAAGGAATGGGTGACGTTTCGGGTCGAGACCCTTCTTCAGACTGATGTCAGGGGGCCGGGTAAAAGGAAGGATATAGGTGGAGACAGGAAGATAGAGGGAGATCTGGGGAGGAGGAGGGGAAGAGAGGGACAGAGGAACTGTCTAAAGTTGGAGAAGTCGATGTTCATACATTTTCGATGTTCATTCATTTGAATATAATTTAGAAAAATACAGCATAGCCTGGGAAATTAGGGAAGAACAAGGTGGTTTGGACCTTTGATCTTTACGAATAAAGAAATAGCTCATGTTCGTGAACTTTCGTAAAAATGGTATGGGAAAAGCTACATTCCTGTTGATATTGCCACCAACAAAAATCGAAATGAATATCAAACTTCTTGGAGTAGTGCACATGAAGTGCCAGAATGTGGTGGATGCGTTGAGTATGTTTTACCATTACCATCAGGATATGTTGGCATATATCCAAATCTGTTCCAGCCTGAAACCACATTTGCACATTGTCTAACATTCAGGGGGTTAAATTTTATTTTGTATGTCGTGCTGAACAATTTCACAAGTTCAAAACACAAAGTGCTGGAAGAACTCAGCGGGTCGGGCAGCAACTGGGGAGGGAATAGAGAGATGTTATTTTGGGTCAGGACCCTTCTTCAGATCCATTCTATACGTAACTTTACCCAGCATCAGGATGCAAGTGCTGATGCAACAGATTGAACTGGGGAAAAAGTGGTCTCTTAAAGGGCCAGACATTATTTTCTCTACAATTAATCAAAATTTTAGAATGAGTGCAATGGATGATACGTTCTACTCAGTATCATTATCATTCGCATTAAGTTGGAGAACAAAACATGACACCTCTGGACACAAGATCGCCATTTTAACTCTCTGTGTATTTTCGCAAAGCGCAGGTGCAGCTTTACCATATTGTTGCATGTATACATCACATAGCAGCTTTACCATATTGTTGCAGGTATCCATCCAAAGCAATACATCACATATCTCCCCCCTTAGAATTGTGAGACTTTTCTTCCATCTAAAGTATACTAATACGTATAAAACATTCCAATATCATAATGATCTTTATATCCATTATGTTTCCAAAGTATTTTTCTATAACAAAACCCAATTTAAATAAGTCCATAAATATGCATCATTTTGTATCCAATTAAATCCAAATCAAAGTTTTTACATATCCAATTCTTATTTTGAATGTGAGTATCATCTTCAATGTAATTCTATCAACCAAAGAACCTAACCAACCCAAAATGCCAAATAAGAGTATTCATGCTACAATCCTTTCCATTAATGATAACCAAATTCTCGTTGCGTTTACATTGTCCATATAACCGAGTCCGTATAGTCAAGTCCGTTGTCAAGATCGTCCGTTTTCAGAATCCGTAGTAATCCGGTCGCTTGCTATTTCGCTTTGGATACTGCTTACGCCCTGCATTGCTTTCTTTGTTGCGCTCTGATGTCGCGTCCTCGACGGTGTCATCGTGTTTGCTTACGTCAAAGTTTTCATGTGCAACGCTTCTTTCGTTGACGTCTTCATCGCGCACTGTGGGCGTACCCATGTCGAAATCTATCGAATCTCCCGTTTTGTTGGTTGTGGGAGAGTCGATTTCACGTTTCAAAATCTGGTCTGCGTGACGTTTCCAGATTTCTACATCGTTGACGTGAACCTCGACCTGGTACGAGACAGGACCTAGCTTCTTTGCGATGTGTCCTGGTGCCCATTTCTCCCCTCTCACGTAGTTGCGCACTAGCACGCTCTCTCCCTCCTCAAATTCTCGAGCTGGGCGCGAATCGTGGTGCAACTTTTGCGAGAACTGTTTGTCACCAATGGTCGCTCTTTCATCTGGCACCGCGATGTTGAAACGTGTGAGAATTTTCCTTTTCATCAGCATTTCAGCCGGCGTTTGCGTTGTAGAAGCTTGCGGCGTTGAATGATACAAGATGAGGAATCGAGCGACACGCGTTTGCAGCGGTCCCGACATCTTGCGGAGCGCTGCCTTCACCGTCTGCACGGCGCGCTCTGCGAGACCATTGGTTGCTGGATGGTATGGCGCACTTTTGACATGACGAATCTCATTCGCTTTCATGAACTTTGCGAACTTTTCGCTAGCGAAACATGGGCCGTTGTCAGAAACCAGTGTATGCGGAAGGCCATGTGTCGCGAACACGAAGCGAAGCTTGTTGATAGTGACGTCACTGGTTGATTCACTTGTGATATGCACTTCAATCCATTTTGAATATGCGTCGATGAGAACAAGCAACATCTTTCTCTGTACCGGGCCGGCATCATCGACATGAACTCGCGACCACGGTTGACTCAGATGCTCCCATGAATGCAATGGTGCTTTGGGCGGATCCTGCTGATGCATTTGGCATTCTGAACACACTCGGACTTTGTGCTCCAAGTCCTTATCGATTCCAGGCCAACACACACAACTTCTCGCGATCGCTTTCATCTTCACAATACCCGGATGGGCATCATGCACTTCCTCGATCATTTGCGAGCATTGGGGTGGTAGTACAACACGACTACCCCAGAGAAGACAACCCTCGTGAACACTCAGCTCCACTTTGCGACTGAAGTAGGGCTTGAAATCATCATTTGGTGGTTTGTATGGCCACCCGCTCATGATGTATTCGCGAACACGAGACAGAATCGGATTCCTCTGCGTCATGGTGTGAACACGCGACTGAATGATGGGCGATTTCTTCAACTCGCTCATCAGAAGGACGATTTCTCCTGGTATTGGCGCTTGCGATACTGTCGCTCTTCGTGGGAGTCGGCTACGCGCGTCTGCATTGACGTTGGCTGAGCCGGGTTTGTACGCGATGTCGTAATCGTACGTTGCCAGTGTTAGCGACCAGCGAATCACTCACGGTGAAGCCATTAGCAGAATGGCCTTGTCGTTACTGAACAACCCAAGAAGCGGCTTGTGGTCGGTGTTGATTACGAATCGTTGCCCGTACAAGTACGTGTGGAACTTCTTGACGCCGTAGACTATGGCTAGACCCTCCTTATCCAGCTGCGAGTAGTTGCGTTCGCCGTTATTCAGACTGCCTGAAGTGTAGCCTATTGGCATTTCCGTGCCATCTTCCATGACGTGTGACAGCACTGCCCCAACTCCGTAAGGGCTGGCGTCGCAGGAGAGAACGAGCGGCTTGTTGCTGTCGTAGTGCGTCAGAACTTTGGACAATTTCAGGCTTTGCTTAGCTTGTGTGAACGCATTCCGCTGAGCTGGTCCTCAGTGCCATCGAACCGTTTTGCGCAGCAGTTGATGAAGCGGTTCAAGCATGGTTGAGAGATTAGGCAGAAATTTGCCGTAATAGTTCAGCATCCCAAGGAACGCCTTCAGTTCTCTGACGTTCTTCGGTTGAGCCAGCTCATCGATGGCTTTGACTCGTTCATCCACTGGCTGCAGCCCTTCAGCGCTCACCTTATGGCCCAGGTATTGGACTTCATTGACGAGAAAGGCTAATTTTTCCCGTTTCAGCCGTAGGCCTGCATCTTGGAGCCTGCGGAGGACTTGTTCGAGGTTGTCGAGGTGTTCTTCCTCGGAACTCTCTGTGAGGAGCAGATCGTCCAGATACACAGCAACTCCAGAAACCCCCGCTCGTACGCTGAAATACAGCCGGTGCTGTTGAAATGCCAAACGGCATTCTGGTATATTGGAACAAACCGCGATGGGTATTTATCGTCACTAGTTCACGGGATCTGGGCGTCAAAACCAACTGCTTGTTAGCGTGCGACAGGCCATGTTTGGTGAACAGCTTCCCCTTTACCAGCTTCGTAAACAACTCATCAATCCGAGGTATCGGATATGTATCAGATCGAGCTGCTGTATTCACCGTTAACCTGTAGTCTCTGCAGATTCTCACGCTGCCGTCTGCCTTGTCAACGGAGACAATCGGTGCCGCCCATTTCGAGTGTTGAACGGGTTCTATGATTTTCTGCTACTGTAGGCGATCTAATTCACGATCAACGCGATCGCGACGGGCCAGCGGCACTGGTCGAGCCTTGCCGAATTTCGGTGGTACGGTCGGGTCGATGTCGACTTCGACGCCCTTGAGCGTCCTGAGTTCCGCTTTGAAGAGGTCACCGTATTTGGAGAGGAGCCTCTGCAGGCGGTCGTTCACGTTGACCTGGTTCACCTCCTGCCAGTTGAGTCGCAGAACTTTCAACCACTCACGGCCAAGTAGGCTTGGCCCCGCCCCCTTCGCTACCAGCAGCTTGAGCGTCGCTGTTTGCTGGTTGTGAGAGACAGGCACCGAACATTCTCCCAACAATTCCACTTTCTCTCCAGTGTAAGTACGGAGAACCACGGTGCTATCACGAAGGTGTAACCTTTCATCTTTTCGCCACTGGTCCTTCCAAGTCTCTTCACTGATAAGTGTAACTCCAGCTCCGGCGTCGATTTGCATGGGGATAGTCTTTCCCCCCACACACATGTCCACAGTGAAAGGAGTGACTTTCTTCTTCTCACTTTTAGTATGATAAAGACCGTACACATCACCTTCCTCGGTCAGTTGATGGCTTTTATCCGTTTTTCCGGCTGACTGCTTTTTCTGCTGTTTTTGTCCTTCCACTCTGAGCATTTTTCCCACTCGACCTGCACACCCGTGAGAAATGCCCTTTGTTCCCGCAGTTGAAACAATCCACCTGTTTCGCTGGACAGTCGTTCGGGTCAGCGTGGGGAGAGCCACCACAGCAATAACACGAAGATACTCTTACGGTTCCCCGCTTGGGCTGACCACTGTGAGGCCCCCTTGATTTCACGATTTTGTTTATCACTTTGCTTGGCTTTTGTTTCCCGTCACGGAGATCAGCCGTGTTGCGATCTGCCATCTCCATAGCGGTGGCGATACCGAGTGCCTTGTCGAAATCCAGCGTGGCTTCCGACAATAATCGACGCTGAATGCGGTCATCATCAATCCCACACACCAAACGATCACGTAACATTTCATTGAGATTTGAACCATAAGCACAATGTTCAGCGAGGTGACGTAACTCGGCCACATAATCAGCGACTGACTCACCCGGTTGACGATGACGAGAGTTGAATTTGTAACGCTGGACGATGACCGACGGTTTCGGGACCTTGTGATTCGTGACTGTTTACACAATCTCAGAATATTCGACTTGCCCAGGTTTCTGTGGAGCAAGTAAACTCGCGATGAGTCTATACGTTGGGCCTCCACACACGGAAAGCAAGATGGCCCTCTTCTTTCCCACATCTGTAATGTCGTTGGCTAGGAAGTAATATTCAATGTGCTCGACGTACTGCACCCAGTCGCCCTGTGCAACATCAAATTCCCCTATTGAGCCAAAAGTAGCCATGGTAGCCACAACAGCAAGTCACCAGGCGAAACTTCAAAACAAGTTTATCCTCATCGCCAATTAATGATACGTTCTACTCAGTATCATTCTCAAAAGCACGCATTAAGTTGGAGTCTAAAACATGACACGTCTGGACACAAGATCGCCATTTTAACTCTCTGTGTATTTTCGCAATGCGCAGGGGCAGCTTTACCATATTGTTGCATGTATCCATCCAATGCAATACATCACAATGGAGATGTGACCACTTCATGGAATAAAACGGCATGGTGGCGCAGCGGTAGAGTTGCTGCCTTACACGCCAGAGATTTGGGTTTGATCCTGACCAAGGGTGCTGTCTGTATGGAGTTTCTACGTTCTCCCCGTGACTGTGTGGGTTTACTCCGGGTGCTCCATTCTCCTCCCATACTCCAAAGACGTATGTTAGTTGGCTTTGGTAAAAATTGTAAATTGTCCCGAGTGTGTAGGTTAGTGCAAGTGTATGGGGATCACTGGTTGGCGCAGACTCAGTAGGCCGAATGTCCTGTTTCCATGCTGTGTCTCGAAACTCAACTAAACTAAACACTGAGTTCCGTTGAAGATACACACAAAATGCTGGCGTAACTTAGCGGGCCAGGCAGCTTGTTTGTCGAGAAGGAATGGGTGATGTTTCAGGTTGAGACCCTTCTTCAAAACATCACCCATTCCTTTTCTCGAGAGATGCTGCCTGATCCCCTGAGCTACTGAGTTATTTCATGTTTATCTTTTGTGTAAACCAGCACCTGCAGTTCCTTCCTACACTGAATTCCCTTTGTCAGGAATCGAATATGAAGTTGAGTAACTGGTCACAGCTGTGGAGTAATGAATGACAAAATACTGCAAAGATAATGTCTCACCTGTGTGAGATCAGAAGATAACTCGGATGTTCAGAAAACCACCCCGACCAAACTTGTACTGTATACTGAGCATGGAAATTTCCTCACATTTAACTGTCAGCTGAATACATATCTCACGGAGGCAAATTTCAATGCACGTATTCAAAACAGTTAGTTGTGGCTTTCAATAATCTAAATTACATTTTTAATAGTCTACTTGTACACAAAGTTATATTAATCCCATGCAAAGTAAACTTGAAATGCAGATACTGCTGCTTTGGCCAGTAACAGTCTCCAACACAAAGAGATGAAGTAAACATAGCAGGAGTTTGACACTACCTCAATGTGTCTGCCTTTTCACATGGATGGGAACTAAAACATAGTGCTGCAAGGTATTTCACATATTTTGTTTGAGATTTGCAACCATTTTGAATGTCTGATTTTTCTTGTGGCCAGTAAACTGTCCTAGATAGATTTGAAGCCTTACCGACAGAAAAGGCAAGATTTGCAGATTTTGTTTTATTTTCACCTTGAATGGCTTTTCATGTTTCTTGAAATCTAAAGTAGAAACTGTTGCTGTTACTGAACTTTGAAGTCAAAGAGGAAGGCAGTGTGCAGCTCCTTTTCAGGGCAGCTTGCTAAAGTATTGATGTTTTGTGTTTGAGGATTATTCGGGGAGAAGGGGCTGTGGGTTTGTTTGCAGATGCATTAAACAAACCAGATTTTGTTTCCTTCCTTCATTTTGCATTTTAAAGTAAATTTACTGAATATGGAAGCATGCAGTGTGAACCAGGGCAGATGGCAGCTGGTTCCACCCATTTTGTTTTGTTACTGCGTCATCAGATTTTACTCTCGTATGCATGGCTTTTACTTACAGGGTGAGAAGAAAGGAGTAAGTTCTGTGATATATGAAGTCATTTGCACTGTAAAGAAGTCTGGAGGCATGTGGACTTAGAAAGCACTATCATATGACAAATATTTCATCTGCTGGGCTGCACATGTGTGCATGTGAATGCACACACACACACACACACACACATGCACATACACACAGACACAGACACACACACAGACTCGCACACACACATACATGCGCGTACAGACCGACACAGACACACACACACCCACACACACACATTCACACATGCGCATATACACACACACACACACACGCACACACACACATACACACAGACACACAA
The DNA here is from genome assembly GCF_053455715.1 of Rhinoraja longicauda. NCBI lineage: Eukaryota > Metazoa > Chordata > Chondrichthyes > Rajiformes > Arhynchobatidae > Rhinoraja > Rhinoraja longicauda. The sequence goes on from NC_135969.1 coordinate 35,516,648, forward strand.
ACACACACATTCACACATGCGCATATACACACACACACACACACACACCCACACACACATGCACATGCTGTACCTGGCAGTAGCTGACACTGATAAGCCATCAGCCTCTGACTTCATTGTTTCTATTAACTTTTCTCTTGAGTGTGTAAGCATCAAGTAATAATTGGAAGGATTTTGTTTTATTTTTATTTGTACCCTGCCCATATACCCACTGTACATCAAAATGCTGATACAGGGTAACCACCATCAAACATCAAATGAGAGTGTATCATTTTTTTTTGTCTCCAGGGTAAGAAGACTGATTACAAAAAGGGGCTTATACAGAAGATTGCTTTAAATAAGCAAATCCTATTCAAAAGAAGGTAAACTCAAGATTTTGTTCTTAATAGGAGAATCCTTGTGTGGAATTTACAATGTTTGTTTTAATGAGTAATTTTCTGCACATTTAGTTATATAAACTATAGCGTGGAAGGATTTAAAAAAAAGTGCTAATACATATATGCAAAACACGCATAATTATTCACAAAGAAATGTTTTAAAATAATTGGAAAACCTGTGGAGTCCTTTTTTTATTTTAAATGTTATACCCTCTGGCTGTGCTGAGACATCTACTTGGAATTCAGCTGTCTGTTTCATAATCACCTTTTGTCAGAAATTAATAGTCAGTTAAGTGCCATAGCAACGGTGATGTAACCATCAAGGAGTGACTGCAGAAGCCTCTGATGTAGGCACCCATTAGTGCTACTGTCCATCCGACCTTGCCAGATTAGAACATTAGAAATAAATTGATGATCTATCAATTTTTAAAAAAGTGCAAGATGTGAGAGCAAAACCAAACACCGGGGAAAGATGTGAATGCTGTCAGACTGTAAGATCCGCAGAATGAATTACGCTACCTGTTTTATTGTATGCATTTATAATACTTTTGATTCTTCAAAAAAAACAACTATTTTAATCCCTTTGCTTGGCAGATAACATAATAAACAACTTGCTGGTGCTAAAGTGCCACATGGGGGTGGTGGCTAACAAGAGAGTTTAATGTTTCTGCCACTAGCAGTTTTGTCGCTGTATTTTTCATGAGCTGTAACTACCGGTAATATACTTTGGTAGCTCCAGAGCAGTAGTTAAACATCGTGACAAGCTAAACAGCCCCAAGGCCCTTGCGTTAAGAGTAAGAGAACACACAGAATGTTACATTGCTTCAGAATGATTGCAGGAAATAGAAACAACTTTAGGATTTCTTCTCTGTTAGAATTCTGTGTTGTCAGTACCACAGCTCTAGCACATTATCCCAATACTTTGGTGTGGTAATTTATTTGTCAGATGTGCCGAGGTACAGTGAAGTTCATTTTTGGATACAGTTCAGTACAGGTGTCACTACACATAAGCACTTAGATACATATTAGATAAGCATCGCATATACAGTACAGGAGGAATACAGTTCAAGTGTATGGCAGTAGTACACTGAGACAGTATGCAGAGTCGCCAGTTTGGTGCCATTTTAGCAATGGTTCCATTAGATTTTTATTGATAGGGTTTCAAAATCCATTGGAATTGTGAGAGGGTGAATGTGAAGAGGTATTGTTTCCCAAGATGGGGAGTTAAGATTCTTGAGTAGCTTAATTATGCTAACTGCAGGAAGGAACTGCAGATGTTTTACACCGAAGATAGACAAAGTGCTGGAGTAACTCAGCGGGACATACAGCATCTCTGGAGAGAAGGAATGGGTGAGGTTTCGGGTCGAGACCCTTCCTCAGAGTGGACTGTGTATGTGTTGCTAACTCAGAGGAAAGGAATTGATATTTTTAAAGATATGTGGATTTTACTTGGCCAGGGTTCCCAATTTGTTTCTGAACATCCATGTAAAATATCTTTCGTATTTAAAACATATGGGTTTTCCAGAGCAGGGTGCAGCATGGTATGTAATAAAATTACGATTTAAATTGTATATTTTTTTGAACAAGAAAGTTGGCTGCATTGTACTATTTGAACTTCAGTTACACCAGTTGAGCATGAAATATGCTTGGAAAGAAACTATTAATTTTAGAGGGAAAAATTATGTATATTATGTATTGTTTCATAATATCTCAATGCAAGCTGTGCTACATTTAATGAAATATAGAAATCTAGCTGCTGTGTGATGCTTATCTAAACAGACTGGAAATTGGAATCGTGTTGTATTGTTTATTAGCTTACAAAAATTGCCTTTTATGAGAATCTAAATGGCGCAACAAAGCACAGCTTGACATGATTCACTGTTTATACTTAAAGCCTTAATTTTGAAATGCGGTTTCTAGCTGTCTCACTCTTCTGGTCTTGTTGGCTTAATATTTTCTGCTTGCTGTTACACAGCCAGCTGTAAAGGCTGAAGCATCCTGCACTCCATGTGTCAAAAACAAATCTTTTCGAAGCCGAATGAAACAATGATTTTTATTTTTGTTGCAAACCTGAACTTGCCTGCGAAAGAAAGGATAGACTCAAGGTATTACTGGTTGAGCGGTAGAATGCTGAGTGGGCCGTCATGCCTTTGAACTTATGAACTGATACTTGTTACCTTGATTTATTGATTCTGATATGTCTGTGTGCTGCATTAAGCTTTATTCCATCACAGTAGTTGGAGTGTGTGTCTTTAACTTAAAATGACTTACAGAGTAGTTTTGGTATTGTGTTTTCTCGAAACCCTAACCTTGATTTCCCTGAATGTGTTGTGTGTGTGTGTTTATTATATGTCAAGTTGGGAGGGAGGGGGGAGGTAATGAATTAATTAGACTACTATTTTGTTTTGAGCACTATTCCACTGAACAATCAAAGCACCCCCTGCTTTATTTTCGTGTTGACTGTTACAACAGTAAAGCATTATGAGATTCCGTTGTTGTTTATTTTGTATAAAGATTGTACGAAGTTGACAAAATGTTTCCTACATAAACAGAGCAGAGTTTCACAGGGGGGAAAAAAGCAACACAGTGGGAAAAACTAAAAGAAAAAAACTGACACCCATCAGCTGCAAAAAAAAATTCCATCTCATTGCAGCTATGTTATTGTTTACTTTACCAAACACATCCTAATATGGTCACCTCCTTGTAAAGACGAGATGTCTAGGGTCCAGTTCACCCTTTTCCTCCTGCCCCTTCCCAAACAGGCCCTTCAGAGCCAGCAACGGGGAACGGGGGAGACAATAAGAAAGAAAGTGTACAATTTCAGAGGAGGGTGTGTGTGTGTCTGTGTGGGGGGGGGGAAAGGTTTCCTAGTGAAAAGGTGTCACATAATAAATCGTGAGCAACTCTCTTGCCTCTGACACTGGGCAATGCAAGTGTAAACTTGCTATTCCGTGCTGCCCAGGCATTACGGTTCCCTCTAGCTGTTGTAGTTAATATGTCTGGCCATGTGAATCACTTGTGTCTCCGTTGCTCTTGTGAAAGAAGCTTTCAGCGAGTGCCGGCTTCCTTGAGATGGAGCTCAGCTTACACCTCCAGTTGAGCTATCAGGAGTAGTGTTTGAAGGCTCCGTTTATTAGGAACATTAAGGTAAGTATGCTGATTTAGGCCTGGACCTCTTCATGCTACTCACTAAAGACATTATATATATATATATATCCCAGTGATTAAATACTGATTTTGTGTATCACTCTCCACAGTCGCAAAAACAATCAGAGCGGTGCGTTTTTGTGTTCATTACCAATTGTGTGGTGGGTGGGGGTGGGAAAGAAAAAATGCCATCCGTTCTGAACGTGATCAGGCTGAGTGAGGTGCACTGAGTCTCATGTCAACTGAGTGCTGCAAATACTTGGCTGTGGTGGCAATGACTGTTGCAGAGTTTTATTATTTTCGTGCCCATCTCATTCTTCTCATCTGACTGAAACTCAGCTGAGAGCTCACTCACGTCCGTTTGTTTTTCTCTCCCCTCCTCCTCCTCCTCCTCCTCCTCCTCCTCCTCCTCCCAAATCCTCATGTCGCTGAGAGACCTCACAAGTTATCTCCAGCGCTTGAACACAAAAGGTAGGTTGTTCCACAATGGGACGCCGTGGGAGGGACAAGTGGTTTTTGGGGGATTGTCTTCCTGGTTGACCTAGGCTGAGAGTGGCTGGAAGGAGAAATTGACTGCTCGGGGCTTGAGTCAGTGGAAGGGAATAAGTGTTTTTTTAAAGGGGAGAAAGTAATGCATTGTGAAATTCCCTATTCCTTGTCTGCATTGTTAATTTATTTTTTTTGGTGGGGGGACGAACAGTACTGAACGAGAGACAAACTTTTAATGCAGCAGAAAATACTTCACATGTGTAGTAGGACTTGTGGCTTTCTGTAAAACTGAAGGAGATTGAAGTTTGTGATTTCAAGATGTGTTCTTGCTAAACTGTGCTGGACTTGGATTTTGATCGTAAACATCAATACAAATTTGAGCAGCTGTTGTGCAAAGTAGTGCTCCTTCATGTTGATTGTTTACATACAGGGATGTGATAAAGGGTGTTCTGTGGTGGTTATGTTTTTCACCGAACAGCTTGCAGCCCTGATAATCAGCAATGCAGAGTGCAATGTTTCTTCTTTAATTACAGTGTTTGACTACTGCAAGGAATTGGCATTCTGTTTGGAATGAACCTTAATACTAAAATAATTAATGTTTTAGTAAACTGTGAAATGGAAGGTTGCAACTGCTTGGCCAAATTTCTTCATTTTCAAAAAGTTGATTGTAGTTCAAATGGGTCTGATATCTGTATTGCTGCAGTTATGTATTAATTAAAGTAAAATTATTTTAAGTAAATTATATTATAATTATATCAGCAAATTATATTTTTTGCTCATATAAAAAAATATATTTTGTGGTGCAGTTATGCTGTTTCTGGTTTCCCTGTTTATTTTCATTGTCCATTCCAGCTTTAAAGCATGGGAACTGGTTTATGACACCCATTCTGAAGATTTGGACAGTGAGATTTGTGTTCATTACCTCAAGACAGCAATTTCATTTCTATTAGCTGATTGCATTTGCAGTCACTAAAAACAGCGATGAGCCAAAAAACTGCAAGTGTTTGTATATATATTTTTTTAAATAACCACATGTGAGGTTCTTTAGCAATGTGCTATTAAAACAGAAATTTATTTTGCTACTTATTACCCATGAAGGCACATTTTGACTTGGTAGTCTCTAATTAGAAGTGAGATATTAACATTTCATAGGGATTTATGTTAGAATGTGGAATGGCGGGCGGCTGTTTCCTCATTATGAATACTCTCTGCATGTAATGAGGTCCATCATTAGTTGATGGAGTGGATTTGCCCCAGCCCTACCTTGAAAGGCAGATAATTTACATAGTTCTCCAGAGCTTATGGTTTAATGGGTTCTTTAGTGAATAAAATGAAAAGCTACATCTTTAAATTTTGTATCATCAGCCTTTTGGTAATTTACTGTTTCAATTTTGATTCCGTGGCTTTTTCAGCATCAGAATCTTTTATAAAAAACCCGATTCTTAAGCATATATTTGTTTAGGGTGTTTTCATTGGAGTGTACATGACAATTACAGCTGTTCATTAACAAAATTGGGTATTTGTTTTAAACTTTAACCAATCACTTTGATATGCTAATTATGGTGTAATTTAATTTGAGCCCTGTAATGATGATGCTGTTATTATGGACATAAATGATGCAGTTAAGCTGTGTAATCTCATTTGCATACTGTACACGCCAGTAAATTAAACCCTTCCTAGATGGCTTCAGCTTTAATTTTCCACTTCTTTTCACACAGTGCCTTTTGAGTTGCTCTCTGATGAGCCCACTTTCTAGTAGTGGTGATGGCTGTTTGATGTGAAGAGTGTGCACAGCTAACTAAAGCTACATACAATATGTAACAGATAAAGGAGCTCATTGTATATTAAGTGATTATTTTGAGAATTTTACAAAAAAAACGTCCAGGGATGTCTTGTCCTTAAAACATCCTGGCGTCGGAACACAAAAGGGTTAAGCACTTTACAGAAAATCATTTTCGTATTCGTTTTCATTTCTTTCTCAAGTACGCATGCCAGGAAAATGGTTTATTTTATGAACTTGTTTTGTATCCATGTCTTCTGGTAGGGGAAGGGGGGGACGGACTTTTATTTGTTGTACCACAAAGAATATGATTTTTCTGGCAACCAATTTTCTCTGTTAGTCACTAATTGGCTACATAAATCTTGATGTTGAGAATGAGGAATGTTTCTGTGTCATGGAGTGTAATCTTCACCCTTATTTACCAATTCATTAAGATTCATTGATGCAGGATCGGTGAGAGGAAATGACAACATAAATCAGACCTCCAGCATAATGACCCTAATCAGTTGGGAATAGCTAGAAATGTCATGATGAACTATGTCCTTGTATTACTGCCACTGTACATTGTCATTGCTGTGCTTTATGGGTTGGACGCATCCTCCTGACACCAGCTGTATTTAACAAAAAAGAGTTGTTAAAAACTGATTTCATTAAAGGTGGGAGCACCACTCAGTGTCCTTCTGCATTTAGCCTTGTGTCCTACACCTTCATTGTATCTGCTTAATACATATAAATTTAATATATGCTAAGATGGGTGTATTCAGAAATCCCAGTAGGAACAATGTTGATTTGAGAATTGGCATTCTAAATAAGACGGTAAGATATCCGGAGAGCTCCTGCACTGAAACATTAGTTTAATTGGGAGGAATTCAGCAACTTGACATCCCAAAGCCACAAACATTGAATTTCAGGTAGATATATTTTGGTTTGTTCGGCATCCAAAAATTGAACAGATTATGTTGCAAGCATGTTTAGTACTTTCCAGTGGTATTAAAATATTAAATACGTTTTACTGCTATATTAATGTGCACGTTCTTGAGTAAAATAAGACGACAATGTTTTGAAAGTGTTAACATGTTTTCAGTGTTCATCGAAAAAAAACTTTTAGAAGAAATTGAAACTTTTTTTTACTGAAATATGAGATAACTCTGCAAGATTTGATATGAATCTAACAACGATGCTATTCCAGCAGAACAAGATACGTTTTCCTAATCTTGACAGCTTTGGATGTAATCCTGTTTTTCATTTGACAGGCCAGACTCCAAGATTTATGACATACTAATCAACTAGCTGAAAAAATACACAAACACTTTTGCCATATAAAGATCTCACGGTGCACATGCCAATAGATATGTAGCCTGTTCCATGATGAAAGCAAGTTTTTGCCATTTGTTATGGAGAATGATTCCAAACTAGTCTAATGAATGTGTATATATCACTTCACACAATTGCACCCTTTTGCCAATGTTGAAGTCAGAGAGATCTATATTGATCCAATAATAAATAAAGCCACAATGGATTGGGTTGTTAGTTATAAAAAAGATAGGAAATTAATATGTTCAGTATACTGAATCCTCCCTTGTTTTGAAGAAATCAAACTGTTATTTAGTATGAAGATAGACACAAAATGTTGGAGTAACTCAGCGGGACAGGCACCATTTCTGGAGAGAAGAAATGGGGGACGTTTCAGATTGAGACCCTTCTTCACCCGAAACATCACCCATTCCTTCGCTCCAGAGATGCTGCCTGTCCCGCTGGGTTACTCCAACTTTTTGTGTCTTATCTTCGGTATAGACCGGCATCTGCAGTTGCTTCCTACACTGTTATTTAGTATGTTGCTTTTATCAGGGATTTTCCTCTTTACTATTTTTACACATAGGTTAAATCGCATTCCAATTTGAAGTTTTCTTTTTTAATTTAGTAATTGACAGCCATTGAGATATAAAATCTTCACACAATTTTACCCCTCTCCCCTTTTCGGTTCTCTGCTTATGCTTGTGAGGATGTTTGCTTGTGGAAGGGTACCTGTTGGTTCCTCGATGTCCTAACCTCTTCCAAGTGTCTGTTTCTCTGGAGTGGAATAGTGTTGCTTTTCAATTATGGGGAAGACCTCGCACCTAAAGTGATCTTGTTCTTCCTAAACCACTCGCACATTCAGATTCTAGATGCTGATTATCATTTGTGACTTAGTCATTCTCCCCACCCCTATCCCTCTTTTCATCTGCAGCAATGAGGTTGTTTGGGGTGTCCTTCTTATTGAGGAGATTTAAGTCAGCTTATGGTAGGAACCAAATTTTGGGGGTTCTTTCGGCATGGCTCAACCATAGACTACATTCAGCAAATTACTAGGTGAACCAGGGAGGTTAATTTTTGTAATTTCACACTATTTTATCCATGCTAATTTAAAAGAAAAACCACTGGACTTAACACATTGTTTACTCCAAAGTGAGGCTTGATCCACCATAATTCATAAGCTATAAGAGCAGTTTTAGGCCTTTCGGCCCATCAAGTCTACTCCCCCATTCAATCATGGCTGATCCATCTTTGCCTCTCAACCCAATTCTCCTGCCTTCTCCCCATAACCTTTCATATGAAGAAAGACTGGATAGACTGGGCTTGTACTCGCTGGAATTTAGAAGACTGAGGGGGGATCTTATAGAAACATATAAAATTCTTAAGGGGTTGGAGAGGCTAGATGCGGGAAGATTGTTCCGGATGTTGGGGGAGTCCAGAACCAGGGGTCACAGCTTAAGGATAAGGGGGAAGTCTTTTAGGACCGAGATGAGAAAACATTTCTACACACAGAGAGTGGTGAGTCTGTGGAATTCTCTGCCACAGAAGGTAGTTGAGGCCAGTTCATTGGCTATATTTAAGAGGGAGTTAGATGTGGCCCTTGTGGCTAAAGGGATCAGGGGGTATGGAGAGAAGGCAGGTACGGGTTACTGAGCTGAATGATCAGCCATGATCATATTGAATGGCGGTGCAGGCTCGAAGGGCCGAATGGCCTACTCCTGCGCCTATTTTCTATGTTTCTATGTTTCTAACCTCTGACACTATCTCTCGTTTTATCTGGTAGCTTTTAGTAATTCTGTCTGTGGTTGGTTTACACTCTCAAGTCATTGTCATACTTGACACCCTTACGATTATCAGCCCCTTAAATTGTGAATTTAAAAAATAGTGTATTTTTATCCAACACCATACCTGTGATTTGCTGGTGCAGTATTTTATCTTTAATGTTAGTTATGTTTGAAATGTCTGGCAATTGCTAAAATACATGAAAGAATGGATTATTTACACTTAGCAATATGTGTTAAAACCAACAACTTACTTAATATAGAAATCATTCAATGCTATTACAATCAGTGGTAAACAAGTGGATAGTCACAGCTGAGAACTAAAGTCAGAGAGAAATAAACAAAAAGATGCTTGAATTACTTTAGGGTGGAAGTCTGTTTACCTATAGATTAATATTTACAAAGAAACCAGCGTAGAACTTTGCACACCCTTCCAAAAGATGTATCTATTTTTGTCCATGGCTCCATTATTGCATGCCTTAAATTTGAAGCAAAATTATTTTGTGATATATTTGATTTAAGGAATTGACTTCTGCCTTTTCGGCAATGTCATCTCTTCCCAGTCCTGTAAAGACGTACATCTGTTTAGAAAAAAATATAGCGGGTGCCATGTATCCTTCTGCTGCTGATAGGAACAGAGATTGAACGAGTGAAAGATACAGTATGGAAACAGGCCCTTCGGCCCATCGAGTCCACACTGACCATCAACCATTCATTCACACCAGTTTTATGTTATACCACCTTTCTTTGCGAGTGATTTTGCAGTGGCTAACTAATCTATAATTATTGGTATATTAATACCAATTAATATACGCATGACTTTGGGGTGTGGGAGGAAACCAGAAGAAACCTTCGCAGTCATAGGGTGAACATGCAAACTCCACACAGTCAGCACCTGAGATCAGGATCAAATCCGTGTCTCTGGTGTGGCTGCTGAGGTTATCTTAATGAAACCACTTGACTGAGCATGTTTGACTGTGGAGAATATTACAGCTGACCCTATTGATGCTGACATTTAGTATCCACACTTTCATATCTTCAGTGCATTCGACTTAAGGGCTATTGTGGTGCCCAGATGGTAATTATACTGGTCAATAAAAGGTGATAGAATTGTGTTTCTTTAACTTAGCTTCTGACTTGCTGAGAATTTGAGGGAGTAAATGTAGACTACTAGTCAGGCCCTACTTGCATGGATTCCGTTTTCAGACTTTTCAACTCTTAGATAGACACAAAGTGCTGGAGTAACTCAGCGAGTCAGGCAGCCTCTCTGGAGAGAAGGAATAGGCGATGATTCGGGTCGAGACCCTTCTTCAACTTTTGAGACCCAACTCTTAGATGGCTTCAGTCTTATTCCACAGATTGGACAGGTTCTTCACCTGTGGCTTAACATCAGGTACATTATATATAGCAGGTACATACTACATATAGTATATAGTATTCAGAACATTGTATTGAAGTTACAATGCCACATTAGCGATCACAAATCTGTTCTCACTATTTACTTATAGTCTGCTTCGGCCTCTTATTCCATGAGCCAATAGATTCTTGTTCTTACTATTAAGCTCATGAGCTGGATTTTTTGTTGATTCAGTAATTCATCCTTGGCTCACACATTCTGTTGAAAACTGTCGTGTAAAAAGATTTGCCATGAGAATTCAATTGTGAAAATATTCGGTCTTAACTATGAAGCCTTGCTGTTTGCCTTTGCTGTAGGTGGCGCTGTGATAGGATTTCCAGTATTAAACTGATCGTTGACCCATAATAGCTCCCTGTAATATAACTACATGATCCACTTATCTTTATCGATCACTCAATGTTTTCTAAATTAATTTTTTTTTGTTATTTTTATTCATTGTGGCTGCGTGTTCATAGTTTCTCCAGAAACCTTTTTTCATTTAATAGCCTCATCCTTCCCAATAACTTGATATTTTTGCTCAGTTGTGTCATTCTTTGGTTTAGTTTAGTTCAGAGATACAGCATGGCGACAGGCTGTTCAGCCCACCGAGTCCGTGCCGACCATCAATTGCCCATTCACACTAGTTCTATGTTATCCCACTTTTGCATCTACTCCCTACACGCCTGGGGCAATGTACAGAGAGGCCAATTAACCTGTACACCCGCACGTCTTTGGCATGTGGGAGGCAAACGGAGCACCCGAAGGAAACCATAGGCGGTCATGGGAAAAACTTGCAAACTCCATAAAGACAGCACCTAAGGTCAGGATCGAACCAAGGTCTTGGGTGCTGTGAGGCAACAGCTCAACCACATGAACCACTGTGCTGCCCTTAGCTGCATGCAAATCGTATATTTTGAGACAGGGTAGTGTATGTAAACATTCTCAGTACTACAGCTAGACGATTACATATTTTTCTGTAGTTTCTAGCTCCTATTCAATTGTGTTTTGAAAGATTGGAAACAAACCGGAGGGAAGATTTTTAAGAGATTTTCAGATAATATTCCTGATGAAAACTGATCTTATAGAAACATATAAAAATTCATAAGGGATTGGGCAGGCTAGATGCAGGAAAAATGTTCCCCATGTTGGGGGAGTTCAGAACCAGGGGTCAGGGTTTAAGAATAAGGGGTAGGCCATTTAGGACTGAGATGAGGAAAAACCTCTTCGCCCAAAGAGTTGTAAATCTGTGGAATTCTCCGCCACAGATGACAGTGGAGGCCAATTCACTGGATGTTTTCAAGAGAGAGTTAGATTTAGCTCGTAGGGCTAAAGGAATCAAGAGATATGGGGAAAAAGCAGGAACGGGGTACTGATTTTGGATGATCAACCATGATCATATTGAATGGCAGTGCTGGCTCGAAGGGTCAAATGGCCTACTCCTGCACCTATTTGCTATGTTTCTACGTGCCAGTGAGAGATAGCAAGAATGAGAGAGAGTGATACACAATTATGACTTTTGCCACAAGTTATGGTCAACTTGTCATCTGAGGACCAAGGTATCATTGACTTGTTCACTGGAGTATATGAGTGGATGGACTTTGCACTCAAGTTAACCCTGCTCCCCAACACTGACCTCCCCCATAAACATTCATAGTGAGTCCCTGGAAAATGGGGACCTCTTTTCACATCTCAGGAGCCACCTCTTGATGATGATAGACTTTGGTGATGAAATTTATCATTGCCTTCAATGCCTTTCGTCAATTGGCAGAAGGGGTGTTTGAAGATCAGGACCGTAGATCAGGCACTGAACTCATGATCGACTAAGCAGCAGTATTCTTCCCTGCACTGCCTGTATGCTTCTGAAACTGTACTACCTGTAACAGGCATCTGAAGGCACACCACCAAATCTGACTCAAATTTTGCAGCAAATTTACTGCAAGTTTAAGGGAACAGAATATGGTTTTGTCTTAGCCCTTGTGCAGAATTTTGACCTGAAAGATGGGCAATTCCTTTCCTCCCACTTATGCTGCTCTACCTGTTGGGTTTTGCCCTTGAATGTTTGATGTAAGTGAACAAAGTCAACACCTCCAGCTTTGAGGGCTTCATTGCATATAGTCAGTTTGATTAAGCAAATCATGTCATTCGCATGTCTGATTCAAGACTCCATCCTGAACCTTGCCATGGGATGAGGTTCAAATATGGACTTCATCTTGGGAAGAGCTGGCCCAAGCTTGCTCAAATTGGAGGAGGAGCATTCGGTATGGTCCAGAGAACCTGGAGCACAGAGAACCCCCACATAAATGAGAGAAGACATGCACCATCTTACAATGTAGAGACAGGATGGCCCTGCAGAGAGTAGTATGTTCGGCAGAACGAACCATGGGAACTACACTCGTCCCCCTGCAGAACCTATACATCAGGAGGTGCAGATCCAGAGCAAGTAAGATTATGAGGGACCCCTGCCACCCCAGTAATGGACTGTTCCAGATGCTACGGTCAGGCAAGCGCCTCCGCTGTCACGCTGTGAAAACGGAGAGGATTAGACGGAGTTTCTTCCCACAGGCCATCAGGACTGTTAACTTTTATAACTCCAGAGACTAAATTTTGTCTACACTATAGTAACTATATTAACTTTATTTATATGCTGTAACTGTAATTCTTTTTTGTGCACAATCCGCAGGCATTGCCACTTTCATTTCAGTGCACATCGTGTATGTGTATGTGACAAATAAACTTGACTTGACTTGAATTTAAGGACATTTAGTGGAAGAATCGTGCTTCCCACATTGGTCTCATCTGTTACCTCAAAACCCACAAAATCAGAGTGGAACCAAGTTCCACTTCAATGGAGAACTTTAAACAACCGTTATCCTTTATCTCTACACTGTGGAGGCCTTAATTGTAATCATGTCTCGTCTTTTCTTTGACTGCAAATAAAACGTTTTTCACTGTACCTTTTCACTGTACATGTGACAATAAGAAAATAAACTAAATCTCTAGAGATAATCAACAGAAATGGCAGGGAAACAATGTCCTCTCTCATCTCCATTTAAATGAGTCTGAATTTTGAAGTGGAGAGAAGACTTCTTGCACAAGAATTAAAAAATATATATAATTTACCTTTCTGATCTTTTTTCTTGATCAGCCCCTCTACATTAAGAATGACCTGCTTTGACTTGGGACGTGGATTCCAAGGTTTCAGAATAGTGCCATTTTGCATCTGCAGATTCGGTCACAGGCAGTTGGAGCATCATGGGACAGGTGGAGAAATATTTAGATTGTTGAACGCTTCTTTTGCCATTTGCATTTGCTTCTCCACATCCTATAGACAATAGGTGCAGGAGGAGGCCTTTCGGCCCTTCGAGCCAGCACCGCCATTCAATGTGATCATGGCTGATCATTCTCAATCAGTACCCCGTTCCTGCCTTCTCCCCATACCCCCTGACTCCGCTGTCCTTAAGAGCTCTATCTAGCGCTCTCTTGAATGCATTCAGAGAATTGGCCTCCACTGCCTTCTGAGGCAGAGAATTCCACAGATTCGCAACTCTCTGACTGAAAAAGTTTTTCCTCATCTCAGTTCTAAATGGCCTACCCCTTATTCTTAAACTGTGGCCCCTTGTTCTGGACTCCCCCAACATTGGGAACATGTTTCCTGCCTCTAACGTGTCCAACCCCTTAATAATCTTATACGTTTTGATAAGATCCTCCCATTGAAGGCTCCTGAAGTACTTGATGCCTTCCTCAACACTCTTCCATCAGTTTGACCGATCTTGGGTCAAGCATTCCCATGAGTTGGTGAGCATATTTAAAAAAAAATTGTATGGAATCGTTGAAGTATTTCCTCTGTTCTGGAAATTGTTTGTTGCGATAGGTTTAAGAGTGGAGTACTTGCTTCAAGTGTCGAGTGTCAAACAGGTGACCATTGGAGCTAGTTAAGCATGATCAGAACTTCGATGCTCATGATATTGGCCTGAGAGAGGATGCTACCATTGCTTAGTCCATCCCCGTTGAACATCTTTCAACGATGGTATTCAGTGGTTAGTGGTGTCTAGATTTTTTTGGATTTTTTAGATTTATAGATACAGTGCGGAAACAGGCCCTTCGGCCCACCGGGTTCGCGCCGCCCAGCGATCCCCGCACATTAACACTATCCTACACACACTAGGGACAATTTTTTTTTAGATTTGCCCAGCCAATTAACCTACATACCTGTACGTCTTTGGAGTGTGGGAGGAAACCGCAGATCTCGGAGAAAACCCACGCAGGTCACGGGGTGAACGAACAAACTCCGTACAGATGGCGCCCGTAGTCAGGATCGAACCTGAGTCTCCGGTGCTGCATTCGCTGTAAGGCAGCAATTCTACCACTGCGCCACCGTGCTGCCCGTGTCTTTTCAATAACACCTGGATACCAGGTTTCTTTGCTGCATGGTTGGGCAGCCAGGTCTATCCATGGTCATTGTGTCTTTATAGGTTTGCTGGTTGGCTCTCAAAACTGATTATTGATTTGCATTGTTTTCCATTTTGAGCTTTTGTCCGTGATAATCCATTTGGCGTTGCTTGTTTCTGATGTACCTTCCTTGTGAGTTAATTTCCAATTTTTCTTCCATTCTTCTAGACTGAAGCCATTTTCCCACTTTTTTTCTTGCTAAATCATTCTCTATGTAATTAACCTGTACCTTTTTGAATGCTGCCATTGGGAAAGCAACTATTGCCTCTAGTGTAAAAGCAATGCACATTGTCAATTCTCTTTGTAAGTCACAAATTTTTTTTTGGTTTGCTTTCTAGGGACCAGCCGCTAATTTATATGTAACCATTGAAGTCGTCTATCTTTATATCATCTATTAATGTTATCATTTTGAGTGGCCTTCTGCATCTTTGTTTGAGAGCACCCAACCCTAATTGCTCATTGTTTATTATTCCAACTCCTGTTGTCCTTTGAGATCTTTGCAGCATTATTACTCCAGGTGGAACCATCATATTCTATAGCATCATGTCTTTTAATTTTAGATTTAATCTTCAAAGAAAGAAAATAAAGGAAAAAGTAGTAAAGAAAAGTAAGAATAGTTAAGGTATGGTTTAGACTAGTATAGGGATACAGCACAGAAACAGACGCTTTTCGGCCCACTGGGTCCGCGCTGACCAGCGATCCACGCACATTAACACTATCCTATACCCACGAGGGACAATTTTTACATTTACCAAGCCAATTAACCTACAAACCTGTACATCTTTGGAGTGTGGGTGGAAACCGAAGATCTCGGAGAAAACCCATGCAGGTCACGGGGAGAACGTACAAACTCCGTACAGACAGCACCATAGTCAGGATCGAACCCAGGTCTCCGGCGCAGCTTTCGCTGTAAGGCAGCAACTCTACCGCCGTGTCACTATGCCGCCCACAACGTACCAATTGTTAGGGAAATTTTCGTTTTCTGAATTTATGTATGACTACAGACCTTTAAACCACGAAAAAAAGGGGCACAGTTTCAGGCCTAATTGAGCCTTTAAAATTTTGAGTCAGTTAGATAGAGTAGATATGGAGAAAGTATTTCCACTTGTGGGAGAATCCATCAATACAAGATAGTTACTACTAATATGTTCAATGTGGAAACATGGAGAATTTTCTTCACTCAGTGGTTAGAATGTGAAACCTACTCTCACAGGAAGTGGTTGAGACAAAAAGGTTGGATGCTTTCAGATGCAAACTAGACAAGCATATGACAGAAAAGGGAATAGAGAGATGTGCTGAAAGACTAAGATGAGATAAACTGAGTGGGGGAGACTTGGTTTGGGTTCAATCAACTATTCAGCCCAAACAAGTTTGTTTTTAAAAAACAAATTCTATATATATTTTCCAGTGTGGAATAGTTTTGGGGGAATGAGTCAGAATATGTGCATGCATAATTATATTTCTCATGTTAATAGAATGTCATTTAATTCCCTTAGATGATTTTTTTTTTAGTTATGTTCAAATGTTGTGTTTGAAAGCAAAACAAACCTGCACAGATTTAAGAGGTAATGGACTGAGAGAGATACTGAAGATATTAAAACCAGAGATATCGTTCACAAAATGTCTCGGCTTAAACTATTTAAACCAAGGCTCTGTCCTCTCACTTTCAGCTTGATGGGAAGTTGCATTGAACAGTCTAGAACCTTAGTTCAGAGAGCCAAAACTACTTTGTCAATCTTCACCACACTCTTCTGCTTCTTGTAACTCAAAGTTAAGAAAAGAGAAGGGAAAAACTGTTGTATGAAGGATGATACGTTGTCAACAGCATGGTATCTACCTGAGATCAGGAGTCAAGAATGGTAATAAATTTAATGGGTAGTACTGTTGAAGAAAGAAAAAAAAGTCAAAAAGCTATTTTACTGTTGGGTTAATGGTTAATGATGCTGATAATCAATTAAAGTATACAGATGGATTACACGGTTGCTAACCTTTCTAACGGCCCTTCACACTTGCATACCTCCAACCATTCTGTCCTGGGCCTCTTCCATTGCCAGAGTGAGGCCTCCTCTCCACCTACATCCCGCCCTCTGACTTTACATTTCATTGTCACCCTTTTGTCTCCTTTCCAAGTCTTGCCTTTGTCCACCCATCTATCAATCAACCCCCCTAGCCAACCTCTATCCACCTGTCACTTGCCAGGCTTTGTCCTTGTACCCACCTCTCCTTTCCGGCTTCCTCCCCCCCACTACAATCAGTGTCCCGACCAGTAATGTTGCTTGACCACTTCCAGAAATTTTGTCGGACCTGCTGAGTTAATCCAACACTTGTTCTAATTAAAATATCTAGTTGGGTCAGACTGAAGAAGGGTCTCGACCCAAAATGTCACCCATTCCTTCTCTCCATAGATGCTGCCTGTCCCACTGAGTTACCCCGGCATTTTGTGTCTATCATCAGTGTAAACCCACGTTTGTAGTTCTTTCCTACACATTCCTAGTTCCTTGTTGTCTTCTTCCTTTGCACAAACGTTTAAATTCTCTCCCAAAGTCTGGGTAATCCTTGATGCAAGCATGTTCACACTCAATTTGCTTTAATGCCCAAAAGTCTTAAATCATTTCCTTCTTAAACCAAATTTTGATTTATTGAATTTTGCTACCCTTAAGTGACCTACAATGAGCCATTGGGAAGTCACCTCTTTTAGACGGAGAGAAAGTTGGCAGCAAATATTGACCTACAAATTAAAGCAACTAGTTTATGAAGTCGCACAAATTACATGTTGGAGAGGTAGTCATTATTTACTCCTTAATACTTAATGAGTAATGGTCCTATTCCTTGGTTTCTGAAAATCTTTGTGAAATATATTTGCACAACTGTCTTTCACTGTACACTTACCCCTTATATTTAGGAACATTAAGAGTATATAATATTGCAGAAAACTCAGATAATGCCATGAAAGGAATAGGCACTACTTAGAACATCTATTTGAATTTATGAACTTGTGTTGGGAACTCAATCATGGGAAACGTACTGGATTCAGTCCATCTGGAGTAGGTTTGATTCCCAGACTGCTGATCTGAGTAGATTTACAATTGTCTATTAATTAACCCATGGAGCATTTGCTCTTGATGTGTGTATGTGGACGTTGATTGAGAAGGAAAAGGACAATGTTTCGGGAAATAAATAAAAAGTTGGAGATCTGCTTGCAATGATAGACAATAGACAATAGGTGCAGGAGTAGGCCATTCGGTCCTTTGAGCCAGCACCGCCATTCAATGTGATCATGGCTGATCATTCACAATCCTAACCTGATCCTAGCCCTTTATTTAAAAACAACATAGGTGTAGTGGTAAAAAACTAAAGGACTACAAATGTTGCAAAGAAGGAGAAAAGGATGAACCTGGAAACTATTAATTTAACTCAGCGGGTCAGGCAGAGAGAAGGAATTGGGGACGTTTTGGGTGGAAACCCTTGGGTCTCGACCCCAAAAGTCACCTATTCCTTTTCTCCAGAGATGCTGCCTGACCCGCTGCGTTACTCCAGCTTGTTGTGTCTATCTTCGGTTTAAACTAGCATCTGCAGTTCCTTCCTACACATAACTATTAATTTAATATTGATGGCAGGGACATTTTTAGAAACAACTAGACCAAGTGGACCCATTGGGCCCAAACCTCTCCTGCATTGGTGCAGCACCCTCCCCTCTCCCCTCCCCCCTCCCCCCTCCCCCCTCCCCCCTCCCCCCTCCCCTCCCCCTCCCTCTCCCCCTCCCTCTCCCCCTCCCCATCCCTTTCCCCTCCCCCTTCGCCTCCCCCCACCACTCCATCCCCCCTCAACCCCTCTTATCCTCCTTCCTTCCTTCCCCACCTCCCCCTCCCCTCCCTCCCCCCTCCCTCCCTAGGAGATAGAT
This sequence comes from Rhinoraja longicauda, assembly GCF_053455715.1. Lineage (NCBI taxonomy): Eukaryota > Metazoa > Chordata > Chondrichthyes > Rajiformes > Arhynchobatidae > Rhinoraja > Rhinoraja longicauda. Next base: position 35,535,261 of record NC_135969.1, read on the forward strand.
TTAAACTCTAAAATGTGAATAACTTTAAAATTATAACACCGATTTCAATGAAACTTCTTCCATTAGCACCAAAGGGACGACGGTGAGTAAGGTGGGCCTGAAATTGTCGCACTATCGTGTACTGTTTTGGCTGTAGTTCAGGAACAAACAAACAAACAAACAAACAAACGAGAGTTTTAGTATATAGATAATCCAGCAGAAAATGAACACCCCCTTGGACACACAGTCCACAAAGAAAGAAGAACCAATGTTTATGAATGGGAAAATGGTATTTGATCATCCTAATGTAGTGCATCTGTAGAGTGGAATGTATTGCGCTCCTGTACGCCTGGAGGATTCTGTGGTGTTGATGCTTTGAAACAGCGACACTTTCATTTCTTTTGGGTCAGAATTGCACATAGCACTGATAAACCTTCTCTGAAGAAGGGTTGTGACCTGAAACGTTGTCTTGTCACCTTCCTTCCACAGATGTTGCCTGACCCACTAAATTCCTCCAGCAGTTTGTTTTCTGCTCAGGATTCCAGCATCTGCAGTCTTTTATGTCTGTTTTGTTGAAAGATGTTAGCCAGAAGTTGAATTTGAGAAAATCCACGTGTCAGTTTTCTATGTGTAAATTGTGCTTTAATTAACCTACAATTTGGGGAATGCTTGCAATGGTTATACATATCTGGCTGTGAAATCCTGTCTATCAGGTATTTGGACCAGTAACTTTCTGGCACCTTTTCCTGTTCACCAGCTCCATTTCCTTTGTGCGATTTTTCATGTATAATTACATCATCAAAGTACTCGGTGGCTATTATGTGCTTTATGCCAGAAACTGATCAAACACTTGCAAATATTATTAACATGATGTATATTGTCCTACAAAAAGAGTCATACAGAACAGAAATCAGCCATCAGGCTATTAAACACTACAACCTCCAAATAAGCTCTGAACTACATTGACTTGGGGGCATTAGTTTTGTCTTTTTGCACTATTATTGTTGTTTGTTTGTGTGTGTGTGTGTGTGTGTATATATATATATATATTTGTGTGTGTGTGTTTATATATATATGTGTGTGTGTATGTATATGGACATATACACACACGGAACTTTTTCCTCATTTATTATATTGTTTACAGTGTACTATGTTTACATATTGTGTTGTGCTGCTACAAGTAAGAATTTCATTGTTATATTCGGGGGACAAATGACAATAAAACACTTGGCTCTTGAAACAGACTCTAGCACATTGTCCACACTAACCATTCAGAAGTCATTTACACCAATCCCATTTTAAACTTCCTTCTTTAACTTCCCATTCAACCTTCAACCTACATATTCCAGAGCAGCTGGAAGAAGCATATATCAGTTTCATTAACAGTATTCATACATTGTAATTTTGGGTCCTTTGTAGATCATGCCTTGCACAGCATGTTTGTGTGGGGACTGGTAGATGAATAAAATCAATGGGATGTTGAACAAAACCTCACAGTTGAACGTATGTGTAGGAAGGAACTACAGATGCTAGTTTACACTGAAGATAGACACTGAATGTTAGAGTAACTCAGCGGATCAGGCAGCATCTCTGGAGAAAAGGAATAGGTGACATTTTGGGTGGAGACCCTACTTCAGGTGGGTTTTCAGTCTGAAGAAGGGTCTTCTTCAATCTGAACGAGGGTCTTGACCCGAAACATCACCTATTCCATTTTTTTTCAGAGTTGCTGCCTAACCCGCTGAGTTACCCCAGCATTTTGTGTCTATCTTCAGTTGCACTTGTGTAATATGGCTGTATTGATAGAAGGCATTCAAGGATGTGCAAGAAATTCGTCCATCACAGGTAACTGGTGTAGATGTATTTCAAAGTAAAATAAATATGGCAAAGTCCAAGGCTGCCAACAAAGTCCTCATCGAACTCGTTTAATAGTTGCTCTCAATACAATGACCATCACTCACCAATTAGGACAGCCATATGTTTCATGTTCTTGTTGAAGAGAATCATGTGAATGCACTTGAGTATTGTTCAGTCAGATTTGCTTCCAGAGTTGAATAGAAGCAGTTAAGTAAAACATATCCCCATGATACTTATCAGGCGTAACACAGTTTCAAGCAAAGAGGGAGGAAATACTAGCAGTGATTTATACAGTCAAACATTTACCATTGGCTGAAAGGTCAATAAGGGTGAATTTCATGTGCTGAGGATAAATTCCTGATCTTCCAATCCACCCATCGCAGCGCTTGCGCATTTTTTAAAATCTGCACTTTTTCTTTAGCTGTAACCCCTATATTATGATCTTCGCTTACGTTCTCGCTTACACTACCCGATGTTCTTGTGCATGGTATGATTTGCCTGGATAGCACAGAAAATAGTTTTTCACTGTTTCTCAGTATTCATGATAATAATAAACCAATACAGAGAACACTGGTTGGTCATTAACAAAAGGTGAGGCAACACGAGAAACAACTTTAAAAAAGAGTGGTTGCAATTTTGAACGCTTTGCGTGAGTGTCATGGTCATGGATTACTGGAAGGAATAAAGTATCAGAATATGGGTTTACAGAGGGTAAGTAGGACTTATTCAAACAATAGTGCACTCATATTTTGTGGGAAGGGCAAAATTGCAAAACAGAATCACTTTTAGTTTAGTGTAGAGATACAGCGTGGAAACAGGCCCTTTGGCCCACCCAGTCCACACTGACCAGCGATTACTGCACATTAACACTATCCTGTACACACTAGGGACCATATACACATACACCAAGTCAATTAACCCACAAACCTGTACGTCTTTGGAGTTTGGAAGGAAACTGAAGTTCTAGGAGAAAACCCACTCTGTCACGGGGAAAACGTACAAACTCCGTACGGACAGCAATCGTAGTCTGGATCGAGCCCGGGTCTCTGGCACTGCAAGCGCTGTGAGGCAGCAGCTGTGCCACCGTGCTGTCCCTGCAATGAATGGCCTCGCTGTAATATATCTGATGATTCTTTGAATCTTGTGTTGTCCATTGTGACTTTACCGATACTAATTGCTGAATGTCATGAATGATAATCATTTTTGGGGGGGGAACCTCTCCAACAATGACCACAAGGGCAATAAATACTGCGTTGAAACCAGTAATACCATTGAAGATCGGAAGACACAATACAAAATGAAGAATGAGGAAAAAGGAATAGAAACATTTTCCAGTGGAGATTTATTTACTGTGGGGGTCATTCATAGTGGAATCTAATCTCATGGATATGAGGATGTTGCATTTGTTTAATTATTGGGAGGAATCCATGGATGAAGATTAAAGATCAGTGATCTGAGCGGAAGGGCAGTTTTCATGAAATTGATCTGCATTGCAAAGTTTCAAATAGCCTTGCAGGAACGACGTAGCATTCTCAGTTCCACATTGTATGTCAGAGAAAAAATAATTATAGGACAGCCATGGGAACCCAGTTGTGATAGTGTAACACCCCTGTGGTAAGTGAGATGTCCAGTTATTCCAATTAGGCAAAAAGTACAGACAGCATGGCAATCAAATCTGGATAAGAATATGCCCATTAGCAGGGTAGCCAAGGTCACCACAGTCACTGTGATTTCTTTCCAAATCTAATTTACATTTTAAGTTGAAAGAAACGGGTGGTGTGGTACATCGGCACACTTCCCTTTCACCTTTGGGACCTCGGTTCAAATCCTGATTGAGTGGAAGTTTCCGTTATCTATTAGCTGGAAAGCCCCGAGTGAATTGACTTTGGACAGTTTCAGCCCAGTGAGTCTGCATCACAGAACTGCCCATAATTCAGCACTAATTGCGTGCTCTCGTTTACACTACAATCTGTTGCAAGTTTGAGTCAAGGTGCCCTTCTAATTTTGCTGGACAGTTCCACTGTGGGTCGTCTGTGCATAGTTCTGTCTTCACGTTCTCGCTTCCTCCCATTAATGCTTTTTTTCTTCTCCCTATTACATCAAACCAAAATTTAATAATCCGTCAGAATTTGCTTTTGTCACTTTTTATCTTTTTTTAAAGAGATACTTCACGGTGGTGCAGCGGTAGTGTTGCAGCCTTACAGCGCCAGGGACCCGGGTTCCATCCTGACTACGGGTGCTTGTCTGCATGGAGTTTGTACGTTCTCCCCGTGACCGCGTGGGTTTTGTCCGGGTGTTGCAGTTTCCTCCCACACTCCAAAGACGTATAGGTTTGAAGGCTAATTGGCTTCGGGAAAATTGCAAATTGTCCCTGGTATATGTCGGATAGTGTTAGTGTGCGGGGATTACTGGTCAGTGTGGCCTTGGTGGGCTGAAGGGCTTGTTTCCATGCTGTATCACTAAACTAAAAAAAAACTAAAGATAAAAATGGAAATATTTTGGAGCAGGTATTTCCCAGTTAAGTAGCATGAACTAAATATAAAAATTAGGTCTCTTCAATTCTGTCCGAACAAAGCCTTTAACTTAAAAAGACGGTCCAAGCTATGTAAAAGACCAGCTTTTGGATGCATGTGAAGATTGAAGGACTCTCACGATAAATTTGATGATTGCATGTCCCTAATGGCAACCATGATAGAACACTAATAGTGCGGTACAGCAGTGTTTCATCAATAAATTTACCAAACACTTCCTTCAAGTGTGGCTTCCACAGGCTGATGGATCAATGAATTACCCTCTCTGAAATTGATCAGTTGGTGCCTAATAATATCAATTGACCCCATGTTCTGATGTTAGCAAGGCTAAGGTGATTTTTGTTTCCTGATGGGCACAAATTGCTGTGGATTCCAATTTGCAGCAGGGGAAGCAGGTGCTGCTTTACAGTCTTTAGCATGGAATGGTTTGTGTAATCCTGGGATACTGGGTGTTAAAATTAGGAATGTTTAACTACATAATTGATTCAATTAAAAAGTTAGGCTAGTTTAATTAGCTTTTAAAAGCACACCAAACCAAGTTAATTATGAATTGTCTTAAATATATATATATATATATATATATATACACACACACACACACGTGTATATATATATATATATATAACACACACACCCACACACATATAGACATCTCTATGTATAGAGAGAAAGATAGATAGATATAGATATGTAGATAGAGAGAGAGATTTGATTAGGACAGAAAATGTTCAGTTTCCACTACTGCATCTAAAGTGTATTTACCTGCCTGTGTTTGTGCATAGATTCCTGTTTGTGACCATCCATTAAATCTACACTGTTGATAAACCAGAGCTGTAACTACCCTCTCAGACAAAATGTATAGGTGACCCAGATGGGAATGCCAGAGGTTTGCCACATCCACAGCAAGGTGAAATTAGTGGCGACCGACATGTTTCCAATCAACTACATCTCCATCTTCGTGCAGATGGCCTGATGCACCAGGGAGGTGGAGGTTTACCTATTTTTTGTCTCAGAAGGCAGTTGCACCTCTACTTAAATAGCAGTGTAGATTCAATTAATGGTTGTGAACAGGAACCTGTGGTCGCGACTCCGGCAGGTAAATACACCTCAGATGCAGCAGTGGAAATGTGAACTTTCTAATTATCCAGAAATTTCAAAATACTTCTCCTGGTGTGGCTGAAAACACAGTTTCGGGAGTTTGTACGTTTTTTGCGTGACCGGCGTTGGTTTTCTCTGGGATCTCTGGTTTCCTCCCACACTCCAAAGACGTAGGTTAACTGGCTTGGTATAATTGAAATGGTAAAATTGTCCCTGGTGTGTGTAGGATAGTGGTAATCTGCGGGGATCATTGGTTGGTGGACCGAAGGGCCTGTTTCCTCGCCGTATCTCCAAACTAAACTAAACTAAAAGCTAAAGAGGGAGGAAGGACAATTGAACTGCGCTGTGTTACAGGGGGCTACAGGTTATGGGATTGAAAGGAACATAGGAAGAGGTAATGGGTAATCTAGTCTGCAGGATAAATTCTATCATTAGCAACCATGGCTGGGTCCTGCTGTGTTGCCTTCCTGATTTTTGGGCTGAAACAGAGTTTGGAGGAAGGAAGGGAGGATTGAATTGGAACCAGTGACATAATTAGAACTAGGAACAAGGTTTTTTCAAGACAGTGTAAAAGCTAGTGTGTACATTAAAAAGCAGATGTTAAAATGTACCCTTCCCTGTATTACAACCTATGAGCAAATTGGCGTGGAGACAGATAGGAGGGGGAATTAAAGGCAAACCTAAATGGCAAGGCAGTGGGATATCATTACTGAGGAAGGAGCAAGCTGTGTTGTTGGGATGGACTCCACTTAAAACTACTTGGGGAACGTTAACTCTGTCAAATCAAATGGTTTGGGTGTTAGAAACATTGTGAGGGTAATTGGGGAAGGGAAGGTTCGGGTAAAGGTAACTTTGCCACTGTATGTTTCTTTTTTTTTTTTCCTAATCAGATGTGCAGCACTTTGGTCAACGTGCGTTGTTTTTAAATGTGCTATACAAATAAAATTGACTTGACTTGACTTGATTTAAAAGTCTGAAGGTAAAAGTAAAGATTTTTAAATGAAGAGTAAAAACTGTCCATGTCACTGACTGTAAATGGGCATTTGTGACTAAGACCAGCGAGAGAGAAAAGAGTAAACTGTCAAAATGAAAAGCATGGCAGCTGAACGCGGAAGGAATTTGTATGCAGATAGATGAATTAATTGGACAAATGGAGATAAATGGGTTTGACTTAGTAACCATTACTGATTTGTGTTTGCAAGATGACCAAGGCTGGGGACTGAATGTTGCAGGGTGCGGGGCTTTTGGAAAATATGTACATAATGGAAAAAGGCTTTTGGTAGCCTTGATAATGAAAGATGAGCTATGTCAGTGGGTAGAAAAAATCTCGGCCCATTAAAATCAGGATCCAGGATCAGTGAGAGTAGGTTTAAAAACTAACAGCAAATACTGTGGGAGTAGTTTATAAAATGCCTAATGTATAAGTCATGAAATTAGAAGATCGTGTAACAAGGATAATGCAATAATGCTGGGTGCCTTTTTATCTTCATGAAGAATGAGCAAACCAAGCTTGTAGAAGTGGGCTGGGATACATTCATAGAAGGCATTCAGGGTGCTTCTGTAGAACTATTTGGTATAAAATAATTTAAATTCCATAGGGGCATTGGTAATTAGTAATCTTGTACTGAGGGATCGTGGGGAAGAATGATATTGAAATGGTACAATTTCACATCAAATTTGAGGATGTGTCTTAGTCTGAAACCAGTGTCTTAAATTTGAATACAGTTAAGGAGTTATGACTGGCAAGTTGGCTGAGCAAGGTTGAGAAATTAGATTAACAAAAGTGACTTGAGATAAATAATGGCAAAAATTTAAAGAAGTAATTTATAAATCTTATTGAATAAACATTCCCCTGAGGAAGGAAAACTCCTGGAAAAGTGGTCTATTCGTAGCTAATGAGGGAAGGGAAGAGTTGTATTAGATTTTGAGAGTCGTGCAACAAAGCCACAAAACCTGAGGATTAGCATTATTTTAAAATTCAGCAAAGGTTTGATAAAGAGGGCAAAACTAGAACCTGAAACTAAACTGCACACTGGATGGCTGGATTGTGATCATTTCTTGTCTTTCCACTGACTGGTTAGCACGCAACAAAAGCTTTTCGATGTGCCTCAGCACACGTGACAATAAACTGAACCAAACTCAAACCAGCAAGAAATGTGTAAAGAAATTATAAGAGGTTAAATGTGCGAACTAGCAAGAGATACACATGACAATAAACTGAGATAAACTAGAAGCGATTAGAAAAATACTGGGCCCCTTGGACAAAGAGGCAAGATGAATTATAATGGAGAGCAAAGAAATGCAAGAGATTTTAAAATGAATATTCTGTGTCTGCATGGTGAAATGCCACATGATTATATTAGAGAAAATAAAGGGCTGATCAGCACCGGCCGATTGGGACTACCATCAGTTCCCACCTGCGTGTTGTCTGGGTCTTGGTGCAAGCCAAATGAGCGGACTCATTTTTCAGATAAATAGTAAATAGGTTTGAGCATTCTGCAATCATCAATGGATATCCTCTTTCTGATCTGTTGATGAACTGAAAATATTAATAAAGTAGCTAAAAATAACTGAGCTTAATGCACTGCCCTGGCAGCAGCAGCAGCAGCAGCAGCAATAGCCTGGAGCCAAAGCGATTAAACTCCGACCTGATCGCAACCACTTTCCTTTACGTGAGATATGACTCCAACCAGTGAAGCGTTTTCCCTTTGATTCCGATTTATCTCAATTTTGCCAGTGCTCCTTGATATCAGGCTCAGTCGAATACTACCTTGATGTCAAGGGCAGTCACTCTCTGCTTGTGCCTGGGACACAGCTCTTTTTTTTCCAACTCTTAAGCATAAGTTGCAAAGAAGGCCGAAGCCAAGTGGTGCCGACAAAGTCTAAAGGATCAATGACCAGGTTATTGGTGATTAAGTATCTCGTGCAACTTTGGCTAGGATATTGATTTGGAAAAGGCCAAGGTGGTCGGTGACCCATTACCGGATGGCACGGTGGTGCAGCGGTAGAGTTGCTGCCTTACAGCGCCAGAGACCCAGGTTCGATCCTGACTACAGGTGCTGTCTGTACGGGGTTTGTACGTTCTCCCCGCGACCTGCGAGACTATTCTCCGGAATCTCTGGTTTCCTCCCACACTCCAAAGACGCACAGGTTTGTAGGTTAATTGGCTTGGTATAATTATAAACTGTCCCTAGCGTGTGTAGGATAGCGTTAGTGTGTGGGGATCGCTGGCCGTCGCGGACTCGGTGGGCCGAAGGGCCTGTTTCCGCACTGTATTTCTCAACAACCCTAAACTAATCTACCTGTATAGGACTCACTCTGGTTAATACGTCCCTCAGAATTTGACGCACTCAGTTAGCGGTGATGCTGTTGAGCCACACATGGAAATAGGCATTGAAGCCCCCAATGAAATACTATTGTGTCTCTCCTGCTGTCAGTGCTTCTTCCAAGTGGTGTTCAGTATGGAGGAGTCTATGGATTCATCAGCTGCAGAAGGAAATACCAGCGCCAAGTTTATAAAGGAGGACACTTTGCAAAGCTGACTTGCTGAGGATAATCTTGCTATGTCCGATCACTGTACCTCATACCACAAATCTTCCTGACATGCCGAGTGTTTGTTGGATGGAATGCACATTACTCTGTTGCACATTAATGTGGCCGTTTGAACTTAATTCATGGTTTGGAAGTCTTAATTGGAAGGGTATTTTAAAATCACAAATATTAATGTGTTCTGGAATTAAATATAAGTTGAAGGGTTAAATTTTGAGACATCCCGTCATTGTGAATGACATCAAATAAATGAAAATCTTGGCACCAAAGTTAACTTTGTACCAATGCAAACTAGCAACTAGCAACTGAATATATCCAAGGAGTATTCAGGCAGTTGGTTCGTAGAAGCTATTTCTTTGGCTATCTGTCCAAAAGGTGGGACGCTCAGGTGATTCTGTGGAATTTATTGCCACAGACATCCGTGGAGGCCAAGTCTTGGCTATTTTTAAAGCTGCAATTGACAGGTTCTTGATTTGAAACGGTGTCAAAGGGTACAGGGAGAAGGCAGGAGAATGATTGAGAAGGAAATATAGATCAGTCATGATTGAATGGCGGAGTAGACTGATGGGCCGAACGGCCTAATTCTGCTCCTCTGATTTATGAACTTACTTTTAACGGCTGACTTGCTCAATTGGGCATGAAATTTCTACCCACGATCTTCCAACACTTAATTGGTGAATTCACTTGCAAAGAAATAAGTTATATTACTCTGAAAAGTGTTTTCTCTTGCTGATATTTGTTGTGTTTCCGGGAGTTTTGTCTCCACCTGCTTGCATGGGTTGCATGCTTTTGAAGGCCAGAAGTGGAGTGGAGATCCAAGTGTAATTCTGAATGGAAGTAGGAGCAGGCCTGACCCTGAGCCACCATTCTGTGGGATAGTGGGTGCACTTCAATGTCACTTTCTCTTCCTAATTGTTATCAGGCAACTGAATCATCCTACCAACAGCTGGAGAGAAGTCCTGAACCACTATCAACCTCAGTGGAGACCCTTGGGCTATCTTTGAACGTGCTTTACTGGCTTTATCTTGCACTAAACGTTATTCACGTTATCCCTTTCATCATGTATCTGTACACTACGAATGGCTCGATTGTCATCATGCATTGTCTTTCCGCTGACTGGTTAGCATGAAATAAAAGCTTTTCACTGTACCTCGGTGCACGTGACAATGAAACTATCCTCTCAATTCGCATAATGCCCAAAAACCTTCTCCATCCCAGTCTTGAAAATGCACACCGGTAGGGTTGCTGCCTTACAGCGCTAGAGACCTGGGTTCAATCCTGACTACGGATGCTGTCTGTGCGGAGTTTGTACATTCTCCCTTGGACCACGTGTGCTTTCTCTGGGTGTTCTGGTTTCCTCCCACACTCCAAAGACGCACAGGTTTGTAGGTTAATTGGCTTCTGGAAATTGTAAATTGCCCCTAGGGTTAGGGGTTATTACTAGTCAGTGCGGACTCAGTGTATTGCTGTAGCTGTAAAGTCTCAAGGCAATTCAGCTGCTTTCTGTTGGTAGGGAAAGTGCTCAGTTAATTTATAATGGATCAAAATGTGAATATCATTCTAAAACAGTTTTGTTTGTGACTGATATGACGGTGGCTGGGTTAACTTTCTGACTTTGAGCTGCATTTGCATAGTTGGTAGGGAGGCCATGCTAACTAACCCATGCAGTTTGAGTCTATCAAGTCATCGGTACCTGCCGTGGCATGTGTGACGTAGTAGTCCCTATATTCTGTTGCTTGGAGGATGATGTGATTTAATGGACACCAGTTCCTCGAGTATTGTTGTGAGGTCTTGTGTGTGCCTCTCAGATGAACTAGGGTGCAGCTTAATGGAAGTCTGTACATCAGGCATTTTGTGTGAAGGAGAGCCCCAGTGGAGTATGCCTTACCTACTCCCTCTTTGCTGATTGTATCTTAGACAATAGACAATAGGTGCAGGAGTAGGCCATTCGGCCCTTCGAGCCAGCATCGCCATTCACCGTGATCATGGCTGATCATGAACAATCAGTACCCGTTCTTGCCTTCTCCCCATATCCCCTGACTCCGCTATCATTAAGAACTCTCCCTTGAAAGCATCCGGAGAATTGGCCTCCACTGACTTCTGAGGCAGAGAATTCCACAGCTTCACAACTCTCTGAGTGAAAAAGTTCTTCCTCATCTCCGTTCTGAATGGCCTACATCTTATTCTTAAACTGTGGCCCCTGGTTCGTGACTCCCCCAACATGGGAACATGTTTCCTGCCTCTAGCGTGTCCAATCCCTTAATAATCTTATATGTTTCAATAAGATCGCCTCTCATCCTTCTAAATTCCAGTGTATACAAGCCCAGTCGCTCCTGCCATTCCGCGAATTAACCTCGTGAAACTGCGCTGCAGATCTTGACAGAGGACTGCATCTGTTCCCACCCCAGCATTGAAGTTACCCAGGAAGATTAGTTTGTCTCTATTTGGGACGTAGGCAAGGTTACTGTAGAATATCTCCATGGCCCATATTGGCAACTTCCAGAGTTCATATCATATCATATATCTACAGCCGGAAACAGGCCTATTTTGGCCCTCCAAGTCCGTGCCGCCCAGTGATCCCCGTACATTAACACTATCCTACACCCACTAGGGACAATTTTTACATTTACCCAGCCAATTAACCTACATACCTGTACGTCTTTGGAGCATATGCAAAATGTGTGTGTTTGTGTGTGTGCACATGTGCGTGTGTATGTGGATGCATGCATGCTGGTGTGTTTATGTGTTTATGTATGTACAAATGCATACGTTGAAAAAAAAATAGACTCATCGAAGGCCATATTACCAATATACTTCAATCCTTTTGCTTCAGAATCAGGGATTGCTCATTGAATGGCAATGGGAAGCCATTTCTGTTGGAGGGTTATGAATGTTTGGAACTCCTAGTGCCAAAAGGCTTTGTGTTGTCACTGCATACATTCAAATCTGGGATGGTCAAAGTTACAGGCTATATGGGTATTAACGGGTATTAGAACCATTGATTAATTAAATTTGAGGCGAAGATCAGTTAAGCTATTAGCTCGTTGGTGATGAAACAGACTCTTGAGGTCTTGCTTCGTGTTTGTGTGTAAATTTTAAAACGTGCGCTGTGCAGTGTTTGAGGATGGAGGTTTATGCAGATATCTGACGGTGATCTGAATACCAGGACATGCTTACTGAAGGAAAGGTCTCATTACTAGAATTGTGCCCGAGTTCTGCAAATAAATGGTTTGCAACTTAAATGACGAGCAGGCTACAACAACGTTTCGATGAGATAAATGATTCGTGGAGGTAATTAATGTGATTTGCTCTGTGTTTATTGACAAACCAATTGCAACTATTATTTGTAATGCTGAGCTTGAAAATGTTATCTTGTGGAACACCAGTTAATTGCATCCATTTTCCTCAAATCCACCCTCCTGTGGCACTTTGAAATTGCTCAAGTGTTGTAACACTTTGAACTACATGTGCTCAGAAAGACCATTTTCCCACATGTTGACATCTGATGAAATTATTCAGTTTTGCCCGAAGCACATTGCTTCTCTGCGAGTGTGTTTATTTCAAACCAGTTTAAATAGACACTTAAATCATTTTCCTTGTGTCAGACAACAAAAAAAAATAGTCCTATATTGAATAGAATCATTTCCACTGTGATCCTTCATCCTCTGTGGTTATGCCATCCAGAAAGGACTGGAACAAAAGGAGATTGTATGATTTGATTTCAGCAGAAGAGGCAAAGTAACTGAACAAAATAGAGGGGCTCAAAAAGCTGGAGTAACTCAGCGGGAGAGGCGGCATCTCTGGAGGGAAGGAATGGGTGACGTTTCGGGTCCAGTGTGAAGAAGGGTCTGGACCTGAAACGTCATGGTGAAACGTAGGGCGGCACGGTGGCGCAGCGGTAGAGTTGCTGCCTTTCAGCGAATGCAGCGCCAGAGACTCATGTTCGATCCTGTCTACGGGCGCCGTCTGTACGGAGTTTGTACGTTCTCCCCGGGAACTGTAGATGCTGGTTTATACCGAGATAGACACAAAATACTGGAGTAACTCAGCGGGACAGGCAGCATCTCTGAAGAGAAGGGGCTTGACCCGAAACGTCATCCGTTCCTTCTCTTCAGAGATGCTGCCTGTCCCGCTGAGTTACTCCAGCATTTTGTATCTCTCTTCCATTTTAATTTAATGTTATACCCGAGCAGCTTTTCCGTGAGGCTACAATTTATTTATGCGTTACCTTACCTTGCCGAATTCATTAATCTTTTTTTTAATCCTCCCACACTGCCGGCCCTGAGGCAGGGTCTTGACCTGAAATGCTGACCATACTTTGGCCTCCACAGATGCTGCTCGACCCGCTGACTCCAGCCCTGACCCTTCCTGCAGTTTTTTGTTGGCTCCAGATCCAGTATCTGCAATCTCTTGTGTTTCCAAAACAGTCTTTATACTCGCTTTTGAAGCGATCAATGAACAGAAAAACACAATAACCTACAGAGCCATAGTATGGTATACAGTATGCTGGCATGGTGGCGTAGCGGTAGAGTTGCTGCCTTACAGCGCCAGAGACCCGGGCTCGATCCTGATTACGGGTGCTGTCTGTACGGAGTTTGTACATTCTCTCCGTGACCTGCGTGGGTTTTCTCCGAGATCTTCGGTTTGTTCACACACTCCAAAGACGTACAGGTATGTAGGTTAATTGGCTGGGTAAAATGTAAAAATTGTCCCTAGTGTGTAGGATAGTGTCAGTGTGCGGGGATCGCTGGGCAGTGCGGACTCGGTGGGTCGAAGGGCCTGTTTCCGCGCTGTATCTCTAAATCTAAAAATCTAAAAAAAGTCACCAGTTGCTTCTCTCCAAAGATGCTGCCTGTCCTGTTGAGTTACTCCAGCTTTTTGTGTCTATCTTTGGTTTAAACCAGCATCTGCAGTTCCTTCTTGCACAAAATAGAGGGACTCTTTGGTTTGGTTAACAACTTGATGGATGAGGGTTAACCTGCTGTTGCAAACAATTGCTGTTTGTGAGTAAACAGAATCTTGTATAAACAGGTCGGCCTGGTTTCTCAGTGGGCTGATCTCGTGATGAAGGTTGCAGCTGCCATTTACCTTCGTATACAAAAATCCCCCACTTGTTATGAATGTCAGTAGATGAAAGAAGTTGTTTGTCTTAAAGTTCTTTCCATTATTTACTCAATCCACAAAGCATTGCCCGACCTTGATTCCCTAAGTAGGGGCCCCTTTCTCCTCCTCATTCTGTTTACATTGTCTTGGCTGAGTGTCACCTACAAAATCTGTTGATTATTTCACCTGGTTAATGTTAAATTGGTCTTGCAAGATGATGTGTTTGTTCATGAGCACAAATGCAGGCACCTTGTTTACAGTAGCTATGGTAGCAATCAGTTATTAAACAAATATACCCCTGTTTACGGGTGTGAGCAGCAGTTTATCCTGTACGGTTGGACAAAACTTAGTGCTGTGTTTTGATAAAGAAGAAGGGAACTTGTGCATGGAATGTAGCTCAAGCAGACTTTGGGTTTGCTCTGCTTATCAGTGACTTCAATGAAGTGGGTAGCAGATTAGCAAGCTGTTTCGTTCTCCACTAGATTTCCTTAGAATGGAATGGTATCTATGCTGTTGTTTGCTTTCTCGTCTTTCCCCTACGACCTCACCCTTATCCCGCAAAAGCGAAGGCAGAGCTGTACAGGAGACTGCCGGCGTGCCACGCGGCTTGCACCCAGAGATGGAGAGAAAGTTCTTTGTCCCTCAGATGCTGCGTTAACACGCCTCTCTCAGAGAGCAGAGGTGCGGTGTGTGCGCGTGGTGCCACGGGGGTGGTTGCAGGTGACCGAAAACGCAGTTTGTTCCTAGCCATGTTTGGTAAACAAGTTCAAAACCTTCACAAGGACTGCCTGTGTTATTGCTTTGAATGTTGTTGTTGTTGTTTTAGAGTATTTGTTGTGCATTTAAACCTGACAAAACCTGTTAATATTGACAACAGAATGCCGGGCCAGGTCAAAGATAAGGGAAAAGAATACCAGCGTGGTGACCTTGACAAATCATGTGTTTGTGAGGCAGGGCCTTGTTCCCCTTTTAATTAATGCACTTTTGTTCTGGATGAGTATTCAAAGAAAATCACATTTTTTTATCTTCAATAATGCTGAAACTCACATTATGCATTGGAAATGATAAAACATTTATCATTTTTACCAACAGGTAATATACATAATTCATGCTGTTTTAGTGCTACCCTTTTTTGATATTCATGATGGATAACACTTAAGATTTCTTCTCGATATTGGAGAATAGTATTGCACCACAGTAAAATTAATGAGAAGATAGATTTATGAGTTTCATTTGTTTGTCGATTCAAAAATTAATTGAGTGTTAATTTTAGCTGTTCCTCATCAGAATAGGTACTTAGCATTTGGGCATTATATTCTGCATTCAGTGTGGGCTACTTTTAGTTTACTGCGGGTCAGTAATTTTGCATACATTGAAATAGCCTTTAGGCTCATTCTCTTGATTACTTTTTAGCTGCCGTGCTTTAGAAAATTTACTCCTTCCCTTTTTTATAATTGTGAAAATTCATTATGTGGCCACATTGGATGCATAATATCAGCACAACGGCCCATAGTATTTTTAAAATGCATTTTATAGACACATTGTGTTTTCTGACGATTTTGTTGCTAGTTTACAGATTTGGTAATATTTCAGTACTATTTAGCATTTTCTGTCATCCAGCATTTGAAATTGTTTTAATTTAGAACCTTTGTGGATCGGCTTTTATTAGTGCCATTGTCGTTCCAGTGACTGAGCTTCCCATAGGAGCAAGCATGTGATATTATAAATCTGTGTTTAGTTCAATTTTCACTTCCTTTGATGATTAGGCAGAGTGTTTTAAGGGCATTTTTTCTGCTTCATATAAATAATTGATCAGTTAACTTAATTCATTTCAGCCTGACTTGGTCAACCTTCATTAACTGGCCTGGAATAAAGCCTCTTCTTGTTAGCTGAGCATCTTTCCTTTAAAGGTTAATTCATCAAAGTACCGAGTTCTAGTTGGGTTTAGATCGCGCGTGGAAGGTGCATCACTATCAAGGTGTGAAGGAAGTGAACTAAAAGCCTGCCAGCTGCCAAAGGCAAACCCAAAGTTAAGGAGGCAGCACTTCATGCTTCAAACTGATAAAATCTTATTTTCTACGAGGAAATTTTAATCTGTGGTTTTCTACAGTATGTTTTCTATAGCCCATCTTTGTATTCCAAATGGTTTATTTTGATATACATATGCAGTGGATAAGCAGATATGAGTTGACTTTATTGTTGTTCCATAATTTAACTGAATGTGAAGCAGACTTTCACACTCTCTCTCACACTCACTCTCACACACCCATACTCTCTCACACACACTCACACATACACACTTATGCATACCCACTCACACTCACTCACAAACACACACTTGTGTGTAGGTGTATCTTATATTATGCATTTATCAAGCACCTTTCTTCATTTTCTAAATATTAAAAAAATTACGTTGGATGTTTTGAGTTACTTTACTTGGCTTCAGTTTAATTGTCATATAAAGATTAACATTTCATCATGGCGTTGTCCATGAAATGTACCATTCATCCAGCCAATCAACCTGTTTCACAGTTAGTCCAGCATAATTGCAGATAACTCTGAAGATTACAGAAACAATATTAATATGGACTGATACGTAGCATGGTTTACGTTTTCCCCCAGTTTCACCTTCTTTGCTTTGTCTCGAGAAGGTGTTGACTACCTACTGGAATGCAGTTCCAAGACACCAGCTGACCTCAGGCACTCAGGTCACAATGTGATAGGAGCAGAATTAGGCCATTTGGCCCATCAAGTGTACTCCAACATTCAATCATGGCTGTTCTATCTCTCCCTCCTAACCCCATTCTCCTGCCTTCTCCCCATAACACATGACAAATGGAGAATCTATAATAAATGTCAGCCTTACTTTGGACTCTGTACAAAAAAGCTATTTAAAGAGAAATAGGATTGTGTGACAACTCTGGACTATGACTGCTACTACTAGTTTAAAACTAATTAGACATTCAAAACGTTGAAATAATACTGCATTTTGCTTTTATGACAGACTATCATTTATAGAAATGTTTCTCTCAGCCTGAACCAGACAAAGTTAATGCAAGTATGAAAAGGGTTCTGGCATTTTTGTTCATTTGGAGAAAGAGGAGGAAAATTAGCTTAATTGTCTTCTTTTGGTCTTTTGTTGGATTTTAATTGTGTCACAAGGTAGAGATACAAAATAAGGCTCAATTAAATGCTTCAACATTTTCAAAGGCCTTCAGTTTTTCAGGCACTTTAGTTTAACCAATTGCCACAAAAGCAGTGTGATCCAGTGAGTTGTAAAAGAAAACTATGTGTGCTGTATATTTGTGTTGTAGTATAATATGATACACTAGGAAATTAAGCACTAAGCTTCTGAATGGCAATTCAAGATAATTAAACCTTTTAATGCTTACACATTTATATTGTCTGAAGAAGGGTCTGGACCCGAAACATCACCCATTCCTTCTCTCCAGAGATGCCGCCTGTCCCACTGAGTTTACTCCAGCACTTTGTGTCTATCTTTGGTGTAACCCAGCATCTGCAGTTCCTACCTGCACATCAGATTGGCACAAAATGCTGGAGTGACTCAACAGGACAGGAAGCATCTCTGGATGGAAGGAACGGGCGATGTTTCGGGTCGAAACCCTTCTTTGGACTGAGAGTCAGGGGAGAGGGAAACGAGAGACATGGAAGGGTAAGGTGTGAAAACTAGAGATGAAAGGGGATGAAGGGCAAGGAAAATGTTGAACAGGTCATTGTTAGCTAGTGGGGAAAACCAGCATCTCCAGTTCCTTCCTAGACGCTCCTTCTTATAGCTCCTCTGTCCCTCCCTTCCCCTCCTCCTTCCCAGATCTCCCTCTATCTTCCTGTCTCCACCTATATCCTTCCTTTGTCCCACCCCCGACATCAGTCTGAAGAAGGGTCTCGACCCGAAACGTCACCCATTCCTTCTCTCCCGAGATGCTGCCTGACCTGCTGAGTTACTCCAGCATTTTGTGAATAAATCGATTTGTACCAGCATCTGCAGTTATTTTCTTATACTCCTTCTTACACATATCATTATGACAACTGAGATAAGGAAAAGATCAAATTTTATTTTGTTTTCAGCTGTTCATTTTGTTTTTGAATTATTTTTCAGGTTTTTAAGTCATGATGCAAGAATCTGGGACTGAGGCAGCAAGCAACAATTCAGCCAGTCAAAACGGAGCTAGCAGTGGTATCCACTATCTAGACAGCAACACAAGGGAGGGGAGATCAAACGGTGATATATCTTCGATTGAAGTGACCGCTGCAGAATTGGTTCATCTCCAGCAACAGCAGGTATATATATATATCGTGCCTTGGGTTTTCCCTCTTGATACAGCTTCCAATTTTTGCCTCGGTGTACACATGCAGGTTGCTGCTTGAAGTAAATGTGCCATTACTTAGAGGACTGCAGTCATGCTGAATTCATTATTGCAGTAGTCACACAAAACCATGGATAAGATTTCAATAACTGCAGGCCACAGTTGAGTAAACAGTTGCACTGAAACTTAATTCCTGTTGACTTTTCCTTATTCTTTGCCAGGGGCAGATTCTGATACGCTGTGCAAAAAAACAACAAGAATATATCTTCGATTAATGTGACACAAAGACAAAAATCAGAATTGTTCAAAAAGGACTTAAAACGTTTGCCTCTTGGTCAAAAATGAGAAGGAATAAAAATGTGACTGTGAATTGATGATGAATGGCATTTTCCAAATTATCATCAGTTCAGTTGTTACAGTTCACCATTTTCCAAAAGTCAAAAAATTAAGAATATCTTCTTTAAAAAATAAATATTGTTTCATTCAATTGTTTATACTGAACATAGAACAGTACAATGCAGGAACAGGCCCTTTGGCCCACAGTATCTGTGCCAGTGAAACATTTAAGAAACACCAAATGCCATTAGATTCATTCGTAAGAAGGAACTGCAGATGCTGGTTTAAACCGAAGATAGACTCAGTGGGACAGGCAGCATCTCTGGAGAGAAGGAATGGGTGACGTTTCAGGTCGAGTGAAGAAGGGTCTCAACCCGAAATGTCACCCATGCCTTCTCACCAGAGATGCTGCCTGTCCCGCTGAGTTATTCCAGCTTTTTGTGTCTATCTTCGCCATTAGATTCATAGTCATACAGCGTGGAAACTGGCCATTCGGCCCAACTTGCCCACACCGACCAACATGTCTCATCTGCACTCGTCCCACCAGCCTGCGTTTGGGCCATATCCCTCTAAACCTACCCTATCCATGTACCTGTCAAAATATTTCTTGAACATTACGATTGTATCAGCCTTGACTACCTACTCCGGCATTCCATACACCCACCACTTTTTGTGTGTAAAAAAAAGTTACCCATCAGGTTCCTATTAAATCTTTCCCCCCACCTCACCTTAAATCTACGTCCTCTGGTTCTCGATTCCCCTACTCTGAGCCAGAGACTCTGTGCATCTACCCGATCTATTCCTCCCATGATTTTGTACACCTCTATAAGATCACCGGTCATCCTCCTGCCCTCCAAGGAATAGTCCTAACCTGCTCAACCTCTCCCTATAGCTTAGACCCTCAAGCCCTGGCAACGTCCTTGTAAGATTTTGGAGGGAAATTCTGTTTTTCCACCAAATGATGGTCCTCCTAGGTATCTAACTGGTTTTCTTTAGAGATGCAGGATTCAAACAGGCTCCTCGGCTCACCGAGTCCACTCCAACCATCGATCACATGCTAGTTCTGTGTTATCCCACTTTCCCATTCACTCCCTACACACTAGGGGCAATATTACAGAGGACAATTAACCTACAAATCTGTCTTTGGGATGTGGGAGGAAACCAGAGCACTCCGGGGGAAACCCAGGGAGCACGTGCAATCTCAACACAGGATAGCGGAGTCAGGGGGTATGGGGAGAAGGCAGGAACGGGGTACTGATTGAGAATAATCAGCCATGATCACATTGAATGGCGGTGCTGGCTCGAAGGGCCGAATGGCCTACTCCTGCACCTATTGTCTAGTGTCTATTGTCTGGATCGAACCCTGGTTTCTGTCCCTGTGAGGCAGCAGCTCTACCACTGTGCCGCCCTAAACTTGTGAAAATGTTGAGACCATAGTATTTTGAGGGGAACATTTAAAACGCTTGAAGCTGCTTGTTGATTTCAGCCTGTAGAACAATGTTTGGCTCAATCAGCATGAACTGCTAAGGCCCAAGTACACAAATTGATAAATCCAGTGTTAGATTGGGAGGGGCTTATTGCTGCCTGCCACTACTAACACAAAAATGAAACTTGGGTCAAAGATATCTAGGACTTGTAGTCATTGGATTGTGTATCAAATTGTATCGTATTGCACAGTGCAAGGAAAAATGATTTTCATGCCACTTATACTCTACCCAAAAGCACGGTTTTGACTAGTAATCGGATATGTTTTGGTAGATGTCTTAGACTTCAGTAATAATAATGTGAATCGTAATTAGGTTTGGTTTGTTCAGCATGATCGATCAGCGTGCAATCCAAAAGGTTATGACTGATGGTGTCTATAAAGCTTTAGGGGGACTGATAAATGCTGCCATTTTAACTTGGTCAAAGGGCGAAAGTTCTGATGAAATTTGATATCTTAATACATTTCTGGAGCAATGTTACCCTATGAATTCATTGATGTTTTTGAATACAAACTTGAAATTGCTATCATTTATCTGGAACTTTCCTTTACTCCTGGCCTCTTGAGATTAAGGAAATGGAGGAAGTAAGTACAGCATTTCAGAGCACGCGCCTTGGTTTAGTTTATAATTTTCATGTGTGCTGAGGTAATGTGGATGAACTGCAAAGATTCACTGTTAGAACATGACACATCGAACAGAACAGCACAGGAACAGGCCCTTCGGCCCACAATGTCTGTGTTGAATGTGATGCCTAGCCCAACTCTTATCTGCCTGCACATAATAAACATCCATCCATTCCCTGCACATCCATATGCCTGTCGAAAAGTCTCTCAAATGCCACTATTGTATTGGTCTTCACCACCAACCCTGCCAGTGCATTCCAGGCACTCAAATCCAATGTCAAAAAAAGCCCGGCACATCCCCTTTAAATATTGCCCCTCTCACCTTAAAGATATAGCCCCATCTAGTATTTGTTATTTCCATCCCAGGGGAAAAAAACCATTCTGACTGTCTACCCTGTCTTCGCCTGAGGTATTGCAACTGTTAAATGGTCAGCTCGACATAGATGACCACATCTACACCAAACCCAAACCTGTAGACCAGGGCATTCGATTCAATTTGAGGTACCAGCTATCAAGACAGATGTGTACAGCAACTCATTCCTCCCTCGCACAATTAAAGCATGGAATAGTCTTCACCCTACTACAGTTACTCAACCAGACGCAACTACATTTAAGGCAGCTCTTCTCCAAGAAGCCCTTCTTGCTTAAGTCCATACACCACCACCTCCAGTTTAAATTCTATTTGGAATATTTTGGAGGACCATGAACCAAGAACCAAGAAAAGGTCTCCTTGTAAAATTCTTACACGTGTAATAATAATAATAATAATAATAATAATATATTCCTTTATTCGTCCCACACCGGGGAAGTTTACAAGCTGTGCAATACTTCAAAACTCTTAAGGATAGCGGATTCAGGGGGGTACGGGGAGAAGGCAGGAACGGGGTACTGATTGAGAATGATCAGCCATGATCACATTGAATGGTGGTGCTGGCTCGAATGGGCCGAATGGCCTACTCCTGCACCTATTGTCTAGTGTCTATTGTCTGGATCGAACCCTGGTTTCTGTCCCTGTGAGGCAGCAGCTCTACCACTGTGCCGCCCTAAACTTGTGAAAATGTTGAGACCATAGTATTTTGAGGGGAACATTTAAAACGCTTGAAGCTGCTTGTTGATTTCAGCCTGTAGAACAATGTTTGGCTCAATCAGCATGAACTGCTAAGGCCCAAGTACACAAATTGATAAATCCAGTGTTAGATTGGGAGGGGCTTATTGCTGCCTGCCACTACTAACACAAAAATGAAACTTGGGTCAAAGATATCTAGGACTTGTAGTCATTGGATTGTGTATCAAATTGTATCGTATTGCACAGTGCAAGGAAAAATGATATGGGGAGAAGGCAGGAACGGGGTACTGATTGAGAATGATCAGCCATGATCACATTGAATGGTGGTGCTGGCTCGAATGGGCCGAAAGGCCTCCTCCTGCACCTATTGTCTATTGTCTATTGTCTAAAATAGAATGAATCAGATTTACATGAGATGTATTAAGGCGAGCAATGAAATTCTCCCAGAAATGTAAGAAGGAACACAGACCAAAACTCGCTGCAAGAAGCTCCTCAAGGTCAGTCTGCTTAATAGACCAAGGTACTGCCTGTGAAATCTACCACAAGAGGGCCACAGAGAAAGGACAGCGCACTGTTCTAAAAACACACGACACTAGTGAGGTAGACACTGCAACTAAACTTTTTTTTCACGAAATACCACCACCAGTCAGCCACACAAGACAAAATTGTGCGTGTGCCTGTAACTGCCCAACTGCACAAAAGGCACGGGATCAGATCATCCTGGTCTTTTAATTCGGGTGGGTGCTGAAGATCGCCGTGAATTTGTTCTGCAGTGCTTGCATTTTGCACCTTGCTCATATCAGTGTTCTAGGAAAAATAAACACAGGTATTTTGCAATTGCTAGCATTTATTGATAAACAGAGCTGAGCAGACGGAATTTAAACATTGGCAAAGTGCATTTGCAGGCTGCCTGATGGATCTGAAGTGTACTTCAGCTGGCGCTGTGATTTATTAATAAAAGGTTGGAGGATGACTCTCTTTCTCGACGTAACCATATAACGCCGGTGTCGTGCACGCCAGTTTTCACTGGTGTTTATTTATTGGGCAGAAGAAAAAGCTCGTATGAGCTGCTTTCAAGTTTGTGCTGCTAAAGGGCAGAGAGTTTTGTGGGCCAGGACAACTTTTGAGTCTATTAATCAGAACCAAATGCAATGGCCTAATAACTTTTCTTTAAAAAAAAAAAAATGCTTTCCAGTCACAACATCAAAGTGTTAGCCAGTGCTGTTTTAGTTCAAGCCACCACACTCCTGGACACGTGAGTAAATAGATTGTTTTGGTGGCTGAGCTGCGGATGCACAACCCGTGTGAACATGTGCCGACCGGTTCAGAGTTTTCCCCCTTTTAAAGTTGAATTATGCATGGCATCAGCGGTTGGGAGCCGAGGGGAAAAAAAATCAAATTTGCCATACCACTTGCACGCAGTCAGTCGAACAGAATCCATGTTTATAAGTTCCAGGAGCAGAATTAGGCCATTCGGCCCATCAAGCCTACTCCGCAATTCAATCATGGCTGATCTATCTCTCCCTCTCAACCCCCTTCTCCTGCCTTCTCCCCGTAACCCCTGAATCAAGAATCCGTCATCTCCTCTGTAAAATTATCCATTGACGACCTCCACAGCCGTCTGTGGCAATTAATTCCAC
This sequence comes from Rhinoraja longicauda, assembly GCF_053455715.1. Classification (NCBI taxonomy): domain Eukaryota; kingdom Metazoa; phylum Chordata; class Chondrichthyes; order Rajiformes; family Arhynchobatidae; genus Rhinoraja; species Rhinoraja longicauda. Next base: position 35,558,849 of record NC_135969.1, read on the forward strand.
AGATTCATCTCCTTCTGGCAGGAACGGGGTACTGATTGTGCATGATCAGCCATGATCACGGTGAATGGCGGTGCTGGCTCGAAGGGCCGAAAGGGCCTAATCCTGCACTTATTGTCTATTGTCTATTGTTTATTCTGACTGAAGAAATTCCTCCACATCTTCTTTCTAAAGTAAGTCCTTTGATTCTGAGGCTATGGCCTCTGGTCCTAGACTCTCCCACTAGTGGAAACATCCTGTCCACATTCCCTCTATCCAGGCCTTTTTGTGAATTTGTTAGCTTATTACGTTGGTAATTTTTCAAAAGAAACTTTTTTAATTTAAAAAAAACTGTACTTAAAGGTAAGAAATTGGTAATGCTGAATAATATTCAGAGGTATAGTTTGAGTAAAAGCTGGGGATATTTTTGAGTGGACTCGCTGCATTCAGTTTTGCAACGTTAGGTGGTATTCTACTACTACCATGGTGCATGTGCTGAGAATTGCCGTCCTGCAGGGGATTTGTATTAGCCATTTATACCAGTCCAGTGTCAATCTCCTGTTCACAATTCAGGTCAGCTCCTGAGGTCAAGAGTTGGGAGATTTTACTTCAAAATATGATCAGAGTAAACAGCTGAGCGCCATTATTTAACCACACTGCTGGATTCAGCTGCAAACTCAAAACAAATGTGAATTTGGAGCTCGAGTATAAATAGTGTTTTTGATTTAAAGCAGCTGTGAAACCCTGAATTAATTCAAACGTACCCCAAAGTGTAAATGAGACCCGAACAACTTGCACGTTCTCCTTCACAATGTGGTTGCCTTCACCTGATTTTGTGAGTCCGTACACAGGCTTTGTAAGGATCTTGTTTGAATCTTTGTATTATTAATAGAAACAAATTGATACAGAAACGGAATCTCAAAAGGCCATCACTATTTTCTAGTAGCATGAATATTCATTTTTGAAGGCTCACGCTTTATTCAGTCAGTAAGCTTTCCAGAGTTGTAATTCTGGTTATCACACACTTTCAGATTGCCTCCCTCTGACAAAGGAAGCTTGGTGGTGTCTGTATTAGGTTTGTTCAGCTGCACTTTTAAATTGTTGGGTTTGTTGGTACCTGGTGGAGTGCATGGTTTATATTTTACTTCGTTGGGTCATTAGTCCTTAAACATCAATGGAACAATTGTGTTGCTTTGAAAGAGGGTAAACCCCAAGTTTGATAAGCAAAAACAATGCAGTGTAGTCTGATAGCACACAGTTTAATTTGGAACATCTGAGACTGTTTGTCATTAGAACTGAAACAAAGCAAGATTTGAATATTCTTATCTCAGAATCCAATTGGAAAAAGTACATTGGCTTTTGGTAATGTGGGTTTTTTTTAACTGTAGAATCTTACCATTTCACTGAACCTTCTGAGGAAATTTACTTTTAATACTTGCTCTATTCTGATACTGTGACTATTAACATTTTTTCATAAGCCTCGATAAGATAGATCATATTGTGAACACCTCTGTTACCACTACTTACCTGGAAACTTAAAACTAAAGGAACTAAGTAGGACAAAGGTGTCAGGCAATCGACCCCTGTTGTACAATAGTCAATAGTCAATAGTCGTTTATTTGTCACGTTCGATTCAGTTGAGTTCAATGAATCCATGAGTGCAAGTGGTCCAACTAATAGTCTGTTTTGTGTTATAATATATTATAAGAAAATAACTGCAGATGCTGGTATAAATCGAAGGTATTTATTCACAAAGTGCTGGAGTAACTCAGCAGGTCGGGCAGCATCTCGGGAGAGAAGGAATGGGTGACGTTTCGGATTGAGACCCTTCTTCAGGGTTTTGTGTTGTGTGTGCTGCCCAGTGATGAATTCCTCCCCAAAGCATTCCAGATATAGCCAAAGTGAAACGAGAGATACTATTTAAAACCCCCCGATCATAAATAGAATAAACCCATCGATATACAACCCGGTTGAATGAAACAATTCCGTGTAAACACTGGCCTGGACTTTGTTAACAATGTTCACTATTATTCAATGTAAATTGGGCACCAACATGCAACAATCACAATTTAAATGTCTAAATTGTCAGAATACTCCAGCTTGTTCACAGAACTCTGTCTTCCTGAGCAACCTCACGTTGAATCATCTGGAATGGTGCAAAGTTAAACTATTTATATACCAACCAAATTCACTAGAAAATGCAGGAGCTTGGCTTTTTCAGTAGAAGTAAATTTCAGTAACTAAATTCTACTAAACAATTTTTCTGGCACTGAAATTCGACTTACACAAGCGTGAAACCTACTTCCTTCTGATTTCTTATGGTTGAAAGGAAAAGGATTTTTGCCATTTTTCTATTAATGCCTTAATCATCTTAAGACTATAAGTAAGACATTGGAGCAGAATTCGACCATTCGGCCCATCGAGTCTGCACTGCCATTCGATCATGGCTGACCTATTTTTCCCTCTCAACCCCATTCTCCTGCCTTCTCCCTGTAATCGTTTCTTCACTGGTTTTCAGTTTTGCCTGAAGCACATTGCTTCTCTGCGAGTGTGTTTATTTCAAACTAGTTTAAATAGACACTTAAATCATTTTCCTGTGTCAGACAACTAAAAAAAAGTCCTTTATTGAATAGAATAATTCCCACTCTGATCCTTCATCCTTTGTGGTCGTGCCATCCAGAAAGTTCTGGAACAAAAGGAGATTGGAAGATTTGATTTCAGCAGAAGAAGCTAAGGAACTAAACCAAAAGAGGGACTCAAAAAGCTGGAGTAACTCAGCAGGACAGGCAGCATCTCTGGAGAGAAGTAATGGGTGACTTTTTGGGTCGAGACCCTTCTTCAGACTATTGGCGCAGTTTTTTTTTAACCATTTGGGGAAGGGATGCTCAGTTGCTTGTTGTGTGCATACAGATTCTTCATCCCCTTGTAGTGGGTGCCCCACTAAAATGGCTTCAATTAGACCAACTTCAAGTGAACCATCCCTCCAACCACTACCCACCCCTCCTCCCCTTCTCATGATCGCGTGGGCAAAGTAAGTCTAATTAATGAGTGCTTGCCTTGTTTTGGTCAGTGAAAGCAAAACCCAGCACAAAGACACACTAACACAGAATGAGGCATCAATTACCAGGTTAAATCGCACCATTGTTATTGCAAGTATTAGACAAACCTAACACAGCATACTTAATCAAACTTCAATCATTCTTTGAAATCTTGTCCCCTGCCTTTTTGCACTATAAATTTTAAAGCATGCTGAATATGGATATGAATATGCCTTTTGTCCGGTGAATTGACACCGTGTTTGGTGAATTGACAACTGACTCTTGAATGATGGCACTTGTCATTTTCCTTTTTTTACCCGTTTCTCCATCTATCCTTGTACTCTGGCTTGTGCATATCTGCCCATGTGCACAAAAACATTTATACGCACATACTCAATCGGTCTCCGAATTAGTTTAGTTTAGAGATACTGCGCGGAAACAGGCCCTTCGGCCCTTCGAGTCCACGACAAACAGCGATCCTGGCACACTAACACTATCCTACACACACTCGGGCCAATTTACAATTATACCAAGCCAATTAACCTATAAACCTGTACGCCTTTGGAGTGTGGGAGGAAACCAGAGATCCTGGAGAAAACCCACGCAGAACGTACAAACTCCGCACAGTCAGCACCCATAGTTGGGATTGAACCCGGGTCTCTGGTGCTCTAAGGCAGCAACTCTTGTACCTCACCACCATGCCACCCCACATTTATTCACATCAATAATCAGTTTATATTTTACAGTCATTTCCCCTTGATTCTTGACTGGGTACTCTTTCAACGGCTACATATGGTTAATCCCTCTCACAGATATTCTTGATTGTAATCTTAGTTTCCATAACACCTGATTCTCGCATTCCTTCCATTTCTTGAATAGGCAGGAAAACCACGAGAGAGATATGTTCACGGGATTCCATTTTAATTTGTAGGAAGGAACTGTAGATGCTGGTTTATACCGAGATAGACACAAAATACTGGAGTAACTCAGCGGGACAGGCAGCATCTCTGGAGAAGGGTCTTGACCCGAAACGTCACCCGTTCCTTCTCTTCAGAGATGCTGCCTGTCCCGCTGAGTTACTCCAGCATTTTGTATCTCTCTTCCATTTTAATTTAATGTTATACCCGAGCAGCTTTTCCGTGAGGCTACAATTTAATTATGCGTTATCTTACCTTGCCGAATTCATTAATCTTTTTTTTAATCCTCCCACACTGCCGGCCCTGAGGCAGGGTCTTGACCTGAAATGCTGACCATACTTTGGCCTCCACAGATGCTGCTCGACCCGCTGACTCCAGCCCTGACCCTTCCTGCAGTTTTTTGTTGGCTCCAGATCCAGTATCTGCAGTCTCTTGTGTTTCCAATACAGTCTTTACACTCGTTTTTGAAGCGATCAATGAACAGAAAAACACAATAACTTACAGAGCCATAGTATGGTATACAGTATGCTGGCATGGTGGCGTGGCGTAGCGGTAGAGTTGCTGCCTTACAGCGCCAGAGACCCGGGCTCGACCCTGACAACGGGTGCTGTCTGTACGGAGTTTGTACATTCTCCCCGTGACCTGCGTGGGTTTTCTCTGGGATCTCCGGTTTCCTCCCACGCTCCAAAGACGTACCGATTTGTAGGCTAGGGTTTGTATGGCTTGGCTATAAGTGTAAATTGTCCCTAGTTTGTGTAGGGTACTGTTAGTGTACGGCGATCGCTGGTCGGCGCAGACTCGGTGGGCCGAAGGGGCCTGTTTCCTCGCTGTATCTCTAAACTAAACTAAATAATTGTTCAGATTTACTCTTGGTGACTTTCTTAAGACCACTTTAACAGAAAGGGAAGGGACAACGATGGCTGGCAACCAGAAAGTCATGGTGGCCACAGCTGACAGAGTGCAGGTACTTGGCAAAGCCATTGCCGACTCTGCATTTGGGCTCACCGAGTGCACCGATGCAATAGATGAGGTTAGAGGAGGTGCGGGTGAATCTCTTGTCTTGCCTGGAAGGGTTGTCTCGGTCCCTGGATGGCAGGGAGGGAGCACGGAGGGAAGATGTTACACCTCCTCCAGTTGCAGGGGACAGTATCTGGGGAAGGGGAGGAGTGGGCGGGGAGAGATGAACGAGTGGGGAGGAAGGAATGCGTGGGGAGGGAGAAATGGACCAGAGTGACCAGAAAGAGAGGTCCCTGCAATCGGCTGACAAACGTGAGGAGGGGAACATACAACTGGTGGTGTGACCACATTGCAGCTGGTGGAAATATCAAAGAACTAAATTCACCATTTGGTCTGATTCAAGTGAGCAGACGCGGTGAGAAATGAATCACATGAAACTGGGAATTGATTCATTTGGTCAGAATCGAAGAAGCCAAATATTTTCTGTTTGTGTTTTATGAAACCAACCCTTTGTTCTGAGCGCAACAGTGCCTGGTTGACAGCGACTTTGTTAAGAAAAATAAACACCTTTCCTCTTGCTCTCCTCACACATAAATAACCCGAGTAATCGATAGAAGTGCAGGATCAAAACTAACACAGCGAGGGATGAGGAAAGGTTAAGATCGGAGTGGAGGTCAGAAGAAGCTAGATTACTGTTGAGCAGATATTTGGAGGACATTCTTGAAAGTTGTTGGCAACTTTAATCTGTTTGGTGAATATGTGCAACAGGAGAAATAAAGATGAAGGTTGCTCTTGTGCAAAAACTTTCCACAACACTTGGCAACCAAAAGCATTTCAGATTCTTGAATTGTAGTAGTTTTAATCCTATATACAATCTCAGCTGTCATCATGCAAATAGCATAGGAAGATATTGACAAATGAGATAAATGTTTGAATCAAATCTTGAAGCAGTCGGGAACAGTGATGGAATTCTTTAGACTGAGGCAATTTCAAATCATCCAGATTTTAATATCAGTTAGATTGTTGGAGACAGTGCAGAAGTTAACAATGGGGTACAGACATATGAGTGAAACCGAACCATCTGTGTTTTTCCATGCAAAATTCCTTGGCTTTCATATTACCAATGATCTGTCGTGGATCAACCACATTGATGTGACAGCCAAGAATGAACACCAATGCCTCTACTTCCAAAGGAGACTGAGGAAATTTGGCATGTCTCTCGTAACTCTTACAAACTTCTACAGATGCACCATAGGAAGCATACTTTGTAGGAAGGAACTGCAGATGCTGGTTTACACTGAAGATAGACACACAATGCTGGAGTAACTCAGCGGGACAGGAAGCATCTCTGAAGAAGGGTCTCGACACGAAGCATCTCCCATTCCTTCTCTCCTTTGGAAAGCATCCTGTTGGTTTGCATCAGAGCTTGGTTTGGAACAGCTCTGCCCAAGACCGCACAAAATTGCAGAGTTGTGGATGTAGCCCGGTCCATCACACAGACTCGACTTCCTACCATTGACTCCATCTATCCAGTTTACGCTGTCTCAGAAAAGCAGCAAACATTCTCTTGTCATAAGACTTGGCCCACTTGTCATCCCCTCTCCCTGCTCCTGTCTGGCAGAAGATACAGAAGCTTGAAAACACGTACCACCACACTCAGGAACATCTTCTTCCCCTCTGCTATCAGGTTTCTGGGCAGTCCTTCCAAAAACGAGGATACTGTTCGATTCACCTCTCCCCCATTGAGGACATTGGACTTTGTCTAGGGAACTGTTGTGCTACAATGCAGAGAACTATATTCTGCATTCGGCATATTCCCCTTTGCTATATCGATTGTAATTGAGTTTGGCGTGATTGTATTTATGTTTGGTATATCTGATTTGTTTGGATCGCATGCAAAATCAAGCTTTTCAAAGTACCTTGCGACACGTGAAAATAATAAACCTAAAATGTTTTGCAATATTTTGAGTTGTATGTTGGAGCAGATGTAAAATAAACTTTACATTTTTAATCAGATTTAGTTTAGTTTAGTTTAGAGTACAGCGTGGAAACCGGCCCTTCGGCTCACTGAATCTGTATTGACCAGCGATTCCCGCACACTAACACTATCCTACACAATAGGGACAACTTATAATCTTTACAGAAGCCAATTAACCTACAAACCTGTACGTCTTTGGAGTGTGGGAGGAAACTGAAGCACCCGGTAAAACCAACGTGGTCACGGGGAGAACGTACAAACTCCGTACAGACAGCACCCGTAATCAGGATCGAAACTGGGTCTCTACTGGGCACTATAAGGCAGCAACTCTACCACTGTGCCGCCCAAATTAATTTTAATATGTATATAGATATTTCAATGTTAATTATAATATTGGACAAAAATATGGACAGTGTGCTCTGCTGTTGTATAAGGCTCCATGCCACAGAGCAGACTTGTATAATTCCTTCTGTGTAGTTTCAAAAAGTCCCTGTGTTTTTTTTTGAAAAGCCGAGTCTTCAAAAGATCAAAGGAGGAATTACATCTTTGTTTACGAAATAGGTTTTCAACAGATGAATAGTTGTTGTTGAGGAATAAATGTAAACCCAGTTGAAGAAGACCATTTTCCATTTTAAAGCTTTGCTATTTATTGTCCTTGCCCATAAGTATGTGGGGCTTGAAGTTATGAAGTATAAACATTATCCAGGTGCTGTGGAACAGCTGCCAGCGAATGACATGTGAAGGGAATGCTTTTGTATGTTTGTTCAGTATTGTGTGGCTTTATTGAACTGCTTTCACAGCAAGAAATATTTTGACTAAAATATTTCCGATTTGTTCTGTTCTAGGAATTTTTCACCTACTTTTCATATTAGCTGAGCCCAAAACGTACTCCCATTCATTCCATCCTTTTGCCTTTCTGAAGAATGATGTTTCTTTGGCAGTTATTGTTGTTTATGAATTTTCTTTCATGCCTGGTGGGTAGGAAAGAACTGCAGATGCTGGTTTACATCGAAGATAGACACAAAAAGCACACCAGTTATAAAAAGAACAAGGCATAAAAGAAGATAGGCACAAAATGCTGGAGTAACTCAGCATCTCTGGTGAGAAGGAACGGGTGACGTTTCGGGTCGGGACCCTTCTTCAGCCTGAAGAAGGGTCCCGACCCGAAACGTCACCCCTTCCTTCTTGCCAGAGATGCTGCCTGTCCCGCTGAGTTACTCCAGTATTTTGTGCCTATCTTCTTTTATGCCTTGTTCTTTTTATAACTGGTGTGCTTTCTTATCGTGTGTAGGTGTTGGAGACAAATTGTTTAATACAATTCATTCAAGAATGCATTGCAATAGTTGTTTTACTATAACATAATAAGTAGGAGGAGGGAAAAGTGCACTTACTTTAGATGCTGCCCTTTAAGCTTTTATCAATGAATAAGGTAACAACCATTCCAGTGGCTTAATCTGCTGGAAAGAGGTAGTCAAGAGCAAAGTAGAATATTTCCTTTTTTCTATGTCCTTATCAAGTGGCTTAACAGATATTAAATGGCACTCCCTTTTGGAGTGTTGCCATTTGTGAGTAGATATTGCCATCAGAATATTTCGGAAGACCACAATAATAGCTTATGGAGTATCTGATTATTATTTTAAAGTTTTTCAGGAGTTTTTTTACATTTTGATACCGTCTGGCATCTCAGACTTGTAAATTCCAAAGTGAAAAAAAAATCTACCCAGACTCTCAGTCTTAAGAAGGGTCTTGACCCGAAACGTCACCAATTCCTTTTCTCCGGAGATGCTGCCGGATCCGCTGAGTTACTCCAGCATTTTCTGTGTCTATCTTCAAAGAAATCTATTGCCAGGTGGTGGTCAGTTTTCACATTAAATCAGTTTTCACATTCAATCAGTTTTCACATTAAATCAGATTTCACATTAAATCAGATTTCACATTAACTTGGCGTTATCTGGGGATTGGTTGGAGTTAGCAACAGTGAAATTCCTTTACATGGGGACTTGCTTCCATGAAAAAAAAATTAAATAGGAATAGGTTTTTGTTTCTATAACTTTCACATCAATTTACCTGCATCCCAGATGCATCCAACCTCTTAACCAGGTCTGTCCAACACGAGTTAATTTGTGAAAATGGCTGGGCTATTGAAACCAAAATTCATTATTGAAATACACCAAATACAAATTAACATCCTGCAACATATGAGATTGCACCACAATGTAAAACTTTGCAAACATCAACTTGATTTTCTTCTTTGCTGGTTATAAATGTATTACAGTGGTTAGAAAAGTGCATCTCTCTATGAGACATTTTAACGTAGCAACAGTACTTAACTGCGAGGGGAGTGATTCAGTGTTCTGTGAGCGTGCAGCAAGGACCAACACTCAGCTGCAGTGTATCTCTTCAAGTGGTTCATGGTTTTCTGCTCATTAATGAACAATAAATCACAGATTGTGCATCTCTTGATTTCCCAACACTTGCTTCTACGAGAGGCAGCTTGTAGATTCACCCCCGCCCGGTATCTTGTAGAATCACAGAATCCTTCCGCACAGAAGACCATTTAGCCCTTTGTGCTTCTTTTTGAAAGAGCCATTCAGTAAATCTCACTTTTCTGCTCTTTCCCTGAGCCTATATCTTATTCAGTTATTTGTTAAAGGGATCACTGTCTTCTCCCGCAGTTGGTAATATAAAAGGAATGTGAGGAATATACATATTGCAGACGGCTCATAGCTGCACAGAGGCATGAAAACGTTTTACTCTTGCTTTGGGGGACTGTTTCTTTTTGTCAATGAAACTATTTATGAATCTTAAAAAGGCGTAACTTAGATAAAGCTTCAAATCCTCTCTTGGCATCTAAGTCCACTGATCTAATTTTGATTCTTTGGAAATATGAGAACACAGAAGTTACTGCCTCTGTTAAAATGTTGTGGGTTTAACTGGATAATCATGGAAAATTGATAGGATCGCAATATGTAATTAACACATGGCAATTGGATCCATTTAATATATGCACCGAAAGTGCTGCAACCTCATCACAATAATTTTAACAACTGCTTGATGTTAACTGTTGCAAAAAAATCAAGTGCTCGAGGAACTCAGCGGGTCTGGCAGCATCTGTAGAGGGTGATGCTCACTGTATATTGACTTAACCCACAGTGAAGGGTCCAATTTCACCAAATAGTTGGATTACAGCCTTGTTTGCATTTTTTAAGTTGGAGCTACAGACCAGGAACCTGCCTGGCATCTTACTCGAAAAAATGTACAGGCAGTCTGTGATTTCATTTTTTGGCGTGGTACTGAAGATCGTGTTAGACAGGGTATTCGGTAGTACACAGGTGACCAACGGTCTTCCAAGCACCAATATTTGTGGTTTGGTGGAGAAGCCCAAAGGGCAGGCCTAGCGGATTGTAGCATGAAGGATGTGAAACAATTGTTCCCTAATATTGGATGTATAATACAATAAATCCTCTCAATAACGGACCTCACCTCCTCCAGCCTCATCGACTGTATCCGTTTTCCAAGGTGTGGACTCTTATACATCGGCGAGACCAAATGTAGACTGGGCGATCGCTTCGCTGAACACCTTCGCTCAGTCCGCCTGGACTTACCTGATCTCCCGGTTGCTAAACACTTTAATTCTCCTTCCCATTCCCGCACTGACCTTTCTGTCCTAAGTCTCCTCCATTGTCAGAGTGAGGCTAAACGCAAATTGGAGGAACAGCATCCCATATTTTGCCTGGGCAGCTTACAGCTCAGTGGTATGAATATTGATTTCTCTAACTTCAAGTAACCCCGGCATTCCCTCTTTCTGTATCCCCCTCCCAGGTCGCACCAGCTTCTCGTTTTCACCCAACAAACAGCTAACAATGGCCTGTTTCCTTTATCATCGTTACTTTTTGGCATATCTTTCATTCATTCTTTATCTCTCTACATCATCATCTATATCTCTCGTTTCTCTTTCCCCTGACTAGTCTGAAGAAGTGTCTCGACCCAAAATGTCACCCATTCCTTCCCTCCAGAGATGCTGCCTCTTTTCTATCTTCATGAAAAAAAGAGGTTCTGGTGAAAGTTTACTTAACTGTAATATTGCACCGAAGATCGACACAAAATGCAGGAGTAACTCAGCGGGACAGGCAACACACCCGGAGAGAAAGAATGGGTGACGTTTCGAGTCGAGACCCTTCTTCAAACTGATCAGACTGGCAGTGTAATTATTTTACAAATTGCTGGAGTAACTCAGCAAGTCAGGCAGCATCTCAGGAGAGAAGGAATGGGTGGCGTTTCGGGTCGAGACCCTTCTTCAGACTGATGTCAGGGGGGCGGGACAAAGGAAGGATATAGGTGGAGACAGGAAGATAGAGGGAGAACTGGGAAGGGGGGGGGGGGGTTGGGGAAGAGGAACTATCTAAAGTTGGAGAAGTCAATGTTCATGCCGCTGGGCTGCAAGCTGCCCAAGCGAAATATGAGGTGCTGTTCCTCCAATTTTCGGTGGGCCTCACTATGGCACTGGAGCAGGCCCATGACAGAAAGGTCAGACTGGGAGTGGGAGGGGGAGTTGAAGTGCTCAGCCACCGGGAGATCAGGTTGATTAAGGCGGACTGAGCGAAGGTGTTGAGTGAAACGATCGCCGAGCCTGCGTTTGGTTTCGCCGATATAAAGAAGTTGACATCTAGAGCAGCGGATACAATAGATGAGGTTGGAGCCGCCAGCTCGTTGGGTCCCCCGGTGGAAGTGGGGGGTGGTGCAACGGGAGCCTCCCCCCGTTACCAAGCGACCGAGGCACGCAAGGCCTATTCAGACTGAGAGTCAGGGGAAAGGGAAACAAGAGACATAGATGGTGATATAGAGAGTTAGAGAACAAATGAATTAAATATTTGCGAAAAAGCAACGATCAAGGAAACAGGCCATTGTTAGCTGTGAGCTAATGAAATGGTAATTTCATGAACTGTTTTTCTGCCTAATTGCTGCTGGCCTGCATCTGGAGTAAAAAATGTGTACTTGGTTTCATCAGATGCATTTACAATGGTGGTCATGGATCTTTGGTATTCTGCTTATGAAATGGTGTCTCATTGACCTCATGGAAACTGAATTGCACCTCTACATTATTCCACGTTTAGAAAATATAGCCCTTATAAGGGTGGCGTGGAGGCGCAGAGGTAGGGTTGCTGCCTTACAGCGTTAGAGACCCAGTTTCCACCCTGACCCCTAATGCTGTCTGTATGTAGTTTGTACTTTCTCCCTGTGACCGTGTGCATTTTCTCTGGATGCTCCGGTTTCCTCTTGCACTCCAAAGACGTACAGGGTTTGTGGGCTAATTTGCTTTTGGTAAAAATTGTCCCTCGCGTGTGTGTAAGATAGTGTTAGTGTGCAGGGATCGCTGGCCGACGCGGACTCGGTGGGCTGAAGGGTGTGTTTCCGCGCTGCATCTCTAAACTCGAAACTAAACCAGAATATCTGGATTGTGGCTGTTTATTTTTGCAGGTGAAAAGAGAAAAAAAAAAATCAACCAGTTATCACTAATATCGAGCCCATCACTTTGTAGCACATTTAATAAGGCATATCTCATCATCAACACCATTTCCTTTAAAGCTAAATGGATGTGGGCACATGGGTGTGTACATCCATAAGCATTTCTGTTAAAGCACATTATTATTCTGAAACTTCTTAAGAAAAGCTTTACCACATTTGTGGAATTCAACATTCCTTTAGTTATGGAAATTAAGAGAAATATATCACCGCTAAATCCTGCTTAGAAATGTGTTTTATCCCACAATAATGCAATTGCTCAGTGAAGTGTTGCTGGCAGACAGTCACAGCGCACCTGCAATAATAACTCCTAATAATGATCAAGCTGCTAAATGTTGGAAAATTCATTAATTTAGCCATTCAGCGCACTATTTCTTTTGAAAATGACTCGATGACTTTTCAGAAAAACACATTTTCCATCAAGTCCCTGCTATTGCTGGTAACCTCTGTTAAGGGGAAAATGCGAATAGACTCGCAGTGCGACACATGAGTTTTGAAATGGAGGTATTAAGTACGCCAGTTAAGAATTAACTCAAGTGATTACATTATAACGGGATCTGCTGGAAATATGGAAGAAGTTACAAGATTTAAAGAACTGAAAATAAAGCAAGAATTCGTTTGGGAACAAACCCAAATATGCAATAGTTCTCGGCTCGTGTTCTCAAATGGCCAGCCTTTATCTCACACCAACCTAATCAAAAACTCTACTCCCCATATCTGGACTCCTACTGCGTTCTGTTTGTGCACCAGCCATGTACACTGTCACCTAGGCTGCATGTAGCTTACCTTTGTAGCTTCTCATCCTTTGGTTCAAATCTCCATGCAGCCCTGCAGCTGAGCAAACCTGTTCAGACCGACAACAATCCAAGAGCTTTAAGGACTACAAAGTTCAGGTGGAACTCGGCAGGTTTAATTTAGTTTAGAGGTACAGTGCGGAAACAGGCCCTTCGGTCCACTGAGTCCGCACCGACTTGCGATCCCCACACATTAACACTATCCTTCACACAATTTACATTTCTACCGAGCCAATTAACATACAATCCTGTACATCTTTGAGTGTGGGAGGAAACTGAAGATCTCGGCGAATGGCCGCGCAGTCACGGGGAGAACGTACAAACTCTGGAAAGACAGCACCTGCAGTTGGGATCGAACCCGGGTCTCTGGCGCTGTAAGCCAGCAACTTACTGTGCCCCACAGTTGGGCAATATCTGTTGAGGGAATGGACAGACTCTGGAGAAGAGAGTGCAAACAATTAATAATACTGTGGTCAAAGGCGAGGCAGACAGCCGTGGAAGGAGAATGAATGCTTGAATGGATTGGAACCCTTCTTCCGAATGATCCGCCTTCTTTATTCCAATCTGTGTATCCCTGATTTCTATTGTTTCAGGAGGGTGAAATGTCACTGCTAAGTATACAATTGTAATAGCTTTGAATGTGAAACATACAATATTAATTAAATGATGTTGGACTACAGAATGGAACAAAGCACAGAGCTGTAGCAATAGTTACGGGAAAAGAATTTGGATGTTTTCCACTGAACTTGTCCACATATAAGGTCATTAGTCTTTCTGCGATGCTGCAGTCATGCCTTTATGCTTTCACTCCGAACATTAACCTTGAGTGTGACCATCTCTCATTGGATTTGGAGGGATTCTTTGGGCTCTGCAGGTAAAGAATATCCCTCCTTCCCTTCACTCCTCCAAAAGATCTGTGGTGACTCTGGCATCCATGGTTTGTACCAAACATCCATAAACCATTAACGTCGCCTATTCATGTCCTCCACAGTTGCTACCCGACCCACTGAGTTTCTCCAGCACTTTTGGTTTTGGTCAGTATTCCATCAACTCAGTACTTGTGCTCCCAGTAAATAACTCAGCACTTGCGTTTCCAGCACAAACATGCTGGAGTAACACAGCACCTGTGTCTCCAGTAAATATATATTTTTCTCATTTAGTTGCAAGCAATGAACATCTCCCGTTTAGGAGGTGCACTCCTGGCATCAGTCAGCTGGATCAGCCACCCAGCACCCAGTGCTGTACACAAAGTCAGTAAACTGGGTGCTTCGAGCTGCCTGGACACTGCTAATAAAGCAGGAGCAAATATTTTATGTGCAATCTCAGCTACATCAAAAAGGCCTGAGTTAATCATGCATCATGGTCCCACTGCACATTCTCCAGTCTAAACCAGTTTCTCCCCCTCTGACTTCAAAAGAGTGTGATTTAAGATTACAAGCTATCAATTCTATTGAAGTGTTTGGAAAATAATAGCAATTGTATGTCAAACAGAGTGGAGGAAGAAAAGGAAATAGTGCAAGAAATATGATGAAAAGATGCTTCTCAGCCTGAAGCTATTGAACATCCTGGGAAAACAATACTGTATAAAATAGCGAGTATATATTTTTTGTTTGTCTATTTTCCTCAAAAGCCAAGTATAAAAGACCAGACTTTGCTGAATAAATGGTCTGAACACACAATATATATACTGCACACTCTTTCGTACGAGTACTTAAAATAATAAAAATAAAGCAGAGATGGATGTCACAATCCAATATTTCCCAGTTCCTTGTAACTCATCAGGAGGTTGCTATGTTCCAACTTAAAAGTAAAACAAAACGATTTTGAAAATAAACACACATTGTTTATGTCATTTGGGTTTTTGGAATGTGTGATCAGTATGTTTGAGAAACGTGAGTGTGGGGATGTAGTGAGTGTGTTTCCCACTGACAGCAGAGTGGGCTGCTTGACTTCACAATGGTTTATGCCAATACTCCTAGAAACATAGAAACATAGAAAATAGGTGCAGGAGTAGGCCATTCGGCCCTTCGAGCCTGCACCGCCATTCAATATGATCATGGCTGATCATCCAACTCAGTATCCCATACCTGCCTTCTCTCCATACCCACTGATCCCTTTAGCCACGAGGGCCACATCTAACTCCCTCTGAAATATAGCCAATGAACTGGCCTCAACTACCTTCTGTGGCAGAGAATTCCACAGATTCACCACTCTCTGTGTGAAAAAAAGCTTTCTCATCTCGGTCCTAAAAGACTTCCCCCTTATCCTTAAACTGTGACCCCTTGTTCTGGACTTCCCCAACATCGGGAACAATCTTCCTGCATCTAGCCTGTCCAACCCCTTAAGAATTTTGTAAGTTTCTTAAGATCCCCCCTCAATCTTCTAAATTCCAGCGAGTAGAAGCCGAGTCTATCCAGTCTTTCTTCATATGAAAGTCCTGCCATCCCAGGAATCAATCTGGTGAACATTCTCTGTACTCCGTCTACGGCAAGAATGTCTTTCCTTAGATTAGGAGACCATCCTGGTTTTCTCGTCCTTTGTTATGTCATATAAATGCCAATAAAGAGATCCATCAGATAGACATCCTCTCCAAGCTCTGTGATCATTTGAGCTTGTCATCCAACCAATGTGGAAATACTAACGCGTCATTAAGCAACGAGTTCATAGGAAGGAATAGACACAAAAAAGCTGGAGTAACTCAGTGGGTCAGACAGCATCTCTGGAGAAAGGGAATGGGTGGACACCAAATGCTGGAGTAACCCGAAATGTCACCCATTCCTTTTCTACAGAGATGCTGCCTGCCCCGCTGAGATGCTCCAGCGTTTTTTGTCTACCTTCGATTTAAACCAGCATCTGCTGTTCTTTCCTACACGAAAGGAAATAGGTGACATTTTGGGTCAAGACCGTTCTTCAGACTTCCTCCGGAAGGAATTATCAGTTCTCATTATATAGTTCAATTAAGCTATTATCGTTTGATACCTTAAAGCAGATGACATGGAGTTTTTCGACATTTGGACTACAAACAGGAAGGTCTAAATTTGTAGGAAGGAACTGCAGATGCTGGTTTAGATCAAAAATAGACCCAAAATGCTGGAGCAACTCAGTGGGACAGGCAGCATCTCTGGAGAGAAGGAATGGGTGATGTTTCGGGTCAAGGCCTTCAGACTGAAGAAGGGTCACGACCTGAAATGTCACCCATTCCTTCTCTCCATAGATGCTGCCTGTCCCGCTGAGTTGCTTCAGCATTTTATGTCTATCTTCGATTTAAACCACCATCTGCAATTCTCTCCTACTGATTTTGGCTTTGTTGTCCTTGATCAACAAGACAGCAAGAAATTGAGAGATCTTCCCACCACATGGGACTAGTAAGTCCTCTCGGCAGGTAGTCAGATGGCAGGGGGAGATGGTGTTCGAGGTCAATATGAGGAAAGAAGCCTGAAAGGCGTGGAAACAGTACTGCATGGTCAAAGTGTGTCAATGCATCACCTAGTCGCTCCTGCATCAATAGTACAATTAACCTCGCATATTGGTCCAAACAAGACATAATAATCGAAAATAGACACAAAATACTGGATTAACTCAATGGGACAGACTGCATCTCAGGGTCTGAAGAAGGATCTCAACCCGAAACTTCACCCATTCCCACTCTCCAGAGATGTTGCCTGGTCCTGTTGAGTTACTCCAGCATTTTGTGCCTATCTTCAGTGTAAACCAGCATCTCTGCAGTTCCTTCCTACACAAGACGTAGCTGTGCGTAGCTTCCTCACGTCTCGAACCTGGGGGCTGAGACATGACATTTAAATGTCACACCTTCATACACGCCATCCCTCACACACACTGAATCTGATCAATCATGGGAGGATATCATTCACTCCCATTGCAAAATAGTCGTCAACGCACTCCACTCCCTTGCATGAGATGGGAACAGACAATCAGCTTGAGGGAACCACACCAGCAGGGGCCAAGCACAGCTCCACTGGCTCTCTCTCTCTCTCTCGAGATGAACCAGCAGGTCAATCGTGTTAATCAGCCAAAGTGTTTGGTTAGTAGCAGATCATATCATATCATATATATATACACAGCCGGAAACAGGCCTTTTCGGCCCTCCAAGTCCGTGCCGCCCAACGATCCCCGTACATTAACACTATCCTACACCCACTAGGGACAATTTTTTTTAACATTTACCCAGCCAATTAACCTACATACCTGTACGTCTTTGGAGTGTGGGAGGAAACCGAAGATCTCGGAGAAAACCCACGCAGGTCACGGGGAGAACGTACAAACTCCTTACAGTGCAGCACCCGTAGTCAGGATCGAACCTGAGTCTCCGGCGCTGCATTCGCTGTAAAGCAGCAACTCTACCGCTGCGCTACCGTGCCGTGTCATAGACAATTAAAGATGATATTATACACAGCCAGTTATCCCTTGTCCCAAAATGGATAGGACAGGTTTGGAGGGATATGGACCAAACACAGGCAGGTGGGACCAGTGTAGCTGGGACATGTTGGCCGGTGGGGGCAAGTTGGGCCGAAGGGCCTGTTTCCACGCTGTATCACTCTATGACTAAAATCTCTTTTGGTTGATAAACGAACTGTTCCCAACTTGCTCAATAGGCGACTTACGTAAACTCGCATTTACGTAAATAATTCTTTACTCAGTCCCTGATCCTTGGGATCATGATACACAATTACCTACGCCCATTTGCCAATATTTACAATGGCGGCAGCCACAGAATATTGCCTTCCTATCCATCTTATTGTTCTCGTAGTGATCAAGACTGTTTGTAATTTCGACAACACTGTACGATCACTAAAGTTTACATTGGAAACAGGCTGGCAACGGTGCTTACCCAGAAGGCCAGGTGCCACAGGAAGTGCCGCAATGGCGAGACAGAACTAAAGCCGTTAATGGTGGCATGGTTACCCAGAAGGCCGAGCGCTGCAGAAAGTGCCCTGGATGCAGCCATCCAGGTGCTGCTGACAATTAATGTTATCAATGAGTTACTGTGGGCAGGGTACGGGGATGGTGATTCTGACTTGCGTGAAATCTAACTTATGTAAGGGTCTGAAGAAGGGTCTCGACCCGAAACGTCACCCAATGCTTCTCTTCAGTGATGCTGCCTGCCCCGCTGAGTTACTCCAGCATTTTATGTCTATCTTCACGAAAATCAACCCTAGCGTGAGGGTTACGTAAGGTAATACTCTTGCTTGTTTCTAGCACGCACTAGCGGGTAACTCCATCCTTCCCCTCACCCCCACTGCCCTCACCCACTAGTGTTAACTTGCCCCCTTATGCCTTCCCCATTCTCCTCTGTGGTAGCTAAGAAGTCCCACTGACCCAGATGACAGATCAACTTGATCTGATAATTGTGCTCAGCGGTTGAGAGAGTGACATTTAACACACTGTGTAGAGATAGGATCTGCATGTGGTGAGTTCTCAGCTGTGAGTAGGCTGCTATCAGAGTGGGAGTGAGGAGAACTTTGATCACATTTCAGGCCCCCGGTGGGAGAGATTGCTCATATGTTCTACTGCAAAGGAATCAAATGAGAGATTGGAAGAGGGTAGCGGACAGACAATACTGACATTGGTGCAGAATGTAATGCTTTGATCTACTGACTGACCGACCAGACAGTGTATGTGAAATATCAGAGTGCGTGGGTAAACATAGAAAATAGGTGCAGGAGTAGGCCTTTTGGCCCCTCGAGCCAGCAATATGATCCAAATTCAATATGATCCAAAATCAGTACCCTGTTCCTGCTTTCACCCCATATCCCTTGATTCCGTTAGCCCTAAGAGCAATATCTAACTCTTTCTTGAAAACATCCAGTGAATTGGCCTCCACTGCCTTCTGTAGTGAAATCAGCTCCAAGCATGCACATGACTTTATGTGGAACTTGGGGACAATCCTTTCCAGCATGGAATGGCGGTCAGCTCCACTTTAGCACTTGTGAACTAAATTGTCTTGTAGTGATTCATATAAAAACAGAACGTGCTGGAAAAGCTCCAATCTTGTTATCTTGATGAGTTGCTGCGATGTGTTCTGTAAACGATGCACACAACTCGTGGCTGGCGGACAGTGTGCCAGTTGTATTGACCCAGAAAATGTAGTTTCATCACATCAGCAATTCCTTCTGATGGTCCTGCATGTTCCATCATTTCCATCTGATGACCGATGGTTCTCCTGGTATGAGGAACCATATACTCAGAATATCTGAAATGTATTTTGAATTGGCATGTTCATTCCAAAATAGGGTGCCTAGCAGGCGGTTCAAGATGTATGAATGAAGAGAGCTCCCAACATATCACAGATTGACCATCCTGACTTTTTGTTTGCCGTTCAGCTGTACATTCAGAAAATACATTCCTTTGGTTGATTCTGCATCACCAGATGCACGTATGGTATCCTCAAAGCAAGATAGGAGGAGTTGTCGGTTCATGTCCTTTGGGAAGACTGATTCTCAAGGACTTCTTTGTTCCTGGCCCTTGATCCTCTTTCCCCATATGAAGCACATGAAGTCAACTTTTGTTGCTGATCAACTGCAATGCTGTGCACTGGCTTTTTTTTTTTTACTGGTGCTCCTAGTACAAGCTTGGAACAAATCTAGAAACTGAAATCCATTGCTGTATTGGCCTTCACTTTCGTTAGCAGAGATGGCGCCTGGCCCGCTGAGTTACTGGAGCATTTTGCGTCTATCTTTCTCTGCAAAGCAGGTGCAATGTGACACATGACAGAACTTTGTCTGCTCACCCTTTAAAATGGAGTGTCCCATTTATTCGAGCTACGGTGGCTGTCGGTGAACTATTCACTTTTGAGGATGGGTCTTTCTTCTGAGAACCCTTCTCTCTTTCTCCCTCTACCGGGAGCTTGTCAGCGGTCTGTGGACAATTTTCTTCCTCACTGTTTTGCAGACTCAAAGAAGCGGTTCCTAAATCCCCATGTATGGCAGCAATGGTTGAGGCTACATGCGGCAAATACCTTCAAGAACACTTGCACACATGTTGTCAAACCACAGGACGATCCGGCTATTAAAGACCTGCAGGCTCCACAGGTTGCTTGTTGGATGTGGGCATCCAGCATTCTTTTTGTTGCTAAATCCTTGTTTTTCCACATGTGCTTAATACATGGCATTAGCTGGATCATCGAGGTCTGATTTGGCAGCTGGTATTCAATAAGGATCACATTAGGATTGATATGATCTGCTTATTCTACATACTTCCGGCATATGCAAGTGCCACACGCATGAAGTGTCACATCCCTCCAAGTTTAATAGATGAGATCATGTCATGTTAAAATGTGCATGTCCTCATCCTGTATAAATTTCAAACTGAATCGTTACCCATCGTATGGAAGAGATGGATATTATATCCTCCAATTTATCCTCCTAAATTCTTTGCTTTTGAAATTAAAACACTGAATCTGCTTTCTCCTTTTCTTTCTAAAGTAAAGTGTACTGAAGAATGTACAAAATAATCACTGTTTTAACCAAATTGTTATAGGGCATCTAACTGGTCTCATTTAGAATGCAAGTAGAGTGTGGCCTTCTCTGAACAGAATGGGTCTGTAAGGTTGAATGTTAAATGAATTGTAACAATTGAAAATGAGACCTTGCCTAATATAAAATGTTGTTTGTTTCCACGTTTAACGTAGGGTGAATTTCACTGCTGACACGTTGTGCACAGATAGGTGTATTATTGGTAATGATCAAGATCTGGAGATAGAGAGGACAGGCAGCTAATGCAGAAGTAGTGTAGTGAAAGCCTCTTTTATTTCTTATTTATAACGTGCATGCACAGCGTGGATTATAGATGATACTACTTTAACTTCAGAGCACTGGAAGGAAATGGGTGACAGAACCTTGAGCTGGAGCACAAAGGTACTAACAAAAAGAAATGATGACTGTTTATTGAAATGCTTTTGCCGTTGCATTAACTTGTCTTCAGATAACGTTCCCACAGGATTGCATATGAAACATGCTTTGAGAGCAGGGCTTTAACAGCTAGAAAATGGTACTTAAAAGTCTGCTGTCTTATTTAGTGATGCAGCGAAGATAACTGCGAGGGAAGTTTATTCCATACAGTTGCTAAATATGCCATCTCTGAAACCCAACTACAGGCTAGGCTTTTACAAGCTAAATTAAGCCAGTTTTTAGGTGAAAACAGCGATCTTAAAGCGGCACTTGCAAGTAAAATGCAGCTGGTACACTTGTTGTTTGTCAACTCTATCTTAACAGACCAGTGGGAGTATTTAATTAATATGTGTGAGAGGTGCGTGCTGGGCTGTTTAAACCATCTTGGCAAATTTGACTCATCCTCCACTTGTAGTTGGTGGAATCATCAAAGCCTTCAGGGATGTACAAAATTAAAAGTTTTGTCGCACGTCGTTATCAGTATAATATCCATCTCATCGAACAAAGATTTCATGCAAATATTTTGCCTGGGAGATTAACTTGACTAACAGTAAATCAAGTGATGGTCTTGAAGGGCTCACCTTTCAAGTTTATTTTGTAGTTGCTTTCGTTTCTTACAATGGTTAGCCGCAACATTTTATTTGTGAGACGCAACATTTTATTTAATTTTCAAATTACGTGGAGCATTTTATCTTTAAAAATCAGCAATAAAATTACAGTAACTAGTTGAATATAATCGAGCTGTATTAAAATTTAAATGTTTGAAATTTAGGCACTGATGTAGTGTAATTATGGACTTGCACAATATATATTCACACATGAAACTGGGCAAAACATTTGTCAGAATGGATTTAATGGACATTTATTGTAATACTAGACAGGCGTGGACCTGTTGGGTCCAAATCTTCCATGTGGGCCTCTCCTGTGGGCCGGGCAACCCTCCCCCAACTGATGATGGGTACAAGCCTTATGTGTGGAGCCGTTGCCGGGCGGGGAGTGTCCCCCAGGGCTGTGGGCAGGCGAGGGGGGACAGGGAAGAGGAGAGGGATGCACTCACTTCGGCCCCATGCGTCCAGCGCTGCAGGCAGTGTGAGCCGTGGACCCGAAGCCTCTCCTGCAGCTCGGCGGTGAAGGGCAGCGAGCGGCGGGGAATGGCGGCACTCTTGTTGGATCCTCTGCTGCCGCGCTGCACCACGGGAGGAAGGTCAGGCGCGGGGAACGCTGGGACGGGCTCCGGTCCTCCTGCTGGTCCTGGGGGGGGGGAGGGGGGAAGCAATTTTATCAAAGTTTAATAGGTAAATTGTTTTTAAAAAGTAGCAAAAGTCGATTTATTGAGACCGCGGAGGAATGGTGTGAAGGTTGGGCCTAAAATTATCACGCTATCGTATACCATTTTTTTGTATGGCACAAATAAACATACGGGTGTAGAAACATACGGAGGAACAAACACACAGGGACAGGGGAACAAACAATATGAGAGTTTTACTAATATATTTATAGAGAGATAGATTAAACCAGGTGTTATTTTTAAAGTATAAAGTAAAATAAGAAAAATACCTGAGAATAACTGAAGATTAGGCATTTCTCAATATAATACTTTGTGCTGAGATTTTGGAAATTATAAACATATAAATTAATTGTCAATCATATCATTCGTCATTGGGCAACATTTAATCTCATATTTCTCCATGTTTTTGATACCTAAAATCGCCCAGATGATCAAGCTCCCCAAGTGGAGGGAGCACAAGAACTTATAAGGAATTGACCCAGAGGTCAAGAGGAATCGAGAACCAGAAGACATAGGTTTAAGGTGAGAGGGAATAGATTAAATAGGAATCTGAGGGGTAACTTTTTCACACAAAGGATGGTGGGTGTATGGAATGAGCTGCCAGAGAAGGTAGTTGAGGCAGGGATGATCCTAATGTTTAAGAAATAGTTAGGCAGGTAGATGGATAGGACAGGTTTGGAGGGATATGAGGCAAACACAGGCAGGTGGGACCAGTGTAGCTGGGACATGTAGACCGGTGTGGGCAAGTTGGGCCGAAGGACCAGTTTCCATGCTGTATGACTCTATGACTCTAAGTAGCCCATTCAACCCCTCGAAGCTTCTTTACTTGCAACAAGATGGTGGCTGATTTTCTACCGCAATTGCATTTATTTTGCTCTTTTTGCCACATTCCTTGGTTACTCGAATATCCAGAGATTTATTGGTTTCTATTTTCTTGCAATCAATGAATGAGCCATCATAGCCCTCCATAATAGAGAATTCCAAAGCGTCACCATTTCAGTCCATATTGGTTTACCCTTTATATTGAGACTGTGATTGCCGATTAAAGATTCCTTACTTTAAAAGAAAGAAATCACCGTATTAAGTTCTTTGAGTAATTTATGTACTTTAATGAGGCCACCTCTCATTCTTCTACCACTTGGAGGGTGACTGTATGGCCCACTCAGTCATTCCTCATGTACAGTGGTGCAGCTGGATGAGCTGCTGCCTCACGATGCCAGAGACCTGGGTTTGATCCAGACCTCGGGTTGCTGTCTAGGAGGAGTTGGCACTTTTGCCTTGTGACTGTGGGGGTTGGGGGGTTGGGGGGTTGGGGGGGGGGGGGTCCTCCAGGTGCGGTACCCCTCCTTACATTCCAAAGACATGTGGATTTGGTTAATTGGCCTCTATAATTGCCTCCAGTGTGCAGGGAGTGGATGCGAAAGTGAGATAATATAGACGTAGTATGAGCCGGCAATCGATGTTCAACGTGGACTGAAGGGTCTATTTCCATTCTGCATCTTTTAAAAAAATAGACCTGCCATCCCAGAAACTAGACTGATGATACATTGCTGCACTCCCTCTGCAGCAGTTATATCCTTTAGAAGGATGGTACACAGATGGATGGTACACTGTGGTATAATCTTACTATACCCTATGTAATTGAGGGTAGGTCATCTTTACTCTTGTACTCAAATACATTTGTAGTGAAGGCAACATCCCATTTGGCTTCTTAATTGCTATTTCATATTCGTGTATGCTTTTACCAATTCATGTACAAAAACAACCAGAGAGTTGTGAATCTGTGGAATTCTCTGCCTCAGAAGGCAGTGGAGGCCAATTCTCTGAATGCATGCAAGAAAGAGCTGGATAGAGCTCTTAAGGATAGCGGAGTCAGGGGGTATGGGGAGAAGGCAGGAACGGGGTACTGATTGAGAATGATCAGCCATGATCACATTGAATGGCTGTGCTGGCTCGAAGGGCTGAATGGCCTCCTCCTGCACCTATTGTCTCTTGTCTATTTCCTATTGAAAATCGCCATTTCTCAAATTCTCACCATTGGAAAAAAAACACTGCATTTCCAGTTCATCTGCGAAATAGAAGCCTTCACATGTTTCCAAATTGTACTCTACTTGCCTTGCTGTTGCATACTCATTCATTTTATTCATATTCTCTTGAAGAATATTTTGCATCGTCATCACTATTTACATTCCGGCTTTGTTTCCTATCATCCGCAAACTTAGAATGTTGCATCTGGTTCTCTCGAGCAAATTGTCAATAGAGCTCAAAAATGTGCAGACACTATTCCTGAGAGTATCCTACTGGCCACAACCTGTGAAGGACCTTTTCATTCTTTATTCCCGGCTTTTTTGGTCACCCTTTACTGAATTCTGAAATGCACACGATCCTCAATTATTGCTTTTTTTTTGGAAATGTTATAAAAACGATTCCTTGGATTTAATACTACTTTTACTTTCTCCTGTATTCCATGGTTTGACCATTTATAAGAATGTAAATTTGCAGCAATTCATAATACATCTTTAAATGCTGGCCATCCTCTATCCATTGTTACACCCTGCAATGCAGTTTCTCTGTGCACCACAGCTCACTTGACTCTTGTACCCTCAGTTTCCTTTGTTTAGATCGAAAATACTGCTATCAGGTTGAGCTGTATTGCTTTTGAACTTAATGTATTATTCTATGATTATTCATAAATCCCTCTCTGCAAAATATTGCTAATACCATATGCATTCAAAAGAGAGTTAGAAAGAGCTCTTGGGGCTAGCGGAATTAAGGAGTATGGGGAGAAGGCAGGAACGGGGTACTGATTGTGGATGATCAGCCATGATCACATTGAATGGCGGTGCTGGCTCGAAGGGCCAAATGGCCTACTCCTGCACCTATTGTCTATGTATCTATGTACTACTACAAATAAGCTCTGAACTGCATAGACTTAGAGGCATTGTTTTGTCTTTGCACTATTATTGTTTGTTTGTGTGTATATGTGTGTGTGTATATATATATATATATATATATATATTTATTTGTGTGTGTGTGTATATATATTGTGCCGCTCTTCCCATTCTTTATCAAGATGTGCCGTCAATATATTGTTTGACTACTATTCTGATGCCATACATTATTAGTATCACTATCCTTTTTCCTCTTTATGTCAATAAACATCAATACATAGTTCCCCTTGCTCACCTCTGCTCACCTTGCAGTCGTTCCTACAATAAAACAGTTAGATTTTATCCAATATACAACTAACCGCGCTGTTAATTTATCCACCTAGTCTCGGATGTAACACATATTTAGATGTGGTTCTCGATGTTAAAGAGGAGGAATCTCGGGGGGCTAGACACCTTGTCAATTAGAAAAAAAAATCTCCATTGACAGAAGCCGCGATTGTTTAACGATATCAAACAAGAAAAAGTGGATGTGAAGAATTTTACAAGGTGCGCTAAAAAAAACCCTACATCACTGAGTCAAGTAAATGAAGTGCCAACTTGGAAAAAAAAATCAATTTGAGTCATGTTTTATAAAACAAAACATGAAGACTGAATAAAGGTAATGCTGCTCACATTGCTGGTGTTTTTGCTTTTTATTTACCAAAGCAATATAATGTAATGCTTAAGTGGAGATGGTGATGCGTGGCACTTAAAAGCCGAGTAAGCATCTTGTGCTTTTTTATGTTTTCTTTGAACTGAGAACACGCTCTTCATATTACCATCAGAACATGACTCATGAATGTAAGTAACTGTTTTTTGCATTAGGTGCTCCCTGGAGGTATTAGAAAATATCATGTCCCTGCATGAAATGTAGATGTGAAATCTACCAGAAAGAACCATTTTATGCTTGATTAGATTTGGATGACATCTGTTGGGAAGACAGGGACTGGACAAAGAGAAAACTGCTCTTGGGTAAATGTTAACAGAGTTGTTTAGATGATGCAGGAGCTGAACCTTCCATTACAGCCAGGCAAAAATACAAGAATACTGTAAGGGTGAACACAGCTGAAAGGAATCTCTTGTGATGGGGAGGGACACAGTAATCTGACTTCTCCAGTACCAAGAAGATGCAGCTGCTTGTCTCTACCCAATATAACCAGGTAATATCTAGTTCACACATTTTCTTGTAGTTCATTTTAAGGTCAGTGAATTTAGGTTGAAGTGGCTTGATATTTCGATGAAATATAATACCACTTTGTGCGGAACTTTGAGTCCACGTGTTTTCAGTGGACAGACTGCATGCATGGCACAATGTTGTTTATTTCTTTACGGCTTTTATGTCTATGTATTTATTAGCATCCAAAAGCTTTTTTTGCATTAGGATCTAAATGGAATGATTGGTAAGTGAGAATCTGCTCTGGAAATAAAACCCAGGATTAGGTGTACTTGCTCAAACTTCAAGTACCTTATGTGTATTTTGAATATTTTAAACCGTTTTAGTTGTGTTTGTAGTTTTGCCACTTCCAGTACTTTTGAAGCTCAGATGTATCTTTCTTCACTAGTCGATCTATGACCCAGTGGGTTGGAACAGCAGGTGGGTCTTATTATGTAAAGTCGTTAAACCCACTGTCTTTTCCAAAGAGTGGCTGTTTGGTCTTTCCTGTTTTTGGAGGAGTTTAAAGTGAACCCTGCTAAGTGAGAAGTGGTTTTGATTATTTAAACCCCCCTCTATGCCAGTAAATTTCCAAAAGAAAGGGATTATATAGGTTACTCTGAGCTCTTTCTCATATGTGTACATATATATTTCAGTGACAGAGAACAAAGCGTGCAACTCAGCTATTGATGTAAAACAAATTCAGCTGGGAATGTTTGTAACAATTATGACAAGAGAGTGCTTTTACTGGGGTTCTAGCAAAGATTCCGAATTACAAATTTGTTCCATTATAACACAATTAGAGTTAAAGACACATTAGTAAATCAAGAAAACAGTACGTTTCTAATTTTGGTTGTGACTTCAGTAATAACGTCCCATTGTCCAGCTAAGAATGATTAATGAAGAAGTACATCAGCTTCTCATTTGTTAAATGATTTGTAGCAGTTGGATTAAACAGTAGAACGCAAACAGAATATTATTGTGAAATCTTTGATCCCGAATACTATTTCTAAGGAACCAATACTAGGTATTGCAGAATGTGACATAGGAAGAGTTTTTGAATTACATTTGAACATTTGAATTACAATGAAACTATCCCTATTATATACCAAAACTTCAATTGATAAATGGGTGGAGTGACACGACTATAAGTCTGCAAGAAAGCACAAATAGTATATAAATGATTAGCCTGTTGTTTCACTTCTAATGGACCCTTAACACTACATTTAAATCATTGTTAGTCCATGGATTGAAATTCTGTCTTGCCATTTGATATGTACTGCAGAAAATCACTTCAAAATGTTCTGAATGTTATTAACGGAAATCAATAATTAAATGAATTTAATTAGCATATAAACAGCACACCTGCAGGATCTTTATTTGGACAGTAAGAACACTATTACATAATTAAAATAATTAATATCTGTTTATCTCTTGAAAGATTATACTAGTTTTGCTTAAAGCTTTCTGAAAATTGTAAACATTTTGTCAATTAATAAATTGGAAAACAACAAAGTACACGGAAATAATATCTCTCTCACTCTCTTTCTCTTTCTCTCTCTCTCTATCTCTCTCTCACTCTCTCTCTCTCTCTCTCTCTCCCTCTCTCTCCCTCTCTCTCGCTCTCTCTCGCTCTCTCTCTCTCTCTCTCTCTCTGTCTGTCTCTCTCTCTCTCTGTCTCTCTGTCTCTGCCTCTGCCTCACTCTCTGCCTCTGTCTCTCTCTCTCTCTCTCTGTCTCTCTCTCTCTCTCTGTCTCTGCCTCTGTATCTCTCTGCGTCGCCCTCTCTCTCACACACACAAAGAATGAAATGCATTATTTGGAGGCATGGTGCTATGCTGCAGTGGTAGATGTAATTAATATGCATCACAATTTTGATTATATATTTCATGTAATGAAAAATAATGGTGCAAAGTGGCACGCAAATTGATCAATCCTTTTATTGAGAATGCACACTCTATGTAATGATGTTAGAACATAGAAGGAATAAGGCAGTAACAGACTAAGAGTTTAGATGTTAAAAACTAGCAGTGAAGCTCAAATGTTATGTAACTGAATAGCGGGGCAAGGGAGCTTTTATTGCATTCACGATAATATGCAGTTAGGTAGTTCTTCATTATGGTCAAATGTATGAAGAAATTCACAGTACTTTTGAAAGCAAAATTGGCACCAAACTAGGTGTAGGAATTTTAGCAGACCAGAAGTCTTTAATGCTTTACAATATACACTGACAGAGTTTCAATGGTTGCTGTAGAGAAAAAGCTAACGAGTTTACAAGGTGGTGAACCCTCTGTTTGGATAATTCTAAGCCACATTCCATCTTGACAGCCAGCAATCTTTTCTATCACTCACCATTATCTTTCGTAGACACTGAGAAACTAGGTGCAGGAGTAGGCCATTCAGCCCTTTGAGCCAGCACCGCCATTCAATGTGATCATGGCTGACCATCCAAAATCAGTACCCCTTTCCTGCTTTCTCCCCATATCCCTTGATCCGTAGCCCTAAGAGCTATATCTAACTCTCTCTTGAATCAATTGTGGTTGCATTTGAATTCAATATAATGGACAGTTGCATGCACAGTCTTATACATGAAAAACGATTTATATGAGTGTAGTTCTAGCGGACTGATATATGGGTAAAATTACTTTACGCCATTGTATCATTAACCCACCCTAATCTTTGCTACCTTACCATTTCTAACAATATTCAGTGTATGCTGCTTAATGTTTAACCCAACATCTAAGATGTCGCAGCTCTAGTTAACTCTTCTTTGTTAACCATAGATGGTTCAAGGAACATCACAGCACAGGAACAGGCCCTTCGTCCCACTCTGTCACTGCTAAACATAATGCCAAGACCAACCCTTATCTGTCTGACATAGTCCATATCCCTCCATTCCTTGCACCATCTATGTGCCTAAATGTCACCATCGCATCTCCTCCATCACCATCTCAACAAAGCGTTCCAGACACACCACCCTTTTTGTAAAAAGAAAACTTGCCCTGCACATCTCCATTAAACTATGCCCTCTCACCTTAAAGCTGTGCCCTCTAGTATTTGATATTTACATCCTGGAAAAAAAGGTTCCAACTGTCTACCCTATCTATTCCTCCCATGATTTGATATACTTCTATAGAACATAGAACAGTACAGCACAGGAACAGTTCATTTCTCCTATTGACACTTCTTTCTGAATGGGATAAACTTCTGCTCAATATTATGAAATAGTCACTATTCATTCTCTGACCTTTCCTTGAGCCTGTTTTCCCAGTATACTCTCAATAACTCCCCCTTCAAGCCCTTGTCATTGGCCTTATTGAAATCAAGGGCATTGCTTTTGGACCTGAAGTGTTCACCACGTCCTGCCTCAGGAATTCCATCATGTTATGATCACGACTCCCCAGAGGATCATTAACTGCAAGATCTCTTATTAACAAGACTGAAGTAGTCTATTCCTGAGTAGATTCTGAAGTGTATTGGTCTCGGAGGCAATCCCCAATGCATTTCACAAATTCTTCGATAGTATGCTTAGCCATTTTAGTCCATTCAGTATGCATATTAAGAGCACCAAGGCCAATTGTAGTTTCCTTCATGCATGCCCCCAACTATTACCCCATGTACACTTCTTCTCATGTGTAGAAACATCACCTATTCCTTTTCTCCAGAGATGCTGCCTGACCCGCTGATTTACTCCAGCTTTTTGTGTCTACATTAGGGATGATATTTTTACATGGCAAATAGTAGTCATGGAACTAGATTCAATGGTAGCATTGAAAGGGGAGCTGGGCACAGATTGATAAGGGAAAAAAAATCAGGGCTAGGGGAAGAAGGCAAAGGAATAGGACTAGATGGCTCTAATGTAGAATATGTACAGACAGAATTACTGGGCCAAATGGAGTAACTATTCCTGTCATTCGTTTACACCCCCTTAGCAAATGTAGAGTCCATTTTTGAATGGTGTAAGATCCTGACAGCATTTAGATCTGCGGCACGGTAGCGCAGTGGTAGAGTTGCTGCTTTACAGCGAATGCAGCGCCGGAGACTCAGGTTCGATCCTGACTACGGGTGCTGCACTGTAAGGAGTTTGTACGTTCTCCCCGTGACCTGCGTGGATTTTCTCCGAGATCTTCGGTTTCCTCCCACACTCCAAAGACGTACAGGTATGTAGGTTAATTGGCTGGGTAAATGTAAAAATTGTCCCTAAATTGTGTAGGATAGTGTTAATGTACGGGGATCGCTGGGCGGCACGGACTTGGAGGGCCGAAAAGGCCTGTTTCCGGCTGTATTATATATGATATGATGATAGATGTGTTGGAAGGAACTGCAGATGCTGGTTTATACCGAAGATAGACACAAAATGCTGGTGTTACTCAGCGGGTCAAGCAGCATCTCTGCAGAAAAGGAATGGGTGACGTTTTGGGTTCCAACCTGTTCTTCAGACTGTCGTCCACTTTGAGGCAATACTTTAGGGGCATATGGATCGGTCCCAACTGCTGTTCATTATTTCCACTCAAACTGATTCCACTTCATGATCCACTATACATGATCATTGCTGCACCAATGCCTTCCTCGGTTAGCAACATCTCCACAACGCTTCTCCTTTTACCTTACTTTTGAAGATCAAATAAACTGGAATATTGAGTTCTCAGTTGCAGTCACACTGCAGCTGTGCGCTCTGTAAATGCTAATAAGTCAAACACATGTATTTCTATTTGTGCTATCACCTCATCTATCTTCTTAAAAAAAGCTGTGTGCATTAAGATTTTAAAACTTTAAGCTCTGACTTTTTACTCTTGCTATTTATTCTGGTTCTAATGTCTACTGCACACTTTTACATCTATTTTCTGCCCCTTGAGTCGTGGTTTGATTTTTTTTCATTCACCCTTCACAACCCTGTGCTTTTGCGCTCTGATTTTTGACTTGTTAAACTTTCCATCGTCTGAACCCACCACTGGTATAATAAGCATGAACCCCTATCACTGTGCACTTGCACCTGTGACAACTAAAGCACCATTGAAACATTGAATATCCACAACCCTGCTTATCATATCATATCATATCATATATATACAGCCGGAAACAGGCCTTTTCGGCCCTCCAAGTCCGTGCCGCCCAGTGATCCCCGTACATTAACACTATCCTACACCCACTAGGGACAATTTTTACATTTACCCAGCCAATTAACCTACATACCTGTACGTCTTTGGAGTGTGGGAGGAAACCGAAGATCTCGGAGAAAACCCACGCAGGTCACGGGGAGAACGTACAAACTCCTTACAGTGCAGCACCCGTAGTCAGGATCGAACCTGAGTCTCCGGCGCTGCATTCGCTGTAAAGCAGCAACTCTACCGCTGCGCTACCGTGCCGCCCTATATGATTTGTCATTATATAACTGTGCCAACACAGTTCAAGTGAAGACTGTTCCAACAGGACCGGTTTGTTTCACTTCTCCAAGTACTTGTGAATCAGAACACATTTCTCCTGCACCAATCTTTGAGTTATGTATTTACTTCTCTAATCTCATTTAACCTCTGCCAATTTGCACATGGCTCAGGTAATGATCTGGAGATTATTGCCTTTTGTGATTTTGCTTTCCAATTTTGCCCCAAGCAGCTCGTAATCATCCCTCAGCAAAATATCCTCTTCTGCTTAGAATATTTGTGTCCATGTGGACCGTGACAACTGAACCACTCCAGGTTCCTTAACAGCGGTGCAGCGGTAGAGTTGCTGCCTTACAGCATCAGCGACCTGGGTTTGATCCTGACCTCAGCTGTTATCTGTACGGAGAATGCACATTCTTAACCTACTTCACCCCATATCCCTAGAACTTCATCCAATCTCTGTGAAATGACTTTGCTCTGATCACACATTAGACCAACACCAATAGGAGGCCTTTACCTCAAGCAAGCAAGACTAATTAAATGGTATGAATTGTAATATGGATGATGATTGTCTTTTATTTTTCTGGATTAATTAGTCATTAACTTTCTCATCAATTCAGCCCATCTGCAGTCATCTTTTCCTACAATGTTTTTAGTTTTAGTTTTAGAGATACAGCACGGAAACAGGCCCCTCGGCCCACCGTGTCCGCACCGCCCAGCGATCCCCGCACATTGACGCTACCCTACACACACTAGGGACAATTTACACATATACCAGGCCAATTTACCTACAAACCTGTACATCTTTGGAGTGTGGGAGGAAACTGAAGATCTCAGAGAAAACCCACGCGGTCAGGAGGAGAACGTACAAACTCCGTACAGAAAGCACCCGTAGTCGGGTCGAACCCGGGTCTCTGGCGCTGCAAGTGCTGTAAGGCAGCAACTCTACCGCTGCGCCACCATGCCGCCCTGTTATTGTATTCCTTGAGCTAGGATCTTTTACGATTTCTTCTTAAACTCTTGTACATTCTTATCGTATCTCTCGCTCTTTCTAGTTCTCTTTCCCCTCTCCCTCCCCCACAGCTCCTCACACACACAAACAGCCCTCTGTCAGCATTGTATTCTGTATTTTCTGTATTCCCAAAGATGGCTTGATACAGGATCACACCAGTTCTTATGAAGAGGAAATACATTTTTCACATTTCTGCCTTGCATTTGATGTTCTCTGATTGACTGAACAGTTCGTTTTCTTTTAAGGCGGCCAACATTCTAACTTTCATCGAAAAATAATTGGTGAGTCTATTTCAACACATCCCACTGATAGTGGTACAGCAACCTGATTTCAAAATTCTGAATGTTTTATTTAGAATATAGCTGTGGAGACTGGACATTGCGATCAATTTTATTATCTTGGTCTAACTGGTCCAGTCTGTGAATCCGCAGATTAAATATTCAAAATACAAACAAAATACGTTCAGAAAGATAGACATTGTGATCTAATAATGCAAAATGACTGTCGGGCACTGGAATATCAAGGTTATTCTGGAGAGAAAAAAAATGTTCCCCTTTTTTTTGGAATAAAGCAATGCATTTTTGTATCAAAAGACTTTATTGTTTCAGCTCAGAAATTGAGTCTGCCCCACATCGTGCATGTTCTACTATGTTTGTGGTTAAATACACTGCTTATGTTCCTCTGCCATTGTGCTTGTGTGTGTGTGTGTGTGTCATTGCATCGGTGGTTGGAAGCAAAGGGAAGAAAAGTGAAATGGAATAAATGTTAAAATGTCGCACAAAACAGGAATGTTAAACAGAAGTCAGAAGAGGTGTTGAGAGTGGAGTACTTTGGGCCAAATGATATTTCAGAACTAACGGATGGTAATTTGTAACAAAGGCTCCACGGGGAGGCAGGGTGACAGTGACAAAAAACTATAGCTGCAATACTGAATATGATCATGAAGTGAATGCAACGTATCTGGACAAGTACAAGCTAAAGTCTCCGCTATAACAGAGAATGGGCTGCAAGCAACTGTGAGGTTCACAGGGGAAATGTTGACCAAAGGCAAATGGGCTAGCAAGTTATGACGGTGCAGGGGAATGAAAGATGAAAAGTTGGAGAAGTCATGGACACAAAGGAATAGAAATAGTTATCAGCACTATTCAGGCTGCTCCAGTTATTTTTTTCTTGGACCTGATCAGAAGCAGGTTCTTTCCCTGTTCCTCCTTTAGTTGAAACGAAATGAATCTGAAGTAAATTTTGTCCGGGTTTCCATAGTGAAATAGACACAAACTGGATAAAGTAGCATTCTTAAAAATAAAAACAAGTTACTTGGCTTACTTCTATAGGACTTAATTCTGGATTGAAAAATAAGTCTGAATTCTCTCGGGGCAGCAGTACAAGGAGACAAGAAGAAAGGTGAATTATTTTGGAAAAAGAAATGACCTTTACGTTGTTTAAAATGCAGTTGTTATTTACTGCTACTCTCTGGGGTTTTCAGCATCATCCAACACTTCAATGCCACTATTTTGCCAACCTTTTGCTAAACTCCAGCCATTACCATCACAATAGACAATAGACAATAGGTGCAGGAGGAGGCCATTCGGCCCTTCGAACCAGCACCGCCATTCAATGTGATCATGGCTGTTCATTCTCAATCAGTACCCCGTTCCTGCCTTCTCCCCATACCCCCTGACTCCGCTATCCTTAAGAGCTCTCTCTTGAATGCATTCAGAGAATTGGCCACCACTGCCTTCTGAGGCAGAGAATTCCGCAGATTCACAACTCTCTGACTGAAACTCTCCTACCCTCGTTACAGCAGTTCGGGTTATGGAAATTCACCCTCAAATAATTCACAAATCACTGCCCGCATATTTGAGGTGCAGAATAATATTTGCGCTCCTGGAAACTCCGTGAAAAAAATTTGTAAATAAATCACCACAGAATTTATTGTTTTCAGCTCACAATTCCTGACGGGCGTGCTGTTATCGTAATTTTGCCGTACGGAAAATTGCAACATGGACTATTTTCTCAGAATGCTAACCCATGTTTCCCCACCACCCCCTCCCACCCCCATGGTTATGCAAGGGTTGACAATGCCTCTAAACGCAGATTGCGTGTTAAATTGTATACAGCAATATATTTTTCAATGTGATCATGTCCTGAAACAACTGTATACGGAAATAAAGGCCTCTAGCAAGTTGGCTCATGTAGCATGATACAACTTCTTATTAGTCAGTCTTTATACTTAGATTTTCCCCATACAAAAGAGGTGGTTAGTAACATATCGAAGGTATTTATTGGATCTGTTTAGCAGTTTTCACTAATATATTGAGCATATGATAATTTATATGATACGTTACAAACTAAATGGTATAAATAGACCAGGAGATCCATCCTTGCTATCAGGCTCATCCAGAAGTTTCAAACTTTGACTAGATAAGTCAAAAGAAAGGAAATTTGAGTATCATTTTCTTGGCGCTGTTAAACTAACAGGCTTGAAATAGTGAGAGTCTACAATGCCACTAGTACTATTACATGGGAACTAATGCTGTGGAGAAATTCTTATTGTTATATCTTGAATAACAGTTATCTAATTGAAACTGTTAGACTTCTTTAAGGGGATTGAATAAACAAAATATGATACGTGTGTATTGTAATTGGTGAATAGTAAATTTCTTATCTTTTTGATCCCATCAACTGGTTAATCTCTAAATCGTTTTTGCTTGGCTAATCTGAAAAATGGTATTTTGGTCTCGGTAGATTCCAATGTAGTTTGTTAGCAATTAAAAAGGAAAACCATAATTGCTATTTATGGTGATTATCGCAATAAAACTCTGCTTTCTTTATCCCTGGATTAAAACTAAAATCATGCAGTCCTATGAGATAAGAAATTGATTAATAAAAATTTGATGTCTACTGAAGAACATGGATCATAAAAACCTTTTCATACCTTTATTTTTAACTTTGACTATTGATGGAAATATACTTGACATTGACACATATATATATATATTTATACATATATATATATATATATATATATAGGAAACAAAATGGCAGATACTGGTTTAAATCAAAGGTAGACACACAAAATGCTGGCGTAACTCAGCGGGTCAGGCAGCATCTCAGGAGAGAAGGAATGGGTGACTTTTCGGGTCGAGACCTTCATCAGGTTGATGTCAGGGGAGGGGGCGGGACAAAGATAGGATGTAGTCGGAGTCAGGAAGACTAGTAGGAGAACTGGGAAGGGGGAGAGGATAGAGAGGGGAAGCAGGGATGACCTCAAGTGGGAGAAGTCAATGTTCAAACCACTGGGGTGTAAACTGCCCAAGCGAAATATGAGGTGCTGTTCCTCCAATTTGTGCTGGACCTCACTCTGACAATGGAGGAGGCCCAGGCCAGAAAGGTCAGATTGAGAATGGGAGGGGGTGTTGAAGTGCTGAGCCACCGGGAGATCAGGTTGTTTAAGGCGGACTGATCGGAGGTGTTCAGCGAAACGATCGCCGAGCCTGCGTTTGGTCTCGCCGATGTAGAGAAGTTGACATCTGGAAAATTGGATACAGTAGATGAGGTTGGAGGACATGCAGGTGAACCTCTGCCTCACCTGGAAAGACTGTTTGGATCCTTGAATGGAGTCGAGGGGGGGGGGGGTAAAGGGACAGGTGTTGCATCTCCTGCAGTTGCAGGGGAAAGTACCTGGGGAGGGGGCGGTTTGGGTGGGAAGGGACGAGTGGACCAGGGAGTTTTGGAGAGAACAGTCTCTGTGGAAAGCAGAAAGGAGTGGAGATGGGAAGATGTGGCCAGTGGTGGGATCCCGTTGGAGGTGGCGGAAATGTTGGAGGATAATTTGTTGTATACGATGGCTGATGGGGTGGAAGGTGAGGACGAGGGGGACTCTATCCTTGTTATGAATGGGGAGAGGCGGAGCAAGAGTGGAGCTGCGGGATATAGAGGAGACCCTAGTGAGAGCCTCATCTATAATGGGAGAGGGGAACCTCCGTTTCCTAAAGAATGAGGACATCTCCGATGCCCTAGTATGGAACACCTCATCCTGGGTGCAGATCATATCATCATATCATATATATACAGCCGGAAACAGGCCTTTTCGGCCCACCAAGTCCGTGCCGCCCAGCGATCCCCGCACATTAACACTATCCTACACCCACTAGGGACAATTTTTACATTTACCCAGCCAATTAACCTACATACCTGTACGTCTTTGGAGTGTGGGAGGAAACCGAAGATCTCGGAGAAAACCCACGCAGGTCACGGGGAGAACGTACAAACTCCTTACAGTGCAGCACCCGTAGTCAGGATCGAACCTGAGTCTCCGGCGCTGCATTCGCTGTAAAGCAGCAACTCTACCGCTGCGCTACCGTGCCTGCGGCGTAGACGGAGCAATTGGGAGTAGGGGATAGAGTTTTTACAGGAAACAGGGTGGGAAGAAGTGTAGTCAAGATAGCTAAGGGAGTCAGTGGGTTTGTAGTAGATGTCGGTCACCAGTCTGTCTCCTGTGATGGAGATGGTGAGATCCAGAAATGGTAGGGAGATGTCGAAGATGGTCCAAGTATATTTTAGAGTAGGATGGAAATTAGTGGTGAAATTGATGAAGTCATTGAGTTCTGCATGGGTACAAGTGGTAGCATCAATGCTGTCATTAATGTAGCGGAGGTAGAGTCGGGGATAGGGCCAGTGTACGCCTGGAACAAGGATTGGTCGATGTAACCGACAAAGAGGCAGGCATAGCTAGGGCCCATGCGAGTGCCCATAGCTACGCCTCGGGTTTGGAGGAAGTGGGAGGAGTCAAATGAGAACTTGTTGAGGGTAAGGACCAGCTCTGCTAGGCGGTGGAGAGTATTGGTAGATGGAAATTGGCTGGTTCTGCGGTCGAGGAAGAAACGGAGGACTATATATATATACACCCACACAAGCATATATAGGTAGATATAAACAATACAAACAAACAATAATAGTCCATGTAGTTCAGAGCTTATATGGAGGTTGTGGTGTTTATTAGTCTAATGGCTGTAGGGAAGACGCTGTTCCTGAACCTGGCCGTTACAGTTTTCAGGCTCCTGTACCTTCTTCCCTATGGTAGGGGTGTAATGAGTGCATGGCCAGGATGGTGTTGGTCTCTGATGATGCTGGCTGCCTTTTTGAAGCAGCGACTCCGGTAAATCCCTTTGATGGTGGGGAGGTCGGCCTGTGATGGACTGGGCAGTGTTCACAGCTTTCATAAGATGTTCATTCTTGGTGCTTTCTCTGGTTAGCATTAGACTGAACAGTCTGTCAAACTAAAGAATACTCAGAGACAGCATGAAAGGAAGAAAAAAGAAACAATTTTAGTCAGCTTTTCAATTAATATTTTACAAAGACAAAATAAAGATTTATCTATGTGCATACGATTACAGTGGGAAGCTGACCTATCAGCAAAAATCTTAAAAACGAAAGTATTTTTTAATTCTATTGATCAAAAAATTCTAAAGCATGGAACAACTTTAATGTGATAGAATTTAATCAGGAAACTAATTGCTAAAAGTTAAATGTGATTGTTTGCTTCTTATACCTTTTGAAATAGTTGCGTACTTATTTCCAGATCCATCTTGTCAGCTAATGCGGAAATCACACCACATGCGGCCATGAGTCTGATGAAGGGCCTCGACCCAAAACATCACCCATTCCTTCCCTTCAGAAATGCTACCTGTCCTGCTGAGTTACTCCAGCATTTTGTGTCTATCCACATGTGGCCAAATGTGCGATATAATGGCGAGGCCAAGCCCATATTGGGCAATTGTTTTGATGACACCTACACTTACGCAATCTCCTGGATGACAAACACTTTAACTCCTCTTCCCACTCTCACACTGACCTTTCTGTCCTGGGCTTCCTCCATTGTCCAAGAGAGGCCACACAAATTGGAGGAACAGCACCTCATATTTCACTTACGCCTCTGACAACCCAGTGATACGAAGATTTATTTCTCTAATTTCAAGTAACCCTTGCATCCCCTTTCTCTCTCTCTGCCCCTCCCCACCCTTGTCGTCCTGCTAGTTCCTCTGTTTGCATCCATATATCCCTGTGTTATCATCTCTATCGACATAGAAACATAGAATATATGTGCAGGAGCAGGCCATTCGGCCCTTCGAACCAACGCCGCTCCATGAACCATTGTGGACTCCACCCTGGTCATCGGTGCCAGCTCTGATTTGTTTGGAACCTTTTCATACCTCTAATTTCCCTCTCCCCTGACTCTCAGTCTGAAGAAGGGTCCCGACGTGAAACATCACCTATTCCTTTTCTCCAGAGATGCTGCCTGAGCTGCTGAGTTACTCTTCTTTCTGTGCACTCTGCAACCTTGTCCATTACACTTTGACAGCTGAGCTGTAGACCCTGGTCAGGGCAACGGGCTACTTCTTTGCCAGCTTATGTGTTTACCACTGAATTTCTGGAAGGTTGCTTCAAACAATCAATGCGCATTCAACTAGATTTTAATACAACCCTGTGGTGTTTACACGTTAACATGTCGGTACCTTTTTGTTTATTATGTTATCTGTGAGGACCTTGTTCACAGACCCGTTACGTTGCTGCAAGTAAGAATTTAACTGTTCTGTCTTTTGGCAGATATGACAATTAAACACTTTTGTCGAGTCTTGACTCTTGGATATAGGGAGAACACGTGCCAGTAGGTTGCTAACCCTTTGTTCTAGGGATGAGGTTTTTGCCAATCATCGGTTTCATGTTGTTTACATTATGAGGCAGAAGTAAGAGATTGCAAGATAAAAGGAAGTAGGAAGCCACAAAATATGTCAAGGGAAGTTGTGCTTCTGTTGTTGTACTTTAGTTTAGCTGAAAGATACAGCGCGGAAACAGGGCCCTTCGGCCCACCGAGTCCGCACTGACCAGCGATCCCCGCATATAAACACTACCCTACATACACTGGGGCCAATTTTTACATTTATACCAAGCGAATTAACCTACAAACCTGTACGTCTTTGGAGTATGGGAGGAAACTGAAGTTCTCGGAGAAAACCCGTGCAGGTCACGGGGAGAACATACAAACTCCGCACAGACAAGCACCAGTAGTCGGGATCGAACCCAGGTCCCTAGCTCTGTAAACACTGTAAGGCGGCAACTCTACCGCTGCACCACCCATTGTGCTTTTTTAAATGTGAGGTAGATTTTGTACTTTTTAAATAGGACGTTATCATTATTGCATATAGTAATTTGACAGAGATTCTATCAGCAGAGTAAATCAATATGTCGTCAATAATCCATATCTCCTTGCATTGCTGCATTGTGGAGTGGATTGAAGTTTAAACAACGATTTATAAAAAACATCTCTTTCGGCTCTCTAAGTAATAGTCACGGCTTTTACTCTTGAGGTTTCAGTCTAGTTCTAAGCATGTATTTTGCTTTCTTTATTTGACACCCGCTGTTTGTAATCTCACAGCACTTGAACTACAACTAAAGGAAATTCTGGAACAGAAAACCTGACCTTTGGTAATATGAAAAAAATATCCATGCAACTGTAAATGTCCAGCTGTGCTTGTCTTTTTGTGTTCCGTCTTCATCATTTTGCTCAGTTTCACTTAATAACGTCTTCATCAGAGATCACTGCGGTGCAAGAAACTGCATTTGCTGATCAAATTCAATTGGATAACATTGTGATCCAGAGCCCTAAGAACAGCAGAGATGTGCCGTGAATGTAGAACGATAAAGCCATGTGATTGATTGATTCTTCTTGTCACAGATGAAGATAACAATATCTGTAAATACATCATCTCATTCAGCACAACTCAAAGTGTAAGGGATGAGGGCAACACAGGGATCATGGGACTGTGTGGCCGGATGGAAATGCAGTGCATCAAAATGATGAAATGAAAGAAAAATGTGGTTTGTGTATGCAAGACTTTAAAGAAAATAGCACGTGCAGGCCATTTTATTGATGAAACAACACTCCAGGCAAGACCATGATTGTTCTGTTTCGTTTGCTTTCACACAACAGGATACCATTATGTGACCTGAAATACAAAACTAAAATATGTTTTATTTGTCAATGCATTAGTTAATTTTGACAATTCAGCCTCCATGTCAAAGCAGTAACTCTCAGCTGATCTCTTGAATTCAGCTGTTTGAGGTGGTGATCTAAGTGGGTTCTTGGTTCTTGGTCCTCCAAAATATTCCAAATGGAATTTAAACTGGAGGTGGCGGAGTGTGGACTTAAGCAAGTTCTGGTGTGACACGGACTGGATATCCTTGAATAGGGTGGTGTAGAGGTAGAGTTGCTGCCTTAAAGCGCTTGCAGCTCCAGAGACCTGGGTTTGATCCTGACTACGGGCGCCGTCTGTACGGAGTTTGTTTGTTCTCCCCGTGACCTGTGTTGGTTTTCACCGAGATCTTCGTTTTTCTCCCACACTCCAAAGACGTACATGTTTGTAGGTTAATTGGTTTGGTATAAGTGTAAATGATCCCTAGTGTGTGTAGGGTAGTGTTAGAGTGCGGGGATGTACCACAGAATTGTAGAAATAGACCACAGTGCCTCACAGATGCTCACTTTTGAGTTGAAATGTCTGTTCTGAGATCCTATTGAACACAATGATATTGCCACAGAACATGATTGGAAGTGTCCTTGGTGTTTGCTGTTCCTCTCATATCTGTGATGATTAAATGCTTTGGCCACAGGTAGCTTAGGGTGGGCAAGGTAAATTTGGTTTATCCCTTGGGTCACTCATTGCACCTCAATATCACCATGCCATCTTTTCTCATCTCGTGTGGTTTTGCAAGTGGCATAGGACATACCCAGGCATTGTAACAGAAGAGTACGGCACCAAGAAAGGTTGCCCTCAGTAGGACTATGTTCATCTGTTACATTATAGGTTTGTGGGGTAGCTCTCCCAAGTTAGATATTAATCCCCAATTGTTTGTGAGGACTTCTTTGCAAGGCGAACTGGGCTAGGGGGGCATTTGCCACGCCCAAATTGTAACGTCCAGGTTCAGGAACAGCTTCGTCCCCACAGCCATCAGGCTATTAAACACTGCAACCTCCAAATAAGATCTGATCTACATAGACCATTATTTTTATTAATGCACTAATATTGTTGTTGGTTTTTTATGTGTACATATATGTGCCCGCATGTGTATATATAAATATGTGTGCGTGTGTATATGTGAGTGTGTATATATACACACACACTGAACTTTTTTTCTCGCTTATTGGTTACAGTGTACTATGTGTACATCTTCTGTTGTGCTGCTGCAAGTAAGAATTTCATTGTTCTATCTGGGACACGTGAGAATGAAACATTCTTGACCGTTGACCCTCGATACAATAAGATGGTTTGCTACTTCATTTTAGAGGACATTCAGTAGAGGTCCAGAGCCTCATAGAACCAAACTGGGTATGGATAAGGACAACAGATCACCTAAACAGGATCTGTGGACCAGATGTTAAAAAAAATCATAATTCATGAGTTATTGTTGGATTTTCATTTAATTTTCATCTGTATTTACATTCCACTAATGCTATAGTGGTTTTTGAATTTGTGTCTCTGGATTGTTAGTCCTGTCCTAGTTTGCTAACTTAATCACTACAGCAGCACTTATTAACTACCAGGTAGTCAAACCTAAATTTCATTTTTGGTACATATACGTACAGCAACAACAAAAAAAAGAGGGTGATAAATGGGTTTAATATACATTTAGAAGTAGAGCTTATGATAGATTATTTTATTTCTGGGACAAGATGCACGAAATTTGGGAAATTAAAATAGGTGTGTTTTTACTTTAAAGAAGAATGAAGAAGTTGTGTGTAATGTGGCTGACACACAAGGCTCTTGAAGGAGTGGCTTAGAGAGTGGAGAAGATAGTAGGAAATGACGTCCTGCGTGCCCACTTATATTGGCTGCGCACAACATTATAAATGATATGAAGTACTCAAGACTTGTTAATTTCTAAGGCCCATTTAACTGCAGGCAGTATTGGGAAAGTGAAAGGGTAGAATTTGATTTGGGCCGGGTCTCTTCGGAAATGGCTGATAATCGTTTCCTTTACCACCTGAAGATTTCACAGTGTGGTGAGAGAGAGATCATCTTTTTTTTTGTGTGTTTATAAATAATTCAAATGCACCAGAAAAATAACCCCACCCATCACATTCCCACTCTCCAGATGAAACAAAAGGGATGTTTTGATCACAGCAGAGATTGTAAATTTAACGTGAATGTTCAAATAAATGATAGGAGGTAAACGTTAGTAAAAACCCGTTGAGCAGTCAGTGTTAAAATGAAATGGGTGCAACAGGGAATTAGGCCCCCTTGTGCTATGTTAGGTGTAAACCAATCCTTTTTGGGTTCTCCTGTGTTGCTGCAAGACCATCAGACATGCTGTCTGGGGTAATCGTTATAATACAGCTATTGTTTTGTGAAAAAAATTCTTAAATTTTAATGAAATGCATAAAGTGGAAGAGTTCACTTTTAATTATAACAGTACACCCCTCCATTATATGACTTGTTTTCATTGGCAGGGGGCTCCTGGATAAGAATGACATATTTGTGCAGAAAGCTGGTATTCATTTTGGAATTTACACTTATGGATGATGAACTAAACAGAGACCATTTGTTATTCTTCTCCCTCCCTTGCCTATGGAG
The DNA here is from genome assembly GCF_053455715.1 of Rhinoraja longicauda. Taxonomy (NCBI): domain Eukaryota; kingdom Metazoa; phylum Chordata; class Chondrichthyes; order Rajiformes; family Arhynchobatidae; genus Rhinoraja; species Rhinoraja longicauda. Next base: position 35,602,330 of record NC_135969.1, read on the forward strand.
ATGTGAGGTTATATATTGCCGACAAGTCTGGACCCATCCACCAGGCATTTGGTGACTAGAATTAATAAATAGCTGAAATCTTGGATGATTCAACAGGGACTAACCACTCTGTAATTCTGTAATGCAAGGAAGTTAATTTAAAAAAAAATCATTGCTTGAGGAAAGTTTACACACAGTAGTCTGTTTGTCCTGTGTTTCAAACACCTGAATCTGAGCCAGAAACACAATTGTCTGCTTCATGTTTCATACAGATGCAGGGAGAACCTCCATTTCATGAAAGTAGACGACTTGCCTTTAAACCCTTTTTGTACCTTTTTGATTTTTGTTTATATCCAGTGTTGATTTTTTTTCTGCTGTTAATTGTTTTCATATTGCAGCTCCAGGATAAGTAATGAATGCTAGCCTTTCTTTCTGCTCAGAGCTTCGATCACTGGGTTATTACCATGGAAAAACCCACATTTATTTGTCATATTTTGCCGACCTTATGTGGCGTGTATCTGTTGGGTTTGTCACTGCTACACAGCTCCAAATGTATATAAATGAATGGGAGGTATAATTGAAATACATGCACTGTGGATGTACTTAAAAAACTGCGTTTGATTGTGTCAAGTTGTGCCAAGACAACTAAAGAACTGCTCTAAGGGTGAAGCTATCCATCAGAAACAAATATTTCCAGTACCAAAATTCATTGGCAATCTTAGCCATTCTGGCATTAACAATGACCATGAAAACCAACTTGTTATTTTTTGAATATCTCGATATTTGAAAATGTATGAAATTATCATTGAAAGATTTCTACTCTAGATCATAGCTTCTTTCCAATGTCTGAGCAGGTTCACGATTGGTCAGTAGGTTGGTGCTTATTTTCATGGGACTTCATTCATTTTTCAAATTCTTGTCTTTAAAAGCCCATGGTTTTGGTTTCCTTGATAGTGGAAATTAATTTTTTTCGCTGAACATTTCTGATAGTCCAGGTAGTTAGTTGGTCAGTTTAGTTTATTGTCATGTGTACTGAGGTACAGTGAAAAGCTTTTTGTTGCATGCTCTCCAGTCAGCGGAAAGACTATACATGATACAATCGAGCTGTCCACAGTGTACAGATACAGGATAAAGGGAATCACGATTAGTGCAAGGTATTGCCGTACATATATGGCTTATGTTTATTAGTATTGATGGTTTGTGCAAACACTTCCAATTTCCAGGAGTTTGCAGGTATGTTTATGGTTTTCATGGTGGTGTCCTGAGTTACATGTCTCTTTCACCTTTAATGATACTGAGTTGTCTTGAAGGTCTATCTGGAGTGTAACTGGGTTTCATAGATAAGTAGGAATGTGTGAACATTTCTAATGTTTGATCATTATACTTTCTTAACATTTATTGGACGTAGCCCTAGTTTTTGAGGCAGGGTGTCCATTGTAATGTTTTGATGGCCAGGTATTTGTTTTCTCCAAGTTTATGTCACATGTGTTCAGTTTTCATGATGATCTTGCCAGTACACATTTGACTTGCTTCTTGTTTTTGTAACTGGGAGTTCCATTTTTGTGGCAATTACATGCGTGTGTGTATATTTGTTTTTCCAATTAGTTTAAGGTTACACATGAAAGAACAAATGAATGAATGTGTATTTATGTTGTGCTTGCTCATACCTGGGACTCCAGACACCAAACCTTTGCTGGTGGAATGGTGAGTGTGAACTAGGTCGGTTAACTTATAATGTTGAATCTATTCTTTGGTCCCTTGTAATGGTGTGTGTTTTGTAGTTTTTGTTTGCAGTTTGTTGATGTGCGAAGCCCAACAAATGTGATGGTCTTTACCTCGTGTTTGCATTGGCCTTGATAGATATTGTTCAAAAGTTAGACACAAAATGCTGAAGTATCTCAGTGGGACAGGCAGCATCTCTGGGGACAAGGAATGGATGACGTTTCGGGTCGAGACCCTTCTTCATTCCTGTCATTCATTCCTCTCGAGAGATGCTGCCTGTCCCGCTGAGTCACACACTCCAGCATTTTGTGCCTATCTTCAGTGCAAACCAACATCTGCAGTTCCTTCCGACACATTGTTCAAAAGTTATGTTGTACTTCTATCAATTGCTATTACATTGATCAAACTTATGTTGTAATATTCAGCTTTTCTAATCGTTATTAATAAGATTATTTTTGGATGAAGTTTAGAAAGTTTTCAAATTCTATAATACTCATAGTATTAGGATATGTTACAGAAAATCTATCCTATGCTTCTGTTCAATATATAAGTAGTAACTATATTTTTGAAACTTGTGCAAAATCTTTGCACTATTGTAATAAAATTTATGAGCTGCATTTGTTACTACAGTATTTACTTTAGATTGCACTGTGATGGTTGTAAACTTAAATGGCTATCATCAAAGCTTTGGAAATTGAGTTTTTCCTTACCACAGACTCCTTTATGCCTCCCAGCTGTATACACAGTACTCCTTGAATAAAAACCATTTCTGTAAATCAGTACAAGTAATCTGTAAATGTAATAAAGGAGCTCTGGCTTTCAGGTGTGGTTTTGGCCAAAGGAGGGTTAATGAGTTATTGAGTGACTCCTTGCTGGAGGATATCTATGTTGTTACTTGTTTTGCTGCCATGACAATGTCATTCTTTATGCTTTATAAATAACACACAGTATAACAAAAAAAAAATCATTTTAAATACATAGGACTTCAGGTTCATCACAAGGCCAGAACTAAAGTCCATCTATGTCATTCCCTCAGAATCTGCAACTTTTTTTTGCATTAGTAGTTTTAATGTTAGGAAAAATGGGAGGCCTTAACAGATGATTTACTGCTTTCCCGTATAGGAATATTACAAGAATTTTTAATTTTGCATGAGCCTATTTTGAGTATTTTAATCCAACAAATAACTGTAAGGGATGATAATCACAAAATGCTGGAGTAACTCAGCGGAACAAGCAGCATCTCTGGATAGAAGGAATGGATGACGTTTCGGGTCGAGACCCTTCTTCAGAAGAAGGGTCTCGACCTGAAACGTCACCCATTCCTTCTATCCAGAGATGCTGCCTGCTCTGCTGAGTTACTCCAACATTGTGTGTCCATCGTCGGTGTAAACCAGCATCTGCGCTTCCTTCCTACAAATAACTGCAAGGATTTCAGTTATTTGCAGCTGAAGAATGGTCTCGTCCCAAAATGTCATCCATCCCTTCCAGCCAGAGAAGCTGCCTGTCCCGCTGAGTTACTCCACCATTTTGTGTCTAATTATGAATGAATAGCAGCTTCATTGACAATGATTTGCTATGGCCATGTTTTTCATTTTTAGAGTAGTGCGATAGAATAAGTGTGGATTGCAACAGCATGCCACAATTTAAAGAGCTTAAGGTGGTATTTATGTTGTTGAAATTGTACAGAGGAAAGGTAATGGATTGAGCTAAAATTTATTGGTATTGGTTTCTTATTGTCAAATGCACAGGCATACAGTGGAAAAATTGTGTTTGCGTGCTACTAGACAAATGATGCCATACATGAGCACATAAGGTTGTGCTAAAGAAAATATGAAGGGAGTTCAAAATATTGTGTTGAATGTAGTGCCAGGGAGATGTCACCTGCCAGGAACCTGATTCAGCAGTGGGTGGATTGCTGTGGTTCAAGACTACCTTGGAGGCTGCAGTTGATGTGTGCCATGACCAGCCTCTCGAAACACTTTATGAAGATGGATGTCAGAGCCACTGGATGGTAGTCATTAAAAACTTGCTATCTTTATTTTACTTTAGGACGAGCACGATGGTGGTTGTCTCAACGCAGTTGGGAATCCCAGGCTGGAGTAGAGAAAAGTTAAAGATGTCCATGCAGGTTCTAAGGACATGGTTGAGGACAACTTCTGGGTCATTTGCTTTCCACAGGTTCACTCTTCAGTTCTCACACTTCAGTTTCTGCTTGTAAATTCCATTGGCAGTGAAGAAAGCCAATGGAATGTTGGCCTTCGTAACAAGAGGAGTTGAGTATAGGAGCAAAGAGGTCCTTCTACAGTTGTACCGGGCCCTGGTGAGACCGCACCTGGAGTACTGTGTGCAGTTTTGGTCTCCAAATTTGAGGAAGGATATTCTTGCTATGGAGGGCGTGCAGCGTAGGTTCACTAGGTTAATTCCCGGAATGGCGGGACTGTCGTATGTTGAAAGGCTGGAGCGATTGGGCTTGTATACACTGGAATTTAGAAGGATGAGGGGGGATCTTATTGAAACATATAAGATAATTAGGGGATTGGACACATTAGAGGCAGGAAACATGTTCCCAATGTTGGGGGAGTCCAGAACAAGGGGCCACAGTTTAAGAATAAGGGGTAGGCCATTTAGAACGGAGATGAGGAAGAACTTTTTCAGTCAGAGAGTGGTGAAGGTGTGGAATTCTCTGCCTCAGAAGGCAGTGGAGGCCAGTTCGTTGGATGCTTTCAAGAGAGAGCTGGATAGAGCTCTTAAGGATAGCGGAGTGAGGGGGTATGGGGAGAAGGCAGGAACGGGGTACTGATTGAGAGTGATCAGCCATGATCGCATTGAATGGCGGTGCTGGCTCGAAGGGCTGAATGGCCTACTCCTGCACCTATTGTCTATTGTCTATTGTCTATTGTCTAAATTGGGAGTAGGAACACTGCAGGTTTTCCAAAATGCAGGCAATCGATGGAGCAGTAGGTTCTTTGATGGTTATGCAGCAATGGTTTGATAGTTATGGGTTTTTAGTCTGTGGTGGGACAGGAAATATGTAAAATGTATAAGTGTCCGGTTATCCACATTACCTGCAATATAACACAGAATACCTTTATTCTTACAAGTGCCATATTTGTATCAACTAGGATGTCCCAGGAGCGATCCCGTTTCAGATAAGAAAGTTATGCTGTTATCCTCAGTAACCCTGGACAGTGCCTCTATATATTCATTGCCTGGTTTCCTTGAATAATGGGAAGTTTCCAGTTCACGAAAGAATTCAATATGAAAAATAGAACGTAAACCTTTACTTTAGGGATGTAGGCTATTCAGCCTCACAATGTCATATTGTGATATTGTGCGGCCACACAATATCATATACCCTTGACATTGATTCCACAAACACAGCAATATATTTCGCCAAAGGATGTAACAAGACATCACTAAATGTGTAGAGTTTGGGCTGTGGCATCGATTTCCTTCTCAAAAGGATGGTATCACAAAATGCTGGAGTAACTCAGCAGGTCAGGCAGCATCTAGGAGAGAGGGAATGGGTGACGTTTCGGGTCAAGACCCTTCTTCAGACTGAAGTCTGAAGTCTGAAGAAGGGTCTCGACCTGAAACGTCACCCATTCCCTCCCTCCTAGATGCTGCCTGACCTGCTGAGTTACTAAAGCATTTTGTGATACCTTTGATTTGTACCAGCATCTGCAGTTATTTTCCTGCACTGATCAAAAGGAAATGAGTGAATATGATCAGCTTTTACCGCAGTCAAATAATTTCATGATCACTTTACCTGATGCTACTTTTTCCATAAATCCAGAATTTATTTAATTAATTGAATTTAAATCCCCGCTTGCCATGATGTATGTTTGTCCTCAGTGCAGGTGTCTGGTAAACTGGTGCAGTAATTTATTCCTCTGCCACTAAAACCACATGATAGATTACATCCTGTTTTAATTAGCGCCATGTAAAAGGCCACATGATCCTCCATTTCTTTTTGGTACCTCCTGTTATCCACCACCATATTGTCCAAGATTTTTTTTAAAAACTGCTTCAATGAGTATTTTAAATATTCTTTGGTGAAATGATGTGTAGGAAGGAACTGCAGATGCTGGTTTAAACCGAAGATAGACACAAAAAGCTGGTGTAACTCAGCGGGACAGGCAGCATCTCTGGAGAGAAGGAATGGGTGACGTTTCGGGTTGAGACCTTTCTTCAGACTGGTTAGGGATCAGGGAAACGAGAGGTGTAGGCGGCAATGTGGAGAGATAAAAAACAACGAATGAAAAATATGCAAAAAAGCAACGATGATAACGGAAGCAGGCCATTATTATCTGTTTGAAGAAGGGTCTTGACCCGAAATGTCATGGTGGAGTATCTTCCATTGTGGCAATCGATACATTTACAAAATCTAACAGTGCAGGTTTTGAGCGTTGGGCTGAAACAGTACAAGTATCAGAATGTTAGCGGCAGGCACTATTTGTTAGAGATGATCAATAAATATATGAAGGTTATTATTCACTAAATGCTGGAGTAACTCAGCAGGTCAGGCAGCATCTCAGGAGAGAAGTCAAGTCAAGTCAAGTCAAGTCAAGTCAATTTATTTGTATAGCACATTTAAAAACAACCCACGTTGACCAAAGTGCTGCACATCTGACCAGGAAAAAAAAGAAACATACAGTGGCAGGCAGCCAAACACAACGGCGCGGCCATCTTGAACAAAATGTTAATTCAATCACCCACAGTCCAACAATAAAAGCACTAAACAGAAGCACTAAAAGAAGGAATGGGTGACGTTTTGGATCGAGACCCTTCTTCAGACTGATGTCAGGGGGGTGGGACAAAGGAAGGATATAGGTGGAGACAGGAAGTCAGTGGGAGGTCTGGGAATGAAATGGATGATCAATTGTTAAGATATGCCTTTTGAAGTTAATCTCCCTCAGTTTGGCAGCATGAATTAGGTCATTTAATGTCTTCCTGCATTATGTGCATGTCCCATGAGCTATCCTCCCAGTTTTTGGTCTCGGCCACTGTTTCTTCCACATGCCTCCCTGGTATGCATCTGATGGACCTTTGATGAAAGGCTGGTTTATCCATCCACAGAACATGTAAGCACGCTCCCCCTTTAACATGCAGAAACAACCCACAGTCATTCAATTGGCATAGGACGGAACTGCAGATGCTGGTTTACTCTGAAGATAGATACAAAATTCGGGAATAACTCAGCGGGTCAGGCTGCATTTCTGGAGAAAAGGAATCGGTGACGTTTCGGGTCGAGACCCTTCTTCAATTAAGAATTCAATTAGTGCCTGCTGTTGTGAAAGGTCATGCAAAGAAATGTTGTCTACATGATGTCAAGACCTGCCATTTCCATGCATTTGTGCGTCAAATGCAAGTCGCACCCAGAATAAAATTCAGGCACTGCATAACCCGCACAAAGGAAAAAGTCAAACTTCAGATTACATTTTTGTGTTGGGTTCATAAATGTTGTGCTACACAAAATAATTGATGACCCTTTTTTTTCTCCACAATAAAATGGGATTGGACATATTCTAGAACAAACCCTGTAAAGTATAAATAGAGTAGAATGCTTCATTTGGCTTTCATTGTTACCATCATTGGTAACCTTTCATTGTGACTCACTAACCTAGAAAGTAGACCTCAACAACTTCATGAGATTAAATAGTCAGTCTTTGTAGACCATTTCTAAAACTACACTACTACTAAGAGAGGCATATGCGGTCACAAGTGTAATAATACATGTGTAATGTTTCTCCTGTATTATTATTATTAATACAGAAACTATATTTAAAAAAACAAAGTAATTGTCTTCTGCTTATAAAATATATGGAACAGCCAACTTAATCAACTTCTCCTTTAAAATGGTCAGTTAAGAACAAAAGGATCATTTCAAGCAGACTTTCTCCTCGATAATCAATTCTATCATTTTTCCAACATAGACGTTGGTCTGCACTGTGCATAGTTTGCAACATTTTACTTCCCAGCCTGTTTGAATTACCTGGTAAAGTGAATGGTACACTATGAGCTCTCATTACTGTCATAATATACTGAGGATGAAGATATTCAAAGCACTCCTTGATTTTTGCAATCTGTCTACAATGTTGAATATAGTTGATCATATCCACAATGTCTCTCCATTTGTGTCCAGCTGGGTGGTTTTTCACTCTCCTGTTTCATTCGTAACTGTCCAGTCATGGTCAGAGAATAACATACACTACTAGGCTTCCTTCCACGGATCAAAGCATTACCAATGATGACCACTATCGATCTATCCTTCGCCCCATTTTATTTCTCATCTTCATGCTATCTTTAACGGCATCTCCCATCTACACCGAGGATCATAGAAAGTTCACACCATAGAAGGAAGTCATTCGACTCATCCTTCTGTCCTGCTTTAAGAATGGTTGTTCCTAACAAATCCCACCTTCCAGTTCTTGGAATGTATCCTTGCAGGCTTTTTCTTTCTCCCACCATCTCTCCCTCTGGTTGATAACTTTTATTCCTCAGTTCCTCCTAAATTTTTCCATCAATTACTTTAAAATTATGCTCTTTGGATTTTGACCCATGAAATTAGATCCTCTCTATCGACTGAATCTGGGTCCTGCAATTTTAACCAATGACATTAAGACTGCTCTGGTCTTTCTCGGTTCCAAAGAAAATAACCTTGTTTATCTATTCTTTTGTCGTTGCTAACATTTTCTAGTTCTTTTAATGTACCACATCCTTCTTCTGGTACAAATGTATTTTCCCTATAATGTGATGATCAGATCTGTAATGCTTTGGTTAACGAGTCAGTTCCTGCATCTCCTTATTGTTATATTCTATCCTTCAGCTAACAAGACCGAACATCCTGTATGTTTTTAACCACATTATTGACTTGTCTTGCTGTCTTTAAAGGACATGTGAATGTGTTCCATGTTCGCTCTGTTCTTCCACAACTCTCACCATCCTCCCATTTATTTGCCTTGTTGGAGCTCCCCAAATGCAGAATTGAACACTTTGACTCCAGATCAAATCTCATCGTCCACGTATCAACCCAATTTACTAGTCCATCAGTCTGCTCCTTTGGTGGAAAGCTTTCCATCTCATTGTCTACTACATAGCCATATTTTATACTAGCGGCAGACTTTTATCATTTCCCCCACATTTAAATGCAAATAATTAACATGTACCCAAGTAACAAGGGACTGAGTAAACAGCCATGTGGAATCCCACTAAAACTTGTTATTCCAGTTGCAAAGAAACCCATCATTTATTACCCTTTGCAGTTTCCACATTTGCACTGACACACCCAGGTCAACCAAACGAGCATCTCACCCAATCCCTCCACTGTCTAGATTGCCTGTCCCACATCCAGATTTGGGAATACACGTCGCTGTCTTAATATGTATAATTAAACCGCTATCGTAATATATATATATACATGTTAACGGCTGCCTGCAATCTAACCACTTAGCCTGGCACTTCAGCCACACTACTGTTGCAGAACTCCCATCCCCATCATTCTTCAATGAACATTGCCCACAAACTCAAGAAGATCAGGCATCTGTAAACTGTGCCCCAAATGAGTTTACCAGAGATGGTGTATCCCATCCCATATAGTTCACCTGGAACCCCCCCCCACTCCCCTTCCCCTTAACCAATCTCTTTTAAAGCCATTGCCAATAGCTGATGGAACACACTTGGATGAATGCATTGTGGGTAGGGTTCACAATGCTCAAGAACTGAACACCATCTAAGTCAAGTACTGTCAATTTGATTAGCACCCAATCCGCCGCCAAATTGTTTATAACCTACAAAATTCAACCTCATCTGTGCCATTGTTAATTTTAGCCAGGGATGTCCTAACATTAGTCCAGGCTGGCTATTCTTGTTTTAATCTCTCTATCCTTGAGAAGATTCGATGTTCTGCAGATTATATTTTAGCAACCATTCTGCAGCATTACTCGTGTTTGCTCGTTTACACTGTTCAAGCAACACCTTCATTTTCTCACTTTTATTTTCATCTCCATTCATGGCTTCATTCTTTCTCATGTCTATCATTTCTCCAGTCCTGTAACCTGATGTCAATCTCTGTTTTGACCTCTCAACCATCCTGAATTCAACACTGAACAGCTAGTGACTGTGTTTTCAGTGTCTCTGGCTTTACTTTAGAGATGGACAATAGAGATACAGAGCGTAAACAGGCCCTTCGGAACACCGAGTCTGTGCCGACCAATGATCGCCCCCATACACTAGCACTATCGCACACACCAGGGACAATTTACAGTTTTTACCAACGTCAATTAACCTACAAATGTGCACTTCTTTGGAGTGAGGGAGGAAACCGGAGCAGCCGGAGAAAACCCACGCAGTCACAGGGAGAACGTCTGAACTCTGTACCGACAGCATCCTTAGTCAGGATCAAACCCAGGTCTCTGCCGCTGTAAGGCAGCAACACTACCGCTGCGCCACTGTGCTAACCTCTTTAGTTCTGGAAACATCCACCACATATCTTTCTTTCCTGTTTGAAGTCATTCCTCAAAACCCACCGCTTTGAACAAGCTGTTGTCATCTACTTTCATGAATCAGTGACAAATTCTGTTTGACAATTGAAGTGCATTGAGAAAATTTGCTATGTTATAAGCACCATATAAACACAAAGCGTTTTTATTTCCTAACGGCACAAATTGTCGTTTCCACTAAGTTTTCAGGTGGCCATTTTTCATGTGAAGATTTGAGATGGCAAATGGGATACTAATTTGTTCATTTTTATATCAGTAAAAGCCATTATGAAATTCGTTTGTGGTAAATTGCAGAATCCAGAGATCTATCTTCCATCTTCTTTTTACGTTCCTTCCCTGACTCTTGAATTTGCAGTAGACTTGAACCATTTCTCAAGCATCTTCCATTTTCACTTTGAACTCTGCTAGATTGATGCTTCTGAGTAATAATGAAACCATCTGAAATCAAATGGTTAATGTTTAAAATACACCACACTTCTAATTGCCACCTAAGAATAAAATTAACACTTGCATCCTTTATAGTAATTCAGTCCTGAGGGCTTTGTTAAACCTTGTACCTTGTACCTTGTCAGTGACATTAGTGGAAAGCTGACTGAAGATGGCTATATATATTTTTTTAAATCCTTATTTATTTTTACATTTTACTACACGGGTAATTCAGCATAAAAGACAGTCTTCATTCAGTATATTCAACTCCATGAAATTGCTTTTAAAAAAAGCTCCTAAAACCCAGTGACGTCTTGCATCATATCTTAATATAAATATTTTAAATTTAAAGACAGAAATGGAAAAATAGTTTTGCATAGGTTTTATGTCACAGAATTTGGATTATTTATTGAAAGTACAAATAATTTGCAAGCTAATTCTGTCACATCGTATTTAATGATATTGATAAATATTGATAATATCTGTGCTTTTTATTTTAGGTGTATTTTTTACTGAGTTTTTAAACTTCCAACTGATGTTGTGCAGCTAAATTTTCCTGCTGTATATACACTTACTCACATTCGTGCATAGATTACATAAAAGAAGAATCATTTACACAAAGCATTAAAGCACGGCTTACTAGTTACATGCAGCACAAATAGTAATAGCTAAATGACGCTGATTTCTCCCCCCCTCCCTTGCTTATCACAGAGGCAGATTTTTTCCATCATTAATGAAGGTAATTTGCTGTGGTTGAGGGATTACAATTCAAAAGAATTAATTCACCATTCCCCCTGCAAGATTTAAACACATCTTGGACTTTTTTCACAGGTTGCCCGTTAGTGGATGGTGTTACTCTCGCATAGCAGCTAATGGACTTGAACCACAGCCTGTCATTTATTGTTACCTAAGTGTGTAGGTCCTTTGCCCTTGATAGTGCCTGCGATTTCCTAACAGAGCAAGTGTGTTTAGTACCGCATTAATATACGTGATGCATTCTAAATATACTTTAGTAAGTACCAAATTGACTTTTATGCAGTATAGCCACTGGATTGTATTAAAAGCTGAAAGTAGGATTAGTGAGGGAGGTGCAACATCCAATTCTTTGAGATTCAACCCGGTGTTATATTTCTATGCCGTTTCATTTTGTTGCAATTATAAATAAAAGCAGTTTGAGTGTTCAAATATTGAACAAAATAGTCCATAGATAAAGGAATGAGAGTCATTTTGCATCTTTTCAGGCCTTCATGTCATTTTCTTCAATGAATAACAACCAGTGAAGCAATCTACAAAATTAAAGAGAGCTTTATAAAATCTGCTATCATCTGTAAAATTTCTGACATTGTTGAAATAAGATGCTTTCCCCTTCTCAATTAACTTAAGCCAGGGTTGTTAAAGACGCAGAAACCCTGTGCGATTATTACAAGTACATGAAAATGCAATATCTTAATGGTACATATTTTCTTGTGGCAGCTCTGTTGCCTTTCATTTTGCAGCTAATATGTCTATTCTTATGAGTCATTTACTTCTTTAATTACCTTTTGGAACCGAGGCATCGTAATGTATTAATGCGGATGATTTTTACAGCCAGTTTATCATACAATGCCCCTGAAGTTGAAAGATATAATTGACTTGGAAGAGCAGCTCATGAATGAAACAATATTTAGTTGACGGTTGCCTTGAAGTCTTGGATGGAGTTTAACAAATATATAGGAGACAAAATAAAGAATTCAAAGCAGACAATTAAAATATAAAACAGAGTCCCAAATAAATTAGTACAATATAAATGGCTTTGCACATCATCTTATGTTTTAAAAAAGGAAAATATTCATTAATGTTTTACAAATTTAACATTGTGTGTGCTTTGACATCTTAGCCTTGCAATGCATTTTTGATGTACAATACATGCATGAATAATGCAGCCAAGAAAATTAGCAATAAAGATATTTTCATTGAAATCTTATTAACTGGACCCATTCTGTCACACTGTACAAAAATGGTGTTTATTTAATGGGCAAGTGTTAGTATTTTATTTTCAGTCTATTCCAAAGTACACTTAAATTCAAAGCATGTTAAAATAAATCTCAGAGGGGACTAATAAAAGCTATTCACTCATTTTAGAGGGTTAGTAGTCCAACTCTTGACTGTGTATAATGCAATTTAGCTAAAGTATTGGAAATGTTTCTTGCCATGTGTTGTTAAGATAGTGGTGAGCAAGGTCGGGATATCCAAACAAAGTACTGGTCTCCTGTAAACTGAACCTGTCAACCAGGCATAGCTTTGCTGACCTACCGAGTGTGCAGGGCAGTTCCTGGTACCAGTCACTGACTTAGTTTATAGCTTACAGGGGGACCGTTGAAGGGGGAAGATGTTTACGTGACTTACGTGGAAATAAATGTTGTGCAAATCTCCTTCAAATAGATGCTTTCCCAGATTATAATTTTGAGAATTCGGAAAAAGCAATTTTTGTATGATTTTTTTTGTTTTGGGTGATGAATAGAATTATAATTTACTCAACCAGCCAGCACTTTAAGCTTCTGTATCGTGTTGTTCCCTTGCATTTCTGACCTGAATTGTGAACTGAACATACCTTTTCAGCAATAATGCTGGGAGTGTCTATGCTGTGGATTTTAGTTTTGAAATTAATGAAACATAGGAAAAGGTGAAGTAATAAATATAACAGGTTTTTTTTCAATATAAAAATGACTGTTTGGATATACTTGGTCAGAGATTCAGGGGCCTTAAAAAAGAACCACGTCAAAACATTCCTATAATAAAAGAAACATTTGAAGAGAAGATTATGGAGGGACAATTTCTCTTAGAATGCCAGAGAGTGAAATAATCTTTTGTTGACTCAACCCAACTACCCGGGAAATGCCACAGATCTAGCTGTCAATGAAATCTGACCTAGTCTGTGGTGAGGGTACACAAAGAGAAGCTAAAACCAAACAGAAAAACATTTTTTTTGTTGCAGATACAGGAAGTCTGTTGGACATTTTACAATGCAGACGGTCTGAGCACATTTCCAAATGTGATATTGCTAATAAACAGAGATAATAAAATATTTTCCACTATCCAAACTTGATATTACCAATTTCTTCCCAAATATGTATCTATTCTTCCCAAACCATACACTTTTCCTTCAGTTAGAAACATAGCAAAATTGGTGCAGGAGTAGGCCATTGGGCCCTTCGAGCCAGCACCGCCATTCAGTATGATCATGGCTGTTCATCTAAAATCAGTACCCAGTTCCTGATTTCCCCCCTTGATTCCTTTACCCCGAAGAACTAGATCTTACTCTCTCTTGAAAACATCCAGTAAATTGGCCTCCACTGCCTTCTGTGAATTCCACAGATTCACAACTCTCTGGGTGAAAACATTTTTCCTCATCACAGTCCTAAGTTGCCTGCCCTTTATTCTTAAACTGTGACCCCTGGTTCTGGACTCCCCCAACATGGGGAACATTTTTCCTGCATCTAGCCTGTCCCAATCCTTTAAGAATTTTATATGTTTCAATTTGTTTAGTGGAACTGCTCTTCCTTTTTCTGGTTCACCGCTGCGAGAACTAACTATGTACTATGAACTTTTCGGCACCAGATGCTTGACGACTCATTGTTTACTGCGCAGGTAAAGTCTGCTGCATGATCTTACCGGATTGTATGCAAAAACAAAGAATTTCACTGTGGGTACATGCGACAATAAAGTATCATTGAAGCATTGAATCATTATCATCAGTGCATAGGGGTGCTTCAAGGGTCTTTTCTTTTACGTTGCATTTTTGTACATAGCCACTGGCATCATGAGTGCAGGGCTGTATTAATGGAACTGCTGGTCTTTGCCCATCATGTTAGTATGTTTGTAAAAGGCAGTATGCAACTTCCATCAGTGGATTTCTCTGTTGATGGTTTTAAATTTGAGCTGGTTTCAATTATTGACAACTGAAAATGTTGGTCAGTCTTATTGTGCTAATTGTGCTGCGTGATAATTTATAGAAAATGTATAGGAAAGAAAACTGCAGATGCTGGTTTAAATCGAAGGTAGACACAAAATGCTGGAGTAACTCAGCGGGCCAGGCAGCATCTCTGGAGAGAAGGAATGGGTGACGTTTCGGGTCGAGACCCTTCTTCAGACTGACGTTTTGTATATATGCAAGGATCTGCATGAATGACTTGTTTTACACAATTTTTTAGGTTTGTGTGGCACAGTGGCGCAGTTGCCTTATAGCGCCAGAGACCCAGGTTCGATCCTGAATACGGGTGCCGACTGTACGGAGTTTGTACGTTCTCCCTGTGACTGCATGGGTTTTCTCTGGGTTATCCGGTTTCCTCCTACACTCAAGACATGTAGGTTTGGAAGTTAATTGGCTTTGGTAAAATTGTAAATGGTCTCTAGCGAGTAGGATAGTGCTAATGTATGCAGATCGCGGGTCGGCACGGACTCTGTGGGCCGAAGGGCCTGTTTCTAAGTTGTATCTCTAAACTAAACTAAACGAGTGTGTGGGATGGTGCTAATGTACGGAGTGACGCTGGTCGGCACGGACTCGGTGGGCCGAACGGCCTGTTTTCGCGCTGTATGTCTAAAGTCTAAACCATAATTTGTAAGCAAAGGATTGAATTTGTCATCTAAGTATATCAGGTAAATACTCTAAGTACTAAAGAAGCAAGAAACCATGAAGAAAGTCATGCAGTTAACCTTGACATTTTGGACACTGTCTGCCAAGGCACAGAACCATGGTTTCAGAATGGCCTACATTAAGAGGTCACCTATTAGTGATGTTTTTGCTGGCTGTCTAAAACCTGGACTTGCCTGTCTGTTAAACTCCAACCACTGTGTAAACATTCTTCTGTTGTTCCTGGTTTCCACAATGGCCTAAGGGATCAGGTTTCACCTGCCTGCACATCTTCAAGCAATTATATCAATTAGTTTAAAGTCATTTTTCACATTTGAGGTCTACAGTGGTATTCATGATGGTTGGAAAATTTAAAATAGCACTTAATTCATACAATTGAATATTTAAACCACTTTTGACATTTTGCAGACGCGAGTAGTTGGTTCATATGCTCTTTTAAAATATTTATTTCAGTTGAATTAAACAACATTACTGTGATATTTGAATGCAAAATTATGATCAATTTAAACAGATAGCACGAGAAAGCAGGTTTCAAGGGGAAAGCACCTTTTCTCATTTTCTTTGCCGTTTATTACAAGAAAATATCTTTTGCACGCTATTTTGCAGAATATACTTTGTTGAGTCGAATTTGCGATTACTTCTGATATTGGACACACTGCTGAATCTAGCTTTTTCCCTGTTCTTTATTATATTAAACAAAACAGTTTAACAGTAATCATGGTTTATATTGGATTACAGCACTGAGGCATTTAAAATCTCTTCTCACAGATGTTTTTTGTCCGACAATTCTCACACAAGATATCTTTTGCAGCCTTAGAATAAGCTAAATTTTATTGATTGTGGTCTTCTCTTGAATTTATCTTGATGGACATAAAAGTCCCACAAACATCAATTAAATAACTAACCAGATTTTTTGTGCTTGGTACTTTATTGTCCTATCTGTAACCATAATAAACTTAATTTTAACCATCCCTCGCATGACGGAGGACCTCAGTATGATTTCCCGAGAGGCTTTGTAAGAAAGCACCACTGTAAGCTAAATTATGAATTGGAATTTTCATGCTCTTTAACCTAAGACACTTGCTTCCAGGTATGTTAACTCACTACTGTCTTAGCAAAATGTTAAATAGTTAAATGCAGCTACATCTGTTTAGATCAGTATCGCCAGTTATGCCACAAGGAGACTTTAAGCCTCACAATGCAGATTTAACATTGTGTGTTAGCCATTTGAATTACAGAGGGATAGGTGCTGAATTGTTTAGAGGTATTTTACATATCGAGAGAGAGAAAATTAGGAAGGATCATTGTGAGAATTGCAGGTTGCACACTATAGAAATAATGCTATTTGCTCGTTATAATTGCCAACAAGGTGAAATTCGTACATGAATGTAGAAGTCCCAGACTTGTTCTGCTGGTGATTTTCTAGCTGTGCGTCATCACGTTTCTATCACAATGTTTAAAATGGATTTAGACAGGTACATGGATCGGATAGGTTTAGAAGGATATGGGGCAATCACAGGCATGTGGGACTGGTGTAGATGGGGGATGGTGGTCGGCGTGGGCAAGGTGGGCCGAAGGATCTATTTCCATGCTACATGACTATGACTTACTTTCCCTAGAAGCCACTTGGCAAAGTGGTTATAATTATATTTCCCATTGCGACAAATAGGGACATAGATCCCGTGAATAATGATGATAGACACAAAGTGCTGGAGTAACTCAGCGGGTCAGGCAGCATCTTTGGAAAAAAACGATGGGTGTCGTTTTCATATTTTATTTTATTTCATATTTCAGATACAGCGCGGAAACAGGCCTTTTCGGCCCACCAAGTCCGCACCGCCCAGCGATCCCCGCACATTAACACTATCCTACACACACTAGGGACATTTTTTTACATTTACCCAGTCAATTAACCTACATACCTGCACGTCTTTGGAGTGCGAGAGGAAACCGAAAATCTCGGAGAAAACCCACGCAGGTCACGGGGAGAACGTACAAACTCCTTACAGTACAGCACCTGTAGTCAGGATCGAACCTGAGTCTTCGGCGCTACATTCGCTGTAAGGCAGCAACTCTACCGCTGCGCCACCGTGGCGCACCGTGCTGGTCGGAACCCTTTTACAGCATTCAGATGTGTGGTTTTTAAATGCTATCAAGCGGCAAGTTACATTTATGCCTCCAAAACTGTTAGAGCAATGACCATTTCCATCACCAGCATCATGGAAATCACCATTGACCAGACACTCAATTGGATCAGCACATAATTTCTGTGGCTGGAAAAAGAGGTTAGAGGCTTGTCGCATGTTCCTTTTCTCCAGAGATGCTGCCTGACCCACTGACATACTCCAGCACTTTGTGTCTATCTTTGGTTTTAACCAGCATCTGCAGTTCCTTCCTACACACTGTGAATAATGATTTTCTTTTCCAAGTGTTTAATTAATATTAAATTGTTTTTGGGTGCTCCTGACAGAAGCCAATGCTGGATGCTTGGCAGGTCGATCTGTCAACTTTTTACTGATTCTAGTGGGCAGGGCTCACATGGCCCACTGGTCTGACTGCACTTACACCTGCAAAACCCTGCCAAATGTAGTGCAGGCCCCTGCCATTTTGGTTCTGGACCTGCTTAAAGCAAGTTGAGTCTTCTGGAAGCAAGTTGGATAATATGAACATTAGCTGTATGATCGTGAGTCACTCTCTCTGAGAACAGGCTTGTTAGATCCTCAGATAACGCTGGTTAAAATCACATATCTCGTGAGTCACTGTTCAGGGGACGGTGTGAAAAAAAGTTGAGGAGAAGATTGCTCATTCATTCTCATGGGCAAAGTATGTTTCACTTTGCTAACATAATAAGGGGGAGTGAATGAAACAAGAAAGCTTTAACAGTGAACAATTATGTACGAGACTTGAAA
Source organism: Rhinoraja longicauda (assembly GCF_053455715.1). Taxonomy (NCBI): domain Eukaryota; kingdom Metazoa; phylum Chordata; class Chondrichthyes; order Rajiformes; family Arhynchobatidae; genus Rhinoraja; species Rhinoraja longicauda. The sequence continues at coordinate 35,620,497 of NC_135969.1, forward strand.
AAAAATAGCAAAAACAACTAGTTGACCAAGCATTAAACAATGACAGACAAAATGCTGGAGTAACTCAACGGGTCAGGCAGCAGCTCTGGAGAACATTGATAGGTGATGTTTCAGGTCGGGACCCTTCTTCAAACTGATCAGTCCGAAGAAGGGTCCCGACCAGAAACGTCACCTGTCCATATTCTCCAGAGACGCTGCCTAATCTGCTGAGTTATTCCAGCACTTTGTATTTTTTTGTAGACCAGCATCTGTAGTTCCTTGTGTGTGTACAACCATTAAACATTGTTTAATTTAAAAATAAACTTCATTATTGAGGAACGTTAACAAGGTTGATGTGAAAAAAATGTGTTCTCTTTTTGTTTATCAACTATGGGTAAACATAACAACTTGCTTAAAAATAAGGGGTTGCCAATTTAAGTCAGATGGGTATTTTCCTGGTCATGATTTTATTGAAAGTCTCTCCTTCAAAGAGAAGTGAAAGCAGAGTCTTAGAATATTTTTAAGATGGAGGTGGATGGATTCTTAATAAGCAAGAGGATGAAAGGTTACCAGTTGCTGGCATGAATATAGACGCGGTTACAGTTGGATCAGATGTGATCTTATTGAATGCCAGGGCAAGGTGCAGGGATCTAATGGTCCACTCTCCTACTGCAAATTTGTATGTCTATAATCTGCAGTAAATATTTGAAGTGTATGGTTAAGGTTAAGGTTCATGAAAGAACCTTCAGTTAAAAGTCGCGCATTATCACGACTGATTCAGGGGATAACAACATTTTTTATTGCAATAGCCGACTGTCACTTTTAAAAACGGATCAGGTTTTTTAAAGGAGGCAATTTGATCAAATGCCACTGCATCATTGCCAGTCTTCAACAAATGTGGACTGAATGTGAGGGAGCAATCTGGCCTATCTTTAGAGATACAGCGCAGAAAAAGGCCCTTCGGCCCATCATGTCCGCACCGTACACTAGCACTATCCTACACACTATGGACAATTTACAATTTTACCAATGTCTATTAAACAACAAACCCTGTACGTCTTTGAACTGTGGGAGGAAACCGGAGCACTCGGAGAAAATCCACGCAGTGACAGGGAGAATGTACAAACTCTATACAGACATCGCCCATTGTCAGGATCGATCCCGGTTCTCTGGAGCTTATTTCTAGTTCCTCCAAACTGGTATCCAATTCATGCTCTTGTACTCGACACCAGAATTTTTCTAACAATCCTTTATATATATTTTTCTCTAATAATCAAATCTTAGCAAAGTTGTAAGGTGGGGAAAACCACCTCACAGGTGCCAAATTCCTCACCTGCATCAGTAAGTACCTCACAGCAGAAACAAAATGGCTCATTTGTTTTTGTGAAAGTCATAATTAGGTTGGGGAAGTGAAGGTTGGATAAGTGAAGTGTGATTAAAAGCAGCTCAGTTGCTGCTTAAGTTGTGCGGCACTGAAGCACTTCAGTGCGATATGATGTGTTGCGTTAATGCAGCTGAAGCTAATTTTGTAAATTCTGCATAGATATTTTGAAGTGAAAGCTTTTCATGCTTTTTAAAAAAATCATTGGATGTATACAAAATTCTGAGGTTTTAATTTTCATTTTGTCCTCGTCTTTCCATTTCTCCACCATTTTGATGCCCTTGCATTTCGTCTGATGCCAGACTTTTGACCAAAATGTTGACAAGTAAACAGCCAACTATTGTCCACTAATTTTTTGATTACCCTGTTGGATAGATGAGCAAACACACTTTCCATTCCCCAGCACACTGCTCTCCTTTGATCTGTTGCACCATGAACTCTATATGAAGGATGGGAAGTGGGAGAGAAACATTATTTGGATCACTTAAATTTTGATTAACCTTTCAGATTCTGGAGTGTGCTCACATCAAGAGCTGTTCCTTTGCTCTTTAACATTTTCACGGTCATTATCAGAGGCTGTTTAGAGATGGGAACATAACGCACTTGGACAACTAAATAGTGACTCACTATAGACACAAAATGCTGGAGCAACTCAGCAGGACAGGCAGCATCTCTGGAGAGAAGGAATGGTTGACCCTTCTTAAAGGGTCTCGACCAGAAACGTCAACCATTTATTTCCTCCAGAGATGCTGCCTGTCCCGCTGAGTTACTCCAGCATTTTGTGTCTATCTTCAGTATAAACCAGCATCTGCAGTTCCTTCCCACACAGTCAGTGACTCGCTCATGGGAAATGCCAATCCAGTGGTCTGCTTCAATGAAAACAAGCACAATTGTATGATTGACACACACCTCAACATTGCAAACAACATCTGTCCACAGATAGACACAAAAAGCTGGGGTAACTCAGCGGGTCAGACAGATATCTGGAGAAAAGGACTAGGTGACGTTTCGGATCGAGACCCTTATATGGTTGTATGGTTTTCCTAAACACCTGTCCACAGTCACTTTTACAAGTTCAAGTTCACAAGTTATTGGAGTAGAATCAGGCCATTTTGCCCTTCGAGTCTACTCCGCCATTCAATCATGGCTGATCTCGGCCTCCGAATCCCATTTTTCTGCCTTCTCCCCATAACCCTTGACGCCCGTTCTAATCAAGAATTTGTCTATTTCTATCTTAAAAATATCCACTGACTTGGCCTCCACAGCCCTCTGTGGCAATGAGTTCCACAGATTAACTTCTTCTTCTTCTTGCGTACGGCATGCACAGCCTAAAGTTGTAGGTCAAAGGTAGACATCCAGGCCAGGGCAGCATCAGTTGTTGGGTGGAAGGCCTTGATGCCACCAGGGAGAAGCCTCAGTGAGCAGCCATTCACGATGACTGGGAAGGTCTGGTCTGGATATCCGCAGTCGCAAGCAGGGCTATCTGTCATCCCCCACTTGTGCAGGTGATGGGCTGTTCTTGCATGGAGGGTGTGGATCCTGTTCAGGGTTAGCCATTGCTTGCGATGGAGGTCAAATCCTGGTGGTTTCACTGTGGGGTCTGTGATCACCTCCCCGTTGTTGGTGTTGGCATCTTTCCAGGCTCTGCGCCACTCAGTCTTGGGGTCAAAGTCTTCCAGGGATTTGGCTGAAGACCAGAAGGGTTTGCGGGACTTCAGGCGTATGTTGGGCAGATTGTTCAAGTCAGCATGGGTGGGAAGGTCAGGGTTAGCCTCAATGGTGCATCAATCTTTCAACAGCCCCTCCCTACTGAATCCTCTCTCGCATTGCTGGGAGGGGCGATGTGAGAGAGGATTAACTACCACAGATTAACTACCCTCTGACTAAAGCAGTTCCTCTTCACCTCCTTTTTAAAAGAGAGCAGACTAATAGTTTGAAAAACTGTATCATCTGCAGTATTCACAAATGGTGTGTTAAGTATCTTGAATGCCTACTTTGGCACCACTAATTCGTGATCTTATTAGAAAAACTGAGGTACATATCCTGAAGTGTTAAAAGTTATGAAGGCTATACATACTGAAAATGTGACCTAACTAACTTTTGAGTGGCACGTACATTGTAATGTCGAGATAATTCTAGAATTATGTAGGAGGGAATTGCAGATGCTGGCTTACACTGAAGATAGACACACAATGCTGGAGTAACTCAGTGAGACAGGCAGCATCTCTGGAGAGAAGGAATGGGTGACGTTTTGGGTCGACACTTCTGAAGAAGGAATGGGTGATGTTTTGGGTCGACACTTCTGACATATCCTGAAGAACCGAAATGTCACCCATTCCTTCTATCCAGAGATGCTTCCAGTCCCGTTGAGTTACTCCAGCATTTTCTGTCTAATTCTAGAATTATGTTCAGCTAAGTAATTAAGCGGATATAATAAATAGCTTGGGAAATGGTCTTTAATTGCACAATGCTTAATATGCACTGAGCTCTTAAGATTTCAAAATGAGAACCTACAATGGAATCTAAATTGTGTTTTGTTGATTATTTATTTTTTCATTAATGAAGATCATCTCATTCCAAACAGTCAACATTTTCTTTTCAGATTTATGTGGTTTTCCATTGCCTTGGCTTAATGTACTGTGTTTAATGCCACAGACACAAACACCGGAGAGCTGTGAGTGCTAGACCTTAATTTATTATAAATTAAATGATGCAGCTATAAAAGGAGAGGACAGGGAAAATGTGGCAGTACTTCCATTCTTGATCGTTCCTGTGCGTAGCTCATTTAAAGTGAGGAAGTTGTCAAGTAGAAGCTCAGAGTACATGGAGGCAGATGGTTTAGAAGGGAGCTTGTGGAATACCTGTAGGGAAAACAATTTGCAGGGTTAAAAAGCAAGGCTGAAAAAATGGGACCGGCTGGATATCGAAAGACGTACGGGTTTGTAGGTTAATTGGCTGGGCAAATGTAAAAAAATAAAAAAATTGTCCCTAGTGTGTGTAGGATAGTGTTAATGTGTGGGGATCGCTGGTCGGCGCGGACCCGGTGGGTCGAAGGGCCTGTTTCTGCGCTGTATCTTTTCGCACAGAGGATGGTGAATATTTGGAACATGCTGCCAGAGTAGGTAATGGAAGCACATTCAATTACGACGTTTAGAGGTCATTTGTTTAGTTTAGAGAAACAGCGCGGAAACGGGCCCTTCGGCCCACCGGGTCCGCGCCGACCAGCGATCCCCGCACATTAACACTATCCTACACACACTAAGGACAATTTTTACATTTAGTAAGCCAATTAACCTACATACCTGTACATCTTTGGAGTGTGGGAGGAAACCGAAGATCTC